>NC_061072.1:3986217-4314939 GCF_021917145.1 Hypomesus transpacificus
CGTATTCTTTTCGTTTGCATGTGTCCAATTACGCAGTTCTCAGATGTGTTGGTGTGTTTGAGGCCCATGAGATCCCTGCTGCGAGCTCCCTTGGCGTTTGCTAAACACGGGTGGTAGGCCTACCTTGGACTCAACTGCCTCTTTATCTCGTCGGTTTGTTTGGGCTGCAGTGTGGACCGCATGTCTTGATGTGTCGTATTATTTCACTGTTTCTTGGTGTCCCATCTTTGTCTTCTCAGTCAGACGAAGGTTGTGCTGCAAAAGGAACGCATCTTTATTTGAAAAGACTAGAAGCTTCCAAAGTTACAACTGAACGCTCTACACCGTCTCCCATGTGTGTAACAGACTCCAGTCCAGCCCATCTTTTGTGTTAGTCTGAGTGTGAGCTGCAGCTTGAGGAGCTCATCCAGCTGGATCAGAAGTAATTGTGGATGTTGTGAACATTGTGCGAGGCTTGCTAGAGATGCAATGTATGCAACTGTCTTTGTAAGGGTGTGTCCCTTTGGTCTTCAGTGCCTCAGTGACATGGCCCACACAGAAAGTCATTAGAGAAGGCCTCGTTCCGAGGACTCTTATTTGGAATTTGAATACAATGTGTGAAATGGTTCTCATTAACAGTTTATCAAAACACATTGGCTTCAACTGAGCAGAATAGAAGCCCAGCATCGAAAAAGGTTTGTTCTGTTTTTGTATATATTTTTTTACATTTATACTGATCTGCTGGAGAGTATAAATACTGTACAGTAGCAGTCCAGGGTGTGTTGATCATGGAGGATGGGTGAGATGGGGTTGGTTTAGTCGGGTTGATTTGGGGATAGGGGTAAAGGCAAGAATGGAAGATGTACACAGTCAATATTTGCTTGGGAGAAAGACCAGCCATGGACCTCAAGACCTTATTAGTTTGTTAATTAGCATGCCTGCTTGTTGCTTTGGATACTCCCTCTAAAGAATTCTTAGTTTAAAGAGGAAGCAAAACATGGTTCTGTGGGCAAATTTTGAACAACATGCTCTGCATCAGTATAGCTAGCTGGTTAGAAACCACAGCAGGCCTAAAAGCCACAGTATGTTGCCCAGAGAGAGTAGACTTGGTTCTGGCATGTCATATCCTCTAACAGAGCCTTAATGATAGTCTGTGTGTGGCCTTGTGACCCAGGAGACTGATCGGAAAGAGCTTTCTGATCACGTCTCTGGAACAGTAGCTGGGTTGATTAGGGTCTGAGTTGACGCAGGCTCAACGTTTGACCTTTGGAAGCTTGCTGGGTCTACAACGATTTTCTGTCATCTCTCCGTTAGCCCAGTAGATCATGCTGCCCCGAGGGGAGGGGCTGGCTGCATCCCTCCTCTCTTCCTCAGCAACTCCATTCTTCCCTTCTCTTTCTGTGGGTTTGTCTGTTTTGTTTGTCTGGAAGGGACCAGAATTAGGCTGTGGCGACTTCCATGTCTGACTGGTTGATGTGTAAGCCTTAAGGGCATTTCAGGGAACTTATAGTCACACACAAGACATGAGATTCAGCAGTGTAGCTTTGTCAGTTAATAATGGCGTGAACTGTTTGGAAGCGGGTTACGTACTGGAGTTCCCTCAGCCCTAATAGGTGAAAATGGCACGGTTTATGCTTTGGCTCTATCACTGAAGAGATATCTCATTACATGTAGCAATTACATCCCTAGCAGCCAGTTAAATTGCCCCCTTTTTTGTGCTAAATGGGCTGCCTTTAACAGGGCTGACATTGAACCACTGAGCCGTCATTGGGTCCAGCCACTTGATTGCAGAAAGGTTTTATGTGGTGTAGTGCAGAGTGCTTGTTTGTTTTGTTTGTCTCAGTGCAAAGCATCTGATGGATTTGGTGAAGGTATATTTATGTGGGTGCAATGCATACCATATTATAATCTTTGGATTAAGACATATCGGCATAGTGGGTGTTATTTGAATCAACATTTTGGCACTTGACAGGAAGCTGGCTGCGGATCCTTACACCAGCAGTGAAAAGGATTCTCACTGGCTGTGTCTGAGTCATGTCAGCAGATTGGCAGATTTTCTGATGTCATTTGTTTTTGTACTGCAAGGATGGGTCACAAAAGCAACCCTGCAGCGTCTCTCTTCCTCTTTTCTCTCTTTCTCTCTTTCTCTCTCTCTCTCTTTTTCTCTCTCTCTCTTTCTCTCTTTCTCTCTCTCTCTTTTTTCTCTCTCTCTCTCTCTCTCTCTCTCTCTCTCTCTCTCTCTCTCTCTCTCTCTCTCTCTCTCTCTCTCTCTGCCTCTCTGCCTCTCTGCCTCTCTCTGCCTCTCTGCCTCTCTCTGCCTCTCTGCCTCTCTCTGTCTCTCTCTATCTTTCACCCCCGCAAGTGACACTTCATCCCAGGCAAAAGATTAGGGTCTAGAGTTGGATTTAGTTATCTTCTTTACAAGAGACACAAACAGGATAAGGGTTGGGTTTAGTTATTTTCTTTACAGGAAATATAAACAGAATAAGAGTAGGGTTTAGTTATCTTTACAAAAGATACACTCACCGGAGCACCTTTGGGATGTGGTGGAACGGGAGATTCACATCATGGATGTGCAGCCGACAAATCTGCAGCAACTGCGTGATGCTATCATGTCAATATGGACCAAAATCTCTTGCGGAATGTTTCCAACACCTTGTTGAAAGTATGCCACGAAGAATTAAGGCAGTTCTGAAGGCAAAAGGGGGTCCAACCCAGTACTAGCGAGGTGAACTTAATAAAGTGGCCAGTGAGTGTACAAACAAATGCAAACAAAGATTGTGACATCAAACAAACATGACAACTTAATTTGTATTCCTTTTATCAGAAAGCAGAACTCATAGGAAGACAGTGGTGCGGCTGTAGCGTTCTCTGTAATAAGATGTTTATTTAGTTTTGAAAGCATTGCTGGGAGGAACACAGCAGGCCTCCATGACTGAGTTAGAATCAAATTAATCATACCACGTGTACGTACATAAAGGCTCCATATCTTCAAGCACCAAAACTACAGTAAGAACTATATATACTGTGCAGGAAAGAATCATCGTGCAAGCTGTAAGATTGGAGTCTACACGTGCATATGGCTACTGCCTGGTTTTCTAGTAGATATGAACGAAACCAACCACGAAAAATAAGGTTTGTATGCTGTTATTAAGATGAAGGGGTCAGGTGACGGACAAACATGACTCATATTTAAGTATAATGCAGTTTTCAACAGTATAATGCAACATCTACTGTGAATAAACTCACTGGCATTGGCCGTGACACCCTTGTAACAGTTTCACCCTATCCTGCACCAGAACCTGGATAATAGGCTAATTGGTGTTTGTGATGTCATAATCTCCCAAATCCTGTCTGATTCTGGGGGATTCTGGAGCGTCTCTCTGGGTAGCTTCGCCAGCCGTCTCTCCAAATCACTCCTGACCCCTTTTACTGATGAGAGCTCTATTGTTACAGCCGGTGCCGTCCGCGCTGCGCAAACACAAAATCTTCATTGTCTTCCCACTTTCCCGTGCCTGCTACAACCCT
Source organism: Hypomesus transpacificus (assembly GCF_021917145.1). Taxonomy (NCBI): domain Eukaryota; kingdom Metazoa; phylum Chordata; class Actinopteri; order Osmeriformes; family Osmeridae; genus Hypomesus; species Hypomesus transpacificus. The sequence continues at coordinate 3,989,725 of NC_061072.1, forward strand.
AATATGTGCTATGGAGCTGCTTCAGGATTTCCATAATCCACATTCTGAATTAATGACAGTATAATCCTTCCATTTCTGACCCTCAGGGAGTGGGACAAGCCCTGCACTGCTGCCGGTGTTGTCATTCTTCATGTACAAGGCCCTTATGTGCTTTGCAGGCAGTGAAACATGAACACAAGAGGTATGCTACATAGAACAGTCTGAGCACATACCACTAGTCTGGCCTGCTTCTGTATTGTGACATTGTTCCTGAATTTGTTGGAACATAAATGTGGATCTACTTTGAAGTATTTGGACTTTCAGAATATCAACAGAATTCAGAGTTCATATTTGCAAAGATCCATCAATCTAATTAAGTGTGTTTGTCCAGAGTAAGTGAACTGACAGGGAATCCCAGTCATTGTCAGTAGAACCTTCTAGAAGAACATGAGACATCAGCAATCACAGTGCTAGTGAGGTGAGGGACAGGGGTTTGGCCCAGGTTAGGTGGAGGGGCGTGGTGGGGCATTCTGCTTTTAGTCCTCTTTTGTTAAAAACATTCTCTCATACACACATCTCTCATACACACACATCTCGCTCATACACACATCTCTCTCATACACACATCTCTCTCATACACACATCCCTATCATACACACATCCCTATCATACATACCTATCTCTCGTACTCACATAGCTCTCATGCACACAGACACACACACACACCATTGCTTCCCTGATCTTCCTCTTTCCCTCACACCGAAAAATGACTCTGGCTGCTTGTGAACACGCTTAGTGCACGCTTGCTGCTCCCTGCTCAGACTGACATGCCCGGGGAGGGTATAGTGTGTTTGCTCGCCCGAGCGTGACGCTCCATGCACGAGCGACACGAGGCGGAAAGGGGGGGGATCCACCTCCGTGGCTCTGTGCTCCTTCTCCGCACAAAGATGAGGGAGCGATGGGGGGAGGGGGGGAGAGCGTGGGGGGAGGGGGGGAGAGCGTGGAGGGTGAATCGATGGCACGGCTGTGGATCCGCCACCCTCCTCCTCCTCCTTATCTCCTTGCTTCAGAGCAGAGCGCGTGGCCTTTTGTTTACAGCTTGTGCTGATGATCCACACAAGCAGCGCTAACCCCCGCTGGCAGCTCAGCTCAGATCAGAGCTGTCAGGACTGACAAGCAGACAGATAGGGAGGCTCGCAGGCAGACAGACAGAGTGGCAGACAAACAGACATGCAGGCAGGCAGAGAGACAGACACTTTACTAAAACAGGGGGGGGGGGTCAGAGTACAGAGTGGGGACAGAGTAACACGGCAGATTTTTGTTGTTTTGTTTTTCTTTACAACGTACTTGCCTGTCCCAGAGTTTCCCGCAGCACTTTACAGTTAAGGCGGCCGCCTAAGCAACACATGCCTGCCGCCTTAACTGTAAAGTGCTAGGGGAAACCCTGGGACAGGCAGGTACAGGAAACAGGCATACCAAGAGGCAGACTGCCAGGCAGGTTGACAAGCTGACACACTGTGTAGATATCCCCTATGGGACTGAGCCTTCAGTCCTCATGGAATACTCACTATGAAGAATCATCTGGGAGATGAACTGAAAAGTACAGGACACAACTATTCTAGGCTTTAGTATACATTTTCTACTTACTGTACACCTGTATACAGTTGAAGTATATTGAACGGAGGTATAACTCATACCGTGTATATATATATATTATATGAAATCCAAGAAGAATAGTGTCTGAAATAGAAGTTCCCTTCAGCATGGCAATGAACAGTAGCTATAACGTAGATTAGAACGCAAGTAAATCATTCTGATCATTGTCATCATCGGAGCATTTCATTTCCTGAGGTTCATTTATGGCAAGTTGATTTATGGCTCGAATATCAGTGACCGGCTTTTAATAAACCATACATGTACCTTGAATTACTACCCTCGGTGTCTCCAAATCCAATGGATGCTTGGTGGGTGTGAGTGTTGTCAGTTCAGGGACAGACCGGGGACCAGCAGAGAGAGATGGAGGGAAGGAGACGGTGAGGAGGATGAGGATGTGCTGAATGGTCGGTTTACAGCTTCCTGTTTAAGAAGAAGTGGGATCCGCACTGCTCACTAAATCAGAGCCCTCATATGTCATGGGAGTCATGGGAGCACTTAGCAGCTGTGTGTTAGATATACTGCTCCCTTACCCTCAGCTCTGCAGCTCAGCCATCCAACAGGGTGGATAACATGGGTTGGGTCGTCCACGGCTGGGCAATGGATGTTTTTGTCGAGATCAAACCTTCATCGCTGTGGTCGGTCTACGGGTCATCATGGTCATGTGATACAGCTGATACAGAGTATTAATAGTTCAGGTTGAACCGTTGCTCAGATGCTATCCTTACGGTATGTTTACAGGAGAGCTTCCTGGAGGGGGCGGTCCTATGATCTGTAGATTGTTGCCTCACACGCATGCCCCAGTCTTGAGATCAGTAGGGGTGATACCTTTGATGTAAAGGGGAAATGGGACCAGGTTTTAGAAACTCCATTCTTGTTTTTTTTCCTGTTGTGGAGGACTGGAATGGTACAAGGCAAAAAAAGAGGGGGCGGCCTAACATGACGAAGCCATGCAGTTCCTGTTGTCATACATGAACAGGACACTCTTCTTATGAGCTTCGAGGTACCATGGTCGACTGGGCCGCCCACTGACGCTAGCGACAGTAAAAAGACGGTCTCACAGATAATGATCCACTTTTGTTTAACAGTTCCATGTCTCACTTCCTGCAATTCGCCCCATACAGTATACTTAGTAAGGATTCTGCTATGACTGTGTGTGAGTGGTTCTCATGCGAAACAGCTGCATGTTGAAATGGTGTGGAAGTCTTGGGATGAGCGTGGGGCCCCTGAGTAGTTCATGGGAATTGCTGAGCAGTCGTGCAGTCCGGCGGTGTCTACAGATACTAATGTCCAGAGGAGCAAACTGTACAGTGTGATGTCATCTTTGTTGTGTCAACAGGAAGTAGATGGGCCGAGTGGTTAAAAAGTACCCTCTCTCCTTCCTTCTATCTTTCTGTCTCCAGTTCTCTTTCAAACTCCCACTATTCCGTCTTGGTCTGAATCTCTCTCTCTCTCTCTCTCTCTCTCTCTCTCTCTCTCTCTCTCTCTCTCGCTCTAGTCTTGTTGACCTGTGGTTCTCACAGTCCAACTCATTCTCCTCCCCCTTAACTTGGCTGCGAGCAACCACACAGGATATGAACTAAGTTGTTTCTCTTCCTGCTTTTGGACACCAAGTTGAGTCAACTTGACACAATGAATCAGTAGCATACCATTCTCCTGACCAACTGCCAGAGACGCAAACTTACTGGAACTCAGGTAGGAGGAGACATGAACAATATTAGTAGTCATTACAAAAACATTATACGTGGACCATATTGTAAATAGAAGGGTCATTTTCACATGTAGTCGGGCTTTGGTTGGCGCTACATATTCATAGGTTTGTGCTGTGTTTTTTGAGGAATGAACATCCTCCCACACGTCTAAATAACAGCTAGATATCATATACAGTTGACCTTAATTATTCTTATTACAGTTTTATCATCCACACAGGCCGCTCGCCCCCACGTGGGTGTGTGAAACCAGGGGTGTCTGTGGTTCCCTCTCTTACTCATGCACACACACACACACACACACACACACAGAGTCTCAGTTCCCAGACGAGACGAGGATGTGCAGACAGGCCAGACATGTAGCCTTGGGCTCCAGCCAGACATGCTCGTACACTGCAGGGAGCCATCCACAGGGCATAGTACCCAACACCTCTCACTAGCAGCTCTGTTTGTAGTGTGCATGCGTGAGTCTGGGCATGTGTGTGTGTGAACAACACCTCCATATAGGATCCCATGAATAATTATGAGTAGATAGTGTATCGTGGGATCATCCGCAGATTCGCTCAGATTCCCCTCCTCCCCTCTGCTATCCCACCGAAGGGAAGAGTTGAATAAGAAGCAGAATGAGGTGGAGATGTGTTTGTATGTGCGAGCTGGAGTCTGCCGTTTTAATAAAGAGGGGGTCCTGAGGCCTTTTATGATCATCTAGAGGAGAGTTATTTTCTCTCCAGTCTGGTGAAATAAAGCTGATGGCCTTTTTCCTGTTCCCCACTCTACAGACAGATGATCATTGCCTCTGTTTATTGCCTATCGATCGGTAGGGACGACCCCTTTCTTCACATCTAACCAGCGTTTTCATTTAGCCCCTTTGAGGATAATAATGTCACAGATACTGTAACCTGTATCCCATCCGCCTTCAAACTTCATCAGCAACCTCAAGCAATCTCAATGATCTAACTCTGTTCAGCCATCTTGGAACATTTCTGTTATCTTATTACAACGGCGAATGCTTGTTTTTGGGAGTGCTATGTGACACATCATGAGATGCTTGTTTGGTTGAGGGCCCGCCAGGTCAGCTCGACCTGGGTGCCGACTGGGAGGGAGCGCTGGGAGGAAGGAGCTGCATCCAGGAAGCTGTCGCTCCTTATTTCCTTCCTTTTAAGACCTTCCTTTTTGTCGCACATGGTTTATGACAAAGTACCTCTCATTATGCAAAAAATGCTGAGGCATGCATGAAGTGTGTTTTCTCTGCTATTTATTATCATTGTGTTCCCAGTGCTTCCTACCCCAGGCTGCTCCTGTAGCTGTAAACACTGTTCATCAAAATCAGACTGTTATCTCCTCCAACAAGGCAGGGGCTAAAACGCTCTGCTGTATCACTGCTGTACCTCTCATCACATCCAAATCTGCTCTTTCAATATCTCATGATGCTCCATAAAGATAACGGCAACAATAAAGAGTGAGTAAAGACAGGATGGTACTGAATCTCAGGAGAAGGCTGTGTGTTTGTGTGTGTGGTTTCTGTGTGTGTGTGTGTGTGGTTTGTGTGTTTGTGCAGCTGTGTGTGTAAATGTCTGTATGTGGTGTGTGTGTCTCTGTTGGATGGGCCTGACACAGAGTGTCAGAGCTGACAGGCGAGCCGTGTGGATGCTTGGACTGAGGTCTGGACACACACTAGCTGATGCTGGGTCCAGATAACCTCCATGGACAGAGAAACGCCCACAGCTGATCTCTTGAAATGGATTTGTGTTGCAGGAGGGGATATCTGTGTGGGTTGCTGTAATCTGATTGACCACTGCTCCGATGGCTGGGCTGTGTGTGTGTGGTGTGATCTGTGTTCATCTAGGTGTTCTGGACCAGGGCTGAGCTTAGCGAGGTCATGTCTGCGAAGGAAGAAGTTTGATTTAAAGTGCTGTCAGAGATGGGTTTTTCCACCTGCAGTTGGATGTCATATATTTGTCACACTGCTCTCCTTCATCCCCTCACTCCGGATTGGCTCAGAGGGATGAATCCGCCATTGGATCCCTGCAAACCGACACACACACACACACACATACACATAGACTGTACTCTCGCATCCAATGTGATGCATACACACATACAGAAACTCACAAACAAACAGTCCCACACACACACACACTTTCTCACACACATATATTCTTCCAGCCTTACACCCCCACCTGCCACCTACGATCTTCTTCTGACCACCGTCTGGTGGTCCCACCGCTCCAGAGCGCCCGGTCCCAACACAAGCTCTTCTCCTGCCCGGCCCCCCAATGGTGGAAGCACCTCCCCACCTCCATCAGGGACACTGACTGTCTCCCCACCTTCAAGAAAAGGCTCAAGACGTTGGCTTCATGTTTGGCCACCCACAATGTTTGGGGCTATCTCATTGTTATGATCAGTGACCTATGCACTTTTGTAAAACTCTCTCTTGGAAGTCGCTTTGGATAAAAGTTTCTGCCAAAATACATAAATGTAATGTAAATGTAAATATATTTGCACACAAAGTTGAGATGGCCATCCTATCTATGTGTTGTGCGTGTGTTTGAACACTTTCAATGTTGATGTTCAGCTGTGTAGATGAGAGACATTCGCTTATTCATGCCTCTTTTTTAACATTTAACTGAAGTTGTACAGTGACTATCCTCATTCAGCTACACTGATGTAAGTGTAAATGTAAATACTGAAGACATTACAAATAACAACTTTTATATATTTTCACTTAATCTTCGATACAATCTTATGAGAGGTTGTACACTGAGGTATTTTGTACTTTCCATCTGATTCATGCGTGACTGCATGTTTGAGCCCACCCGTCTCTTGTGAGGGAGTCTGGGTCTGGTAGACTACTTTGAGCCTGCCAAGTGGAGCATTTCCGGAGAGAGGCTTTTAATACATGCACCACTTCATATCCCAGGCGAGCGCATTCTGTCAGCACCTCTGGGCCCAAACAACTTGTCTGTCGGTTAAAAAACGTGTTGCCCAGGCTGGAGTCTCAGCATGTACTTGATACTGAGTATGCGATTTGTAGAACTGCCATGTTTGCAAAGCGTCGATAGTATTCTCTCCCTCTACCCTCCTCTGCTCTGTGTTGGGACGTCATCTATCAGAATGGGTTCGGCTGCACGGAGTTCTCTCAGGTTCAGTCAGAACAAGTTCTGCATCAACCAGTCCTCTGGGTCAGGCCTCCTTACACACACACATGTGCTGCTCACAGACTCACAGTGCTGAAAGTCGTGTCTGGCGACCCTTATAATTGGATGTAAGCTTGTTCCACACACATAACAGCAGCATAACCGGATTTGACTGGGGGCTCTGGCTGTGAGAGTTTGGACGCTTGCTTTCATCTGCCGTTTTAAAGGTCAGACCGCTCGCTCGGGCAGCATGGAGACTGGCTGTGTTGGAGAAGAGCTCGCGGATTGATGTCAATGAGAGGCAGAATGGCAAAATAAAAAAATATATATCTTTGTGGCTGTGCTCAGACCTGTGAGTGGTCACCCTAGCGTATTATATTATATCATACTGTAAAACCTATGTAGACTGTCATGGGGTCATGTAAATACTGTCTGGTTCAATCCTGGTTTCAGCGCTTGCATTGGACAGAGAGCTGCTGTTACCGTAGAGCTCTTGAAGGATACCATCTCGTGTTCCGGTGTGTCATGATGCGGGTGTTCACCGCTGCTGTTCATACGGCTCAGACGCACAATTCCAATTATTACATGGAAAAGCACCGAGGAGGAACCCCCCCCCCCCCCACCGCCACCAACCCTCTGGCAGCCCCCTCCCGCTAGACTAGATGAGAATGTCGCCATGGCAACCGCTCAGCAACGCACACGTGCCCTCCCTCTCTCTCTCTGTGTCTCTCTCTCTGTCTCAGGTTCTGTGTTCCCAGGTAGATAAATTGCCCTCTGCTCCTTCCCCCTTCTGCCACCCCTTGTCCACCCCCCCGACCCCACATTGTTTACCCTGCCATCCTCCACTTCCTCTTCCTCTACCCCCTCGCCTTTCTCCTCCTCCTCTACCACCTCCTCCTTCCTCCACTCCTCCTTCATGCTCCTCTACACCCCTCCTTCCAACTCTCCTCCTATATCCCCTCCTCCTCCTCTACCACCCCACCCTCCCTCCCATCTCTCCTACTTTACCCCACACCCATGATCCTGCCCCTCCTTCTCTACCTCCTCCTCCCACCCCTCTTCAATATCAACAAAACAATATGTACCCATATAAAACAAACACAGTCTTTTTCAATCAAAGATGAGACAGAGAGCATGCTTTTTAATGGCTTCGTATACCCGCAGGCACATTTCAAGGATTAAGGGTGAAAATATGTTTTGATTTCAATGGATGGCTAGCACTGCTGTTGACCTACAGGTATAGAGCAGGAGGTTGTACTGTAGCGTTTAGGAACGCTGCGTGCTGCTTCTTGTGCTTCCCAGGGAGATTTCTTATGACTTCTCTGTACTTGTGGCACTGTAGGGTGTCTCCATAATCTGCTTTTAATTGCATTTCATATCCCCATGTCTCTGTGTTTATAGTTTAATCAAATGTTTGATGTAAATCTCTAATAACGTGATATCAGTGCCCATGGGGAGAGACCCACTGTCCTCCTGGAGACTGCTGCTCTCTCTGTTGGGAGAGGAGGGCCCTGTACCCCTCGGCCTGGGCCTGGGCCTGGTCTTGTTACACCCACAGCCATCACAATTAGTGAAGACTAACCCCCTCTCTCCTCCCTCTCCTCCCCCCTCTAGCTCTCAGTCTTCCTGCTAATGTTTGGGTAATTATATGTCTAATGTCTCTTTCTCTCTTCACTCCTTTAGGTGGTGAGCATCCTTTTAAGAGCAACACACTGCCAGCGTGTGTGTGTGTGTGTGCTGATCTGTGTGTGAAGCAGAAGCACTACGACTTCACACCTTCCTGTTGGCTGGACTCCTAAAGGAGAACCCCCAGAAGCGGGCCCCTCTCTGGGCTAGGGGAACACACCTCCAGCCTAGCTGAGGACGGACAAGGACAAGGACACTCCCAAGAGCAATGTGACGGCTGGACTCATCCAGCACCTGACAGGCTGTTATGGATCTGAGCACCAGCACACAGTGAACTCACACGTGTCCAGGTATGAAACCGAGCCCTCAACTCATTCTACGGCCGAGCAACGTTTGCTTATGTCACCTGTACTTCCTACTGGAGTATTAGATACTTGTGGTAAACAAAAAAAGTAATGTTTGTGTATGTGTGAGAAACGGAGACACTCTTCCTGGTCCCTGTCCTTGACACCTTACTGGGTGGTAGTGTCACATTCGTTATCACACGTTGCCTCCTGTACAGCACTGCACTTCTGCTTTTCTGCTCAGAATTTGTAATACAATCCATTTGGAATAGAGAGAGAGACACCGATGGAGAGGGAGAGAGACAGAGCGAGAGAGGAAGAGAGTATCTTGCCTTAAGTGTGTGCATTGACTTGCACAGTTAAGATGTGCTGGCATTTTCCTACATGCATCTGCCTGAACGGACCACCTCACAAATGGAGTGAAGTAGAAGGGAGGGACTGAAGTAGGAATGGAATCACTCTGCAGAGGAAGGGTTTACAAGCCCTAACACACACACACACACACTCACTATTGTACTGTGCATGGATTGGATCAAAACTGTGTTTTCCAGTCTGCCTCTCTCTCCCTTGAGCAGAAAAGGACTCTTACTTCTGTGGAGGTCAGTAAGGCTGAACCTGTTCACTGCTCTGCCTCTGCATCTATCTCTCTCTCTGTGTCTCTGCCTCTCTCTGTCTCTGCCTCTGTGTGTGCCTCTGCCTCGGTCTCTACAGACTCTAAATGTGGGCTGCAGACTACCAGGCCTGACAAGGCCTATATTGAGCTGCGGATTAATCCTTCTGTTGATTATCTAGCCCTCATGCTCAGTGCTTAGTATACGTTTTACACAACTGATCTCATGATCGAAACACATTAGTTCACAGCCCCCACACTAGTGACTTTTCCCTTCATTTAATAGATTCCTCAACAAGTCAACAGTTGTTTTGTTGGTTTGGAGGCTAAGAGGGAGAGGTTGAGAGAGATGGATGTAGAGCGGGGAGAGACAGAGGAGTGAGGGCAAGAGAGAGGAAGAGGGGAGAGGGAGAGAGAAATGAAGTGAGAGAGACTGAACAGGACTGGAGAGGGAGGGAGGGAGAAGAGGTTTTGTGTGAGGATATCTTATCTAGGGTTGTGTTTGTGGAGAGACAGGTGCTGACCACACTTCCCCTCGCACAGGAAGACTGGCCGACTGGCTACGCTACAGAGGAAATAGTCTTCATTACCAGCAGATGGAGGACAGCATGAGCTCACACTGCACACACACACACCAACATACATTCACACACGCATGTGCATGCTTGTGACCACATGCAAGCACACACTGACATACCACACCAGCCCACAACACTTTTATGTCTTGCTCTATCTCTCTGTCTCTCTCACGCTCACTCACATGCACACATATACACACACCCATATACACAGACACACACACTCACACACTTATGGAATCAACAACACAGCTAATGTTTGTACTGTCTACTACTGAGTTCAGGTTTTCTACATGTCTGAGGGATAGAATGCAAAGGACATCAGGCACACAGTAACTTCCAACGCTGTGAGGGATGGGTAGAGTGCATGCTTTCCTTCTACAGGAACTTTAAGATTTTTTCATACCTAGGACGCTGTCTTTACCTGAGGCTTGTTTCGCTTCACATCAACTGATTGGGTCATATCTTCCCCTTTTGACTATCTTGTGGGTTACTTTTATATCCCACAGGCAAGATTCCCCACAGACAATCACACAGGTAGACAGATTCGTATGAGTCAGTCTAAGAAGGAGCAGAGATGTGTCAGGTCAAGCATGTATCTCCAGCTGAGATCCTTCTAGACTAGTTCCTCTGTGTGACTGTGTGTGTTGGTGCAGGCATGCATGCATGTCACTGCATGCAGACATAGGTATTGCGCATGCAAGTCGCTTGTGTGTTTGTTCAGTGGGGGTGGGGGTGGGGGGGGGGGGTTCAGCGCCACTCTGTCCTGCTCCCGTCTCCCAGGCGCTGTCAGAGCTGGTGAGAGGACGGGCTTCCCTGCACTCCGTCTTTAGCTTATTTTGTTGTAGCCTGAGGAGTGGATGTGCTACTTCCTGTTTCCAAGGGGCCACTGAGTTCACAAAGAAGCCCATCAGCACAATGGTTAAGACTCCTTAACGGTCACTCTCTTCATCATGTGTGTGTGTGAACGCCCTGCTGAGAGGAAGACAATATGGCTCAAGGCAGAGGCCTTGCTGAATGACCCATATTCCTGTAGACAACAGGCTTACACAATCCTAATCAGCAATGTGCCGCTTATGACATGATCCACTGGGGTTTTTCCCCCTGTGAAAGAGGATTGGAAAAATGTGTGATGTTAACGTAATCACTGTTCTCCAGCTCTGTATGTGCACTGTGGCTTGTATTGCCTGTGTAGGCATTCCTTTTTTTATACCCTGTTTGATATAAGTTGCTTTACGTTTTGCTTCTTTCTGGTTTGGGGTCAGCTGCTGTTTAGCTGTTGCATGATCAGCTTTGCCTCTTGCTCCATGGCAACTGACTAAGTCTCTGTTCCTGGGTGATGTCAGAGCCTGGGGATAGTCAGAGGAGAGTGGAAGTCTGGTTGGTTGGTGTGACTGACCAGAGAAGAGGTGACCCTCCACATGTCTGGCCTCTGGGAGGAAGGTTGTGATCTCCTCGCCACCTCATCTCTCCTTCTCCTGGTATCTCCTCAAGACCCTAACCCTCCTCATCTCTCCTTCTCCTGGTATCTCCTCAAAATGATTACCCAGAATCATGTGGCTGTGTTCTCCGACAACTGAGCTTATCATTTGTTCCCATGTCCTCCTTGTCCTTGTCCTCCTCTTCTTCTGTCCTTTCCTCCTACAAAATGAGAGGATTTAGGTTGATGGATTGCTTGCATCCTGCGTGGAAGAGAGACAATCTGTTTGTATTCTCCCTGGGAGCCAAAGGCACTGTTCTGTCAGAGGGAGAGAGTTAGTGAAGAAGAGGAGAAGAAAAGAGAGAAGGAGAAAGAGAGAGAGAAAAAAAGAGAAATGCCATTCTGAGCCCCGTTATCATTTACGACCCAGGTAAAAAAAAAGCATTAGTCACTATAGTACAGAAACCTGTCTCACCCCCTCTATCTAGGGTAGAGTAACCTGTCTCACCCCCTTTGAGACCTTCTCAAATAGAAAGTCTATCCTGGAGGAACAAAACCAACCGAGCTCTGATGATATCAGAAACATCTATGTAGTATCTATAGGTATTTATAAGTATGCATAGATAGGCTAGATATTCTACCGCCCATATTGCCTGCCCTTCTTTCTTCACTGGTGTGTCTTTCTTTCTTTCTTTTTCACTCTTACTCTCTTTCATCTCTCTCTTTCTCTTCCTCTTTCTTTTTCTCTGTCTCTCTCTATCCTTCTCTTTATCTGTGTCTATCTCTTTTTATCTTCTTTCCTTCTCTCCCTGACTCGCAAACATGAGACTTGCAAACCCCCCCCCCCCCCCCCCCCCCCCCCCCCCCATGGAACCGTGCTCTACCCTGGGTGAGAGCTAGGGGTCATGGTCGAGCCTGGTAAACATGACGGTCTGCATGTCAAGTTTCAGCAGGGGCGCTAACTAAAGTGGGTTCGTATGTGAGAAAGAAAGAGGCTGTGTAAATCTGATGGTATCAGGACAGATTTAGAGCTTGGTTGAGATATTAACAGTGGCTCCGTGACAACCAGAGTGGCGCGCACTGTATACATATACACAGAAACACACACAAACATGCACACTTCTCTACCACTCTATCTCTATAGAACTCCCACAAACTCTCCCTCTCACTGTCTCTCCCCCTCTCTCCGTCTCTCCCGCTCTTTCCCTCTCTCACTGGCTCTACCACTCTCTCCCTCTCTCTCCCCTTTCTTACTCTACATCTCTCCCTCTCTTATTCCTGAACATACACACAGACACCCCCACACACACAACCTCTTAACCACAGATGAACAAACTGGCAGACTTTGGGAAAGCACAGACGTGCATTTTACTGCTTTGAAACCACAGATTGAAGTAAATATTTTTTCAATTTAATTATGGACTTGGCCTCCATACATCACAAGAATGTGAAAGGCTTTTCCAAATGCTTGGAACATGTGAGATGTGGCATTTCACATGCCCGCCCGTTCATGCTCACTAACACGTTGTCTATTCCCAAATGTGATAATATTGTTGTGGCTGGCGTATCTTTTTAAGAGGATTAATGCTGGCATAATCACCTATTTATGTAATTTTAAACTCTTACAACAGCTAAAACCTCAACACTGAGCCATAACTGTTGAGCAAAGGTTTGGGACCGTGGCATGTCATGCTCGGCAGAATGTTTTGATATTTACAGTTCCTATGAAGACACATTTCAAATGATACTTCGCTATTAGTCTCATTCAAAGCAAAAGTTAGATTGATTGATGCTGAATTGTGTGCGAACAGGGCCTTCTCTCTCTGTAAGACTCTCTCTCTATATATCTTTTGACGAGTCGGGCTGCTGGCGCAGGATGCCTGCATGTCCTGTAAACCTTAACGCCCCCCTCACTTCCGGTCCATCTCTCTGTGGTCGCCCAGTGAAGTTCTGTGTTCAAAAAACAACTCCTTTTCATAAAATATGTGCTGAAGCGTTTGTATTCAAACGGGTGGTTCAGGATTACACATTGTGGTTTAGTGTTGGTGGTTAGCATTGAGCTAGCAGCGTCCCTCTACCTTCCCACTGATGGGCCGTGCATGATGTCCCTCATCTGGGAGATCTTACATTTGTTCCAATTCAGCCTGACGCTGGCTGACGCAGCAGAGCTGGGCACAGCCAGGCCCCAAGGTCATTACTAGCGCCCCCAGAATCCCCCCTCCCTGGGAAGCAAGGCAGGTTGATTAATGGCTCTGTGCGGAGCGCGGAAGGAACCTAGATTGGCGACAGACCTGGGTTGTAGAGGTGAAGTTGATGGAAGTCATGCAGGAGAAGGAGGGAAAGAGAGAGGTGGAGGCGCTCCTTGTGGTAGCTTTACGTGGAAGGGAGTTTCATGAATAGGGCGACTAGAAGAACGGTCAGAAACATGCAGTCAAGCTCCTTCGTCTTCTATTTGACAAACTGCCAATAGTGCTTGTAGGACAGCAAAAAAAAAATCAAAATCCCACAAATGTTTCTCCCAAAGCATTACAACAGTAACCGCTTCAGACGCCAAAGTATTTCTCATCTTCTTTAACAAACCACATTAGAGAAAATCAAGTTATGGATCAAGCAAAATACAAATAGAATTAGAGTTGGCTTTGAGGTTTTCTCTGGACAGATATTCAAATTGGAAGACTCTCTCCTCTGTCAGAGGGGAGAAGCTGAAATTTACTTATACATTATAGCTGGCAGCAATAAAATGGTTGCAGTTGTATGAGATCTAGTGTGTCTGTATTAATGTTGAGCATGTGTGTAATGATAACTAACAAACCAAAAGTTCAGAAATTCAAAGATGACAGCAACAACTGAATATGTTTTGTAGTTTAATTTGATGGAATAACAATGTATGATTAAATTCAGTTCAATGATTGAATGACCCAGGCAAAATACTGGTGAGAAAGTGCCTGGACAGCAGAAAGAGCACCTGGACAGGCGAGGAGGAGACGGGGTTGGAGTGTAAAAGTAGAAACATGAGTAACAAGTAGAACATGTTGTATTTGACCTCTGACTGGTACTAGGTGTGTGCTGTCATTAGCAGATGGGGATTGGTTGTGTGATTGATGTGATTAGCATCAGGCGTGTAGTAATTAGGTGACTGAAGGTGGGGTGTGGACTTCTCTTGAGCCTTGAGATATCTAACTAATTTCATTAAAATATATTATTATATGGCAACGACAGTACGAGCGTTCTGATTGGCTAATGGGTAGTCATGCCCATTGACCCCCGTATTGACCTCCTAGCCGGTCTGATACTAACTACTTACTAACCGAGAGTGAGGTCATGCCGGGAAATATCAAACTGAGATACGTTGAAGCCTCAGTTTGAAATTTCCCGGCATGACCTCACTCTCGGGTAAGTAGTTATTATTAATCACTATGGTGAGGAAATATAAAAAAAAATATTATTAAAAAACCTGCGTTCTAACTAAAAACACAATACTTCATATAGGTGGTAAATTATGGTTTGTGAGTTTTTCTTCTTCTCCCAAAGCAGAATTTTCTGGACTAAAAGCAGGACCCTGAGGTAAAAGAAATTCAGCGGTCATTTGGAATTACGACAAATAAATGAAGAAATAAAACATTTTATTCCAAACTAGGTGCTTTCACAATGGCAGTTACTGACTTGGCTGTAGTCGTGGGTGAAAATTTATGTAGGCCAGCGCCTATTTTCATTATTGCCAGGTCGGACCTATCTATAACTTGAATATTACCCAAAAGATGTATATATTTTCCTAGTTTTGTGATCGATTGTGATACGGCAGAGATTAGCGTTTGTATTTTTGGGCTTCTGACCAAACCGTTACATCTGTTAACTGTTGGGGAGTAACGAATATGTAGCTAGCGGTGTTATGTGGGCCTATTCAGAATACAAATGATGGGTAACTGTATTCTGTTACAGTTACAATTTAAATACCATAATTTTCGGACTATAAGCCGCGCCCTTTGTCCAATTTTTCGACCCTGCGGCTTATATAACGGTGCGGCTAATCCATGAATTTTTACAGCTAACGGTTAACGGCTAACGGTTAATAAATACATCTCTTTACCGACAATCCCCTCTGTGCACGAACCCTTACATATGGTAAGTAAACATTAAAACACCTGCGGCTTATAGTCCAGTGCGGCTTATATATGTACACATCATTCAATTTAGCTGCTGCGGTTTATATAACGGTGCGCCTTATAGTCCAAAGATTACGGTATTTAGAATACAGTTACATTGTTGAAATCAATGGATTACATATCAATACTTATCTGTTTCACGAGTTTATTCACTCTCTAAATAAATTAAGGCAACTCTATGCATTTCCCAGAACTTCTATCTGGTGGTTTCTACACTGTACAAACACAACTATCGCTTCCATGGCCTCTCATTCTTTCCTTCTGCAATGCTATTGGTTAAGCCAATGCATGGCCATCACATGCACGGGGGATGCAAACTCACGTACTATGGTTGGCCATAGCATGCCTCTCATCCACTCTCAAGTAGTTCTTAAAGATCCTGTAAAGTGGAATAGAAAATGAGTTTTAAGTTCATTACACCACAGAGGAAAAAATGTAATCGCAATTAATCGCATAAATGTCATAGTTAACTCACGATTAATCGCATTTAATCGCAAATTTTTATCAATTCTAAATGTCCCTTGATTTATTTTTGTCCCATTCTTTTTTTTCATTTTTAATGCTCTTATCAACGATCAAAGTGGATCGTATTGCTTGGTGCAAATGATTTTTTTTATTGAAAACACCTGTCTTTGAAGAATGGCTGGAAAATACGCATCAGCTGTGTGCTTGGCCATCAAGTGGTATTTCAGACTGGACGTGCTGCGATGATAGCTCAGTTCACAACGACAAAACACACAGATCCCTTTGGTCTTGTCAATGGAACCATTTGCCAACTTTTTTAAAGTAAACTTTCCATTCAGAATCTTATTGGCATCCATTTCGGCGTCTCGGGCTTGCCATCCACTCAAAAGGTAACGTTAGCTTACTACTCCTTACTTAGCCGGTTCGCAAGCCCAAACAAGTGTGTGGGGTGTGCCTGTTGTTTTGTTTCCGGTCTAGCTAGATCCGGTGAGTTATTGGAGTTTTTGTAACGTCAGTAGTTGTTGCAACAGCATGTGATAAAAACTACAAAGTTTGCTAGGCTAAAAAGAACGTTAATATTGCAATAAAAAAATGTACTCAGTTAAAATGGGTTTGCGTTAATGCTGTTAATAATGCGTTTAACTGACCGAACTAGTGGTTTACCACCCATCCAAATTCGAATGAAAAAAAAAACACTGACAAGTAGTTTAAATTATGCTTTGAAATAGTGAGAAAAATCAGCAGTCTTCTCTGCTTGAGACTGGGGGAGCGTGTCACTCTGAGCTGAAGCTCCACCCCCTCAAATGTATTGAATTTAGTAACAACAGCAACACTAGCTAAATCAATTGCAGATATCAGAACAGCCATACCTGCAGTCTCTGAGTGTTTTATGTGTTAATTACTTTGTCTTTGCTGTACACCAGCTGAGTAACAGAATGCAACCATCTGTGATCTGACGTAGATCGGTCGCTGTGACGTAGATCGGTCGGGGTTTGGCTCCGCCTATACAAAACCTGAGCTGAAAACGGAAGAGAAACTGTTCAACGGTCTGACTCCACATTTCAGTGCGACAAAGTTTTCGCGCTTTGTACATGCTTTCAGGAACACATTTCACACGTATATAACGTACTGAGAAGCAAATCATGGAATGTGCTTTACAGGTTCTTTAAGAGACACTTACGAGGGTTCTCCTTACTAGCATGTTTGGGAAACGCACGTAAAAAATAAAGTTGGTCCGTTATTTTGCTCGTAGAGTAGGCCTACCTTCCTAACAACTAATCCATTGTTATATGGAAACGCAGTTTAGTAAGCAGGATTTGATGGCCGCATTCCTACACTTATAAAATGCAATTCAATGTGGAAGTAATCCAAGTATTCAGAATACGTTACTCAGATTGAGTAACGTAACGGAAATGTTACAAAATAAATGTTTGGGCATGTATTCTGTATTCTGTAACAAAATAAGTTTTGAAAGTATCCTTCCCAACTCTGGCCGTAGACACTCAGGCCCTCATGTAGGGGAGACCGGGGTTGGTTGGCACACTTTTCACTGACTGCCATATTTCTCTGGCATCATTTATGATAGAATATTCTAACCAGCAGCAAATGAAACGTTATGGTCTAAGCCATAATTAAATATGTTTACAAGTACACAAATATTTGTTTTAAATGTGGTGATTTGAGATTTAAATCATGTTGTGCATTTGTGCCAACCAGCCCCATCACGGGGTTGGTTGGCACACAATATGGGGTTGGTTGGCACAATGTTAAAATGCTATAGTTACACAAAATGAAGCAAGCAATAGAAACAATTTGAACATTTAAGAAAATAGTGTAACCAATTAATCATTCTATAACATGTTTTATGCAATTTATTAGAAGGAATGTATGTATTAAACCTAAACCTATGCTTAATCCTCAGAATCAGGCAAAAAGACTGAAGAACGGAATGTTGACAACAACATTCTTATTAGACAACATTTAAAAGGGATAATAACCCCAACAGTAGCCTAACAGTAGCCCTCTTAGTAGCCCCTCTCCCCCATCAAACTTATAATACATGTTTTAGCACTTTTTGATTAAATTCCTATATCTTCAAAATCACTGTGCCAACCAA
The DNA here is from genome assembly GCF_021917145.1 of Hypomesus transpacificus. Classification (NCBI taxonomy): domain Eukaryota; kingdom Metazoa; phylum Chordata; class Actinopteri; order Osmeriformes; family Osmeridae; genus Hypomesus; species Hypomesus transpacificus. The sequence goes on from NC_061072.1 coordinate 4,007,525, forward strand.
CCCCGCTCAAATTTAACCCAATTTTGTGATTAAATTATGTTGGCTATCTACCATCACTCATCACAAACTTTCAAATTTTAAATGAAAATGTAGCTGATTCCTATGTCTATTAACTACATGTAACATGTTTTAAATATCTTTAGCTGACACAGTTTTATAATAAATTCAGTCCACAGACCACTTTTTTACTTTTGATACTATAAAAGTGAAATGTTACCCTCACCAAAACAGTTTGTGATTTTCAGATGTTTTAACATAGTAGATGAGTGCAGGTCGAGAAAACAAACATTTTGATGTTACAATTTTGTTTCTGTGACCTTCAAAACGACCCAAAAATGCTGTGTGCCAACCAACCCCTGTAGCCAACCAACCCCGGTCTCCCCTACGTATATTTGCAAACGTAGCGTTATCAGCGCCATGGCCAACCCGCAAAAGCGCACGCTGTGATACTTCAGTTTACGTCGGATTTACCAAACCTGCAGTTCATTGGGTAATCAGCAACTTTCTCCGCCCACCATACCATAAATTGCGAGCATTTAAACGCGCAATTGAATGGGCCTCCTTCTCTCTTTCTATCATGGATCAGCCACCAAAGTCAAAACAGCGAAAACAAAGATTTAGTGATAACGGGATATGCTTGTTCATGAGGTAACAGCTAATTTAAATATTATACAAGGCCGGAATTCTACACCGACACAAAGAAATGCCACCTGGACCACAATTACAAATTCCAGTAAGTGTAATATTGCATGGCTGCTTAATTTGCAACGCGTAATGATTTTGTGTTCACTCAACTGAAAAAGTGTAATCCTTGTGGCAAAATTCCTTGCAGCTCGTCTCCTTGGCCTAATGTCCTCGTCTTGCTTGGATTACTGCTACCATTTCACCAGGAGGCATTTGCGAGGAAACCCTCATCCTGGTTTACACCTGCTTTTAAGAGGCTCAGAATTTTCACCGCAAAATAGAGGCTCACTTTCACGGGCGGTTTTTGTACATACCGCGGAATATATAAGTAGGCGCACTTTAAGGATTCCCTCCCATCTCTTTAAGGGAAACTCGCACTTTCCCCTTGACCCTCCCGTGAATGCATGTGCATGACACAGAAAAGCGCAATTTGCCATTTTTAGTTCCCGCGACAGGCAGTCTGCGCTTTTACCTCAGTGCGGCATGTTTGTACATACCTCGCCATGCTTTTACGAGCACGTTGCGAAACAAATACGCCTGAAGTGGGCACAAAAGCGTTAGTACATGAGGCCCTCAGAGTGATCACACGGGACACAGTGTATATTCACATGGTACCTCTCCCCATACAACAATGCTAAGATAAAGGTATCTTAGCATTAGATAAATAAGGTAGATAAAGGTAGGCTGTCTTCCTGAGGGCGTACCATGCTGATTGCCCTACATTCCGGAGCATTCCCTACATTCCGGAGCTCAGTGGCTTGGTGTGATGAACCTTCTCAGGGTGCCTTTATTCCTCACTGAGAACCTGTGCTGGATGTGCTCCACAACAACCATGTTGGCGCTACTCTCCAGGTTACCATGGGAACAAATCGTGAAGAATTATAGTCCTCGTTTACAAAAAATCCATTAGCTTCTCCAGTTTCACACTCTGGTTTCTTAAAGCTAAATCTGGAAACAGGCTACAAATGGTCATCGTAAACGTTCTAGTTTTTTTAATTAAAACATGTATTTTAGGTTACACCGACTCGATTCATTATCTCTAAATTATAGCCTGCCAAATGATTCTACTAGATTGAATCAATCCTTGTAAAGTGATGATGCAATCAGAGTTTTTTTTTGGCAGGAACAGACAACAAACTTTGGAATGTATAACGCGATCACATCCTTTCAGTAGGTTAGAGAAGAGGGAAGTCGCTGGCAGATGGACCCATCATCTTCACTCTGCACTGAACTGTGGGAATGTAGTCCACCGTCCTTTAAATAGAAAGTCTGCCTGCCCTGGTCCACTTCTCTGCTCCCTACAGGCAGGCAAAGAGACCAGATGATACGCCATTTTTTTTTTATTACAAAAGACACACTCCTGACCGCGGCCAACATCTATCATGAGGCCTGTCTCACACACAGGTCTGTAGGGCTGGTGAGGGTCCCTGGTGGCTAGCGAGAGAATGAAGGATGCTGGATCTCCCCTTACGACAAGGACTCTGTGTGCCTTTGCATTCCTTTCAGCCCAGAGGACATGCCTGCCTTGCCCTGCTCCCAACAACCCTGTCCAGCTGATGTTTCCAGAGAGACAGAAACATTGACATAGCCCCGAGAAAAGAATGTTCCAAAATTCTACAGGACCAATAGTGCTCTGTCTTAGAGGGGAGATAAACTAGCAGGGAGCATTGTGTTCTCTTACCTAACTGCCTGGCTGTCTATTTTATCTTTTAATTGTAGCTAGCTTGTTCTTTTCTGAAAGCAGGGCTGTGCTGGCTAATTAGGCAGTCACACATAAAACAACTGCAGAGACAGGACTCTGATTATGTCCCTGTGGGGTCTAACACCCCTGTCAGGAAGAAAGCAAGCTGCACACTACAAGCGAGACTCTACAAAATCAGTGCAGAAGCAAAGACTGTTAGACAAAAGGATCTTTTCACCACGTTGTTTCTTCTGTACAGTGAACTGCGGGTTTCAGTAAAGACCAGGTCAAAACATCAACACTGCGTCTGCCATGTTGACATATAAAATGCTGTGTCTGAGCCAGTCTGAAATGTCTTTGTAGTGGTGTCCACTGTTGTGTTTGTGAGAGAGGAGAGGATGAGATCAGGATGAGAGGTTGAGGTGGGCTGTTCTCAGATGGAAGCAGGTATTTAGAGGAGGTAGATGTGTAATCAGCAGGGCCTGAACTGTGACTCACACAACGCCACACTTAACAGGTGTGTGTGTACATGCATGCATGCCATAAGGCTGTGTGTAACTCTGAAGTAGCCTTCTTATAAATAAATTACTTTATACACAGTTTATTTTTCACTATACAGCCTAAAACATTATTGCATTGTTTATTGTGATTCTGGTATTTTATGCAAACTCTGACACCTCTCAGTAACATTGTCACAGTGGACTGGATGCCAGAAAGCCGATTGAAATAATGAACAATAAGCACTATTGTATAGACAATACATCTTATTATGTAATTTCTTAGTTAACACTCAGTTACTGTACATCATTAATACATTCATATACAATTAAGATTATGATGAGCGTATTATGATATTAGCGTATATGTCAACAAAGCCATTAACATATTATACAATATAAAGTAGTACATTTGTTTATTCAATTTTGAGCATGTTAATGCCACAGTCTCAGTCATGGTTCCCCTTTTATTTAGCTCCCCAATTATTTAGTTGATATTGTAGACTGGTCTGTTTACAGTGGACTGAAACTTGGCCTCAGGGAGAATTCCTTATCTCCTCAACAAAACAACAGTTTTGTCTCTCAGGAAACCTAACTCCTGTCAGTACAGAGGATGTTGCCATGCTGGCTGTGACTGGGTGGCCAGCCTTATCCAGGGAGCAGCAGGACAGCACACAGGCCTCTGTGTCTGCCTGACTAACCCAGCACATACCAGCCCACCAGCCGGGACAATGTCCTTACCCAGGGTCATATGCAGTGCCTTTCAGTGGAGAATAAGGACACCTTGAAGTAGCCTAAATATCCTGTGACCCATTTCCGCTGATGGTAGTCGGTGACGGACTGCTGGGTACTTCATCGAGATGGAACCATAAACTGATGACGGTAAACACATTGTGAAACTGATTGATTTATTTGCCCACAGAAACATGCTGGAGCGACAAATAGCATCAGTCTAATTAGAGAGGGGATGTGGGTGGCTGGTTTGGGCTGGAGGAGATGAGAGGAAGGACTGAGAGAGCAGCAGAGGGAGATGCGTCCTGGTTGGTCCCTAGGAGGAAGAGACACGTTGGCTGATTACCCATGAGCCTTTGCGTATGTTGCGTGCTCGATGCTCACGGACATGGATATAGAAATCTACATTGCGAGGACGTCTTTGACTCAACTTGGATATCTGAGTTCTGACATCATAGATGTCTTGGTGTTCCCCTTGTCTAAAGGTCTGTGAGGTGGAATCCCTTTTAGGAGAGAAGGGAGGGTGGGAGCTGACATCACCATGCTGTTATGACGGTGGGGGAAAAACCCTGCAAGAGGCTTGGAGAGCTGCTGGAAGTCCTCATGACTGGCTAGGAGAGCTGGAGGAGGGAGGCTGAGGAGAGGGAGTTCAGTGCTGGGGGGGGTTGAAGGGCTGCTATGCTGTCAGACAATTGGCTCTGCAAAACAAGAATCCACCTCCACAGACAAAGATGGAGGTTTGTGTGTGGCATGGGGTGAATGGTTGAGGGGTAAGACCCTTATGGAATAAAAATATATTGCAATATATGGGAAAATATCACGTGATATATTAGGCAATATATTTCCATATATGGGATTTTATATTTTACAATACAAATGCAACATATTGAACATGAATATATAATATATGTGTTTATATATCCCGAAATGTATGCCTTTTTTTTTATAAATACCACCATAATGTATTCCGATTTATATGGGAAAATGTATTGGTAATATATGTAAAGATATAGTGTCACAGGTATGTTTAATACATGGTAGAATATATTTTAAATATATGTACAAAATATATTGGTAGATTCCGGAATCCTTCTTTAAAATGGCAAAATGTTGTAAAATTGACATAATAGATAGTTACACTGGGATCACCCAGAAGACTATAAACCGTTCTGTCAACAACAACAAAAATTGCCTATGGCTGGATTTGAATTAAGCATCCATGCAATTAGCCTGGCTGCCAGCCCAATTTAGCCCCGCCCACAAAAAGATTTGGTCGGGAAGTTGGGTCTGGGATCGCTCGGTTGGGGAAAAAGTATGAGCAGGAGCTGGGCGGACCAACCAAATTGTCAGGGCGGGCTTTATACGATGAACAGATTATCAACTGATTGGTTGGTTGTAGGTATATCCAATTGAGCGAAGAGGCATTTTTTTTACGAGTTCGGTTGAATCACGCCCCATACTCACAGCCCAATGGAGCGGTTTCAGACTGGCTGACTAGAATTATGAGTATGACAACATCAGGCTACCATGCAATATAACAGTTTTTATAACAGTTGGAATTTGTAATTTCGGTCCAGATTGCATTTTTTTGTGTCGGTGTAGAATTCCGGCCTTTTATTATATTTAAATTTGCTGTTACTTCATGAACAAGCACATCAATTTCGTTATCACTAAATCATTGTTTTCGCTGTTTTCACTTTGGTGGCTGATCTATGATAGAAAGAGAGAAGGAGGCCCATTCAATTGCGCTTTGCGTTTAAATGCTCTTAATTTATGGTAGTGGGCGGAGACAGGCGCTGATTACCCAATGAACTGCCGGTTTCGTAAATACGACGTACACTGAAGTATCACAGCGTGCGCAATCTGCGGGTTGGCCATGGCGCTAATAACGCTACGTTTGCAAATGTACGTACATGAGGGCCTGAGAACTTTACTAGAGCTTTGACAAACACAAGATAATAGGGAGATCCAGCATGGGAAGAAATCATGTCCAACACTCACACGCTCCCAGGGGATTCATCCAGGAGAGACAAGTACTCTAGGAACATTGCACATTGACCTCTAGCTGTGGGACTCTCCATCAGTGTGGACATGTCCAGGCCCCCACCCCTACCCCCAGCCGTTGATCCCAGCCCGACGTCTGCAGGGGAAACTGATGATGGGCAGAGAGGGAAAGAAGGGGGGGAGATAGATAGGGGGAGATACCTCTCTCTTCATGTCTTCACAGTGTCTGTGGCGTGTCTGGGTTTATTAATCCCTCTGCCCACCCCCCTCAAGGAGATATTCAGTATTGACCCGTCTGCTGCATTGGTCCGCCCTGGGCCAGGGTGGGGCACGCCTCCTCCTCCTCTGGTGTCCTGTCAGGCCGGGGAGGTGACAGGAGACTGTGCAGCAGGGGGACAGTAGAGCGCCAAGTCATCTCCTCTCCCTGTGTTTTTGCGGCTGCAGGTCTGTCACACCCTACCGGCAGCTGGCTATCTGTGGTGTTATCTCTCTCCCACTTGGAAATGACTGGAATGAGCCGGCTAAAGTGCTTGTCCGTGCCCAATCCTTGAGGCCTAGCTTAGTGAGAATGCTACAAGGTGGTGGGAGAAGGAGAAGGCCAGGATTGCTGCGTGGATCGGGGCGTGCTGCCTCCCTCCCATGGACCAGTCTCAGCTTTCGCTCGTTGCTTAGCACCAGGTGATGCTTCTGTTCTGCTCCATGTCTGACCCGGTGCTAACGCCTGTGCGCTCAAGCTCAAACGTGTGAGAACTGCGGCAGCGTAGCTTATTCCATCAGTGAAGAACGGCTATAAACCGATTGGAACACCACTCCTGTTCTTATTAGTAATTGACTCATGCCCGTTTGATGAATACTGCTATTGTGAGAGCTGTGAAGCAAAAACTAACACTAATCTCATCTGAAAATACATCAGTAAGTCAAAAAGTATTTTTTTTCTAGCCTTTTTATTCTCTGCTTTTCTCTTGGGAATTGAAAATGTTCCTGCTGGTCTGGTTTTGATAAATCTGGTATTTATCTTGAATGAATTGACACATTTTTAAGCATGGGTGAGGATTGCCTCTTGGTCTGTAGAACTGTGGGGCCTCCTAGTGGACATGTATGTTATTACACTGTGGGGAGCTTGTTCCAGTGTTTGGGACATGACAAGACTCATTGTTGATGTGGTTCGTCCTCACACAGACACACATGCACTGACTCAGCACTCAAGATACTCATGAATAAACCATGCCTATGGTAGCCATGTATCCTCAATCACAACACAATGTTTTTCCTTGTGAAAACAGCTGCATAAACATGTCCGGTGGCTAACAAATACTTTTTCTCACTCTGTTTTTCTGCAGTCACAATGATCCCAGTTCTGTTTTTGGTGGCAACCACAATAACACCCAATTACTCTTCCAGTGGAAACAAAACCAGTGGTAAGTACACAAACATACCTCATCCCAACGTGATTCTGAACACCACGCTTATACAACACAATCACACAGGTTCCCTTGTCAGTTGTTGCTGTTGTGCTTGCCTATACAGTCTATGACCGGCATGTCTGCTGATATTTGACAAGGGTCTCTTTTTGCAGTCTTTACCGGATCATAGTAAAGCAACAACAGATTGAGGACAGTAATTTGGAGCTTGTTGTGCTCCTTCTTAAACTGAGACAAATACTAGCTGTGGAAACCTCCTCCTAGTCTGGCCTCTAAGGCCACACCTCTGCTGCAGAGTTACTGCCAGCTTGAAATGAGCTTGTGTGGCCCCTGATACCTATCTGGGTAGACAAAATACTTCTGAGGTGAGTTCTTAAATCAGGCTTGTGTCCAGACCATAATAATGGTGGGCCTAGTTGGGCCTTGCCAACTATAATTCAGACCCATTCCCCGACCCCCCCCCCCCCCCCGGACCTCTTCCTGGCTGGGTGTTGACTCTCTGCTTCCTCCCTGTCTCTCCAGAGGACCAGCACCAGAGCCAGCACATCCTCCCCACTCTGCTGGTTCTCTCCCTGCTGCTGGTCATCATTGTGCTCCTGGCCTGGTACTTTCACAGGTAAGGCCACACAATCATACATTCACTGCCTCCATGTAGGCATGGAAATAAGAATGCAAACAAATGCTGTAGAATTACACTAAATCACACTCACAGATAATGGCCAAAAGGTCATACATTGTGTGAATAGGAATACACACACACTCACACACACATACAGACATACAGAGAGGGAAGGGGCAGGGCATATGTGTGATGTCACCTTTCCTCCTTAGTCATAGAGGCGGAGCCCGTTCAGGAAGCTAGCCTTGCTCACGCTGTTTAAACTGAAAGCAGGCAGACAGACAAACACAGTTAGTTCCACACGGCAGCTTCTACCTTCAGTTCTAGAGTCTGTGGGCTCCAAGTCTGGCCTCTAATGAGAAAGAACAACTTTTCAAACTTCAAATGGTAGGAGAAATGTTTGTTTTCCTTTTGCATCTGTGGGTGTTTTTATGAAGTTCAATCTTCACTTAGTGTCTATCTGTTTCTCTCACTTCTTCTGTCTTTCTGTCTCATCATTCTTTATTTTCTTTGACAGGTTAAGAAACCAGAGAAAGGCTGTTGTCACCACAGTCGACAAGAAGATACCGAATGGCATTTTGGAAGAGCCAGGTTGGTTTCACGCACATACACATATACCCACATTCTGTCTGTGTGTGTGTGTGTGTGTGTGTGTGTGTGTGTGTGTGTGTGTGTGTGTGTGTGTGTGTGTGTGTGTGTGTGTGCAGGGGTTCCATCTCATGGTTGTGGTTGGGTTCAACTTCCTGGTTAGACACCGTGAAGAAGAGCACGAATAAATGGCACATCAATCTTTAAAATCAGAAATTATAACAGTATGAGTACATAACATTTACATCACCTACATTGACATAACCTAGTTCAGGCTTAGAAGGTTTTACATGTTAACCTTTACATGTTAACCATTAATATAACGACATTGTAACAATCACTGTAACAACTTTGTAACTATCACTGTAGGTACTTGTATAAATATATTGTTTAAAATGAGCAAGTCACTTGAGAGCATCTGATGTATTTGCAATGTCAAGGTACTCTATCGGATAACCAGTTGAATAGGGTGAGGTTTGAACAGTCAAGTTCAAACCTGACCCCTTGGTCAAGTTTCATGTGAACAGCCACAGCAAAGGAGCATGCATCCACAGCAACAGGGATTCCACTGCTGATTTGTCTTGAGAGAAAACATTTTGGCGTCCCTCACAATGTTGGATGTGTAACATTATGAAGGAGTGCCTGTGTGAATTCCAGCCCTGCTTCAGCTTGTATTGAAGTAGGCGTTGTTTAAATGTGAGAGGTAATTTGAGAAGGTGGAAGATTTTTCTATCTGATAGCACAAACCTTTATGGTGTGTAACTTTAACCTCTTGATGCTTATTTTGAAAAGCTGAAGACATGCTGGCTGTGTGTGCGTGTGTGTGTGTGTGTTGCTACGGCGTTGCACACAGCCTTTCCACGAGGTTAGCTACTGTACTACAGTACTGGATGGACGATAATGATCCCTCCTGTCACTAAAACAACTCTTTATGGAAATCTATGTTATTTTGACCTCTTTAAAGTCCTTAATCGTTAACCAGTGGGGCTATTAGGGTACGGTGATGTTTCCTGTGGTGTAGAATGTGGCTTGTTGCTGTGGAGTCTAGATTTCTAACAGCCTTTTAAATCACAATCTCTGGAAGAAGTTCTCCGTCATGGTTCAGTGTCAAGCATCTTAAGCGTTTGTAGTACAGAGCACTGCAATGGGATACTGGTGGATAATTCATACAAGTAAATTTGTACTCAATCTCAGTCGATTTTGCTGTTTCCGATGGGTCGATCGTCAAGTACATTTAACCCAATCAGTGCATCTTCCTGTGTGAGAAGACCCGTAGTTATAGACAGCTGTTCAACCCCCCTCCTCTCCTTTCCTCTCTCCTCTCCCCTCCCCCTCTTACAGAACAGACTGTGGTGCTGCTCCCCAGATCCCCCACGGCCTCCAGGACCTACCTCCCCATCCCCGTGGACTGCCTGGAGGAAGAGTTCCGGCTCCGCTCTGCTGACGATGGCAAGCTCTTCAGGGAGGAGTTCAACGTAGGTGACCCCCCCCAACCCCCCGACCACCACCACCACCCCACCTTCTGTACAGCTTCCTGCACTTTTGGATTTAGTATTTTTGTGACTATAAAGAAAAGGCTGTAGAGCTGTGGTGATGTGATTGTTTAAAGTTATTAGCTGCTAGGTGCTTGTTTAGGGCTGTGTGTGTGTGTGTCACTTGCATGAATGGTCAGGAAAATGTGTGTTTGACAAACGCATCATGCATTTATGATAAATCACGATTCTATTCAGGGCTATGGGTCAACCTAGCCAGTAATCAGAACCAATGATTCACAGACTTTATATTGCATACCAGTATGAATTCTAAGTATTTCCTCACATTGAGGAAGTGCTGCCTTTAAATTTACTTTTTATTGTTAGCTGTAGAGGAAGTCCTCAAGCTGGACAAAGAACCATAGAATGCACTCTCAGCGGCTGTAAGTCAGTCTGGACAGTTTCCATGGAAGTGTGCAAATATAAACCTGTCATGACACCTGTGACAGAAGTGACAGAAGTGACTGTAGTGCGTTGCTGTGTTTCAGTGCCTGCCCAGCGGCTACACCCAGGGAACGTGCGACGAGGCCAACAAGGAGGAGAACAAAGACAAGAATAGATACCCCAACATTCTACCATGTGAGTAGCGCTCTGCTCTGAGCGCTTGTAGCCTCCTATTGTGTTAAAAAAGTGTTTACACCTTTGGTGTTCGCAGGTCAAAATTGACCCGTGATTGAATACATTGACAAGTACTGAATTAGAGCAAAAAATATCATCCAATGAAAAGTTTTATCTGCCAAGTAACATATTAGCCATCCATATCCATAGTTAAATATATATTACTTGAATTTTACGTACCTTAGACTATATTGAACTTACAATGTGCACGTTTTATGCACAAAAAAGGCACCATTTATCTATTCTATTTAGTTATGATGTACAGAACAGGGAAATTATTTATGAGACCATGAAAAGAGGGTTATGATAATGTCATTCCAAAGACAGGGGCCTCATAGTTTGATTTGTATAACCCAGGAAGGTACACCAGGTAAGCATTGAATGTTGACAATGTGGCAATGGCAATGTGGCAATCACCCTCCGACTATTCACAAACACTAGTCTTCCCTCCATTTTGGTCAGTAAGGATATTTCTATAGACTGTGAGATATCCTTTGCTAATGTTGACAACTACAATTCAGCCAAGATTTTAGCATTAATTGATAACCATGGACATGAAAATAGGTTTGACTTTGGCAATATGAATTTGAAATAATCCCACCTGAAGGATAGTAACACACAGACAATATGGGGAGATGGGAAATGTGGAGGGCAGCAGCAGCACAATAATACAACAACCGGGAGTGAGTGTAGAAGTATCCTTGCAGCCTTATAATGTCGCCTTATCGGACGTGGGCCAATGGGTGAGGTGTAGAGTGCCATGCCTGAACTAGGCTTCACTTATATGCTGCTTCAGAATAGGATGTGGGTAAGAGCTCAAAGAAAGTCTTATCAAAATTATGTTACCACTCCCCAATTGAAAAAACCTTTGTCACATCTATGACAATGAAAGGGTTCCCAAAATAATAAGAGCAAAAAAAGTATTCAATATGAGAGATTAAATGGTATTTTCATGTTTGTGCACATGGTGCGGTGAGATGTTGGTAATAAAGTGTGAGAAAGTCCAAGCCTATATACCGCTCTACAGCTGTAGGGACAGAGAGATGTGGGTGTGGGTGGGTGTTTGGTGGGGCGGATGGAGGGAAGGTCGGTGGGCGGGTTGAGGATGTGAGTGAAAGACAGAGTGGGATGGGTGTGTGTGTGTGGGATCATAGTATTTGCTGCATGCTACAATTGAATTCAAGTCAATGCGATTTAGTGGCATGAAACATGATTTGTATTATTTTACACAATAATACACAATTATTCATAGTATTTATGTGTTGTAGACCTTTTAGTTATTTATGATGATTTGGCAACATTTACTATTTATTTCCCTGGTTAAACCACCCAGAATTACTACCAGGTCAAATTTGACCCACAACACCACAGATGTAACTTTTTTTTATAGGTATAAAAAAAAAAAAAAAAAACTGATCAAATTGTGTAAGATTTTATTCAGTAGACCACCCTGGAGGCATTAATGAAGCCTTGTTTTGATCAGAAAAAAATTTGGTGTTTTTCATGCATCTAAACTTCAAAAAGGGTCAAATTTGAACCAAACACAATAGGAGGGCTAGCAGAGTACAGAGGAGAGAACGACTGAGAAAGACAGAATTCACACCCCAGAGTGATAGATTTGAGGTCTCACCGGCTTCCTGTGCATAATGTATCACTTAGAGTTGTCTTTCTCTCTCTGTTTCTCTCTCTCTCCTTCCTAGTTCCTAGTTTAATTTACTCACCTGTGACCACTTCAAGTTCCACTCGAATGTGTTTTTGTAAACCGAAATGCATGGCGGCCATTGAAGATTTGAGCTGTTCTGTTTGCCTGTGTTGTTAATGTATGTTGTTGTCTAAAGTGTGTTTGTCTCATGAGCAGATGACCAGTCCAGAGTGGTGCTGACTCAGCTGGAGGGAAACCCCTGTTCAGACTACGTGAACGCTTCTTTCATTGATGTGAGTAGAGAGACAGAGAGACAGACAGAGAGACAGACAGAGAGACAGACAGAGAGACAGACAGAGAGACAGACAGAGAGACAGAGAGACAGAGATTGGTTGATAAACAGATGGTAAACAATTCCACTTCTTTTTGTCTTAAATTCAGGGGTACACAGAAAAGAACAAATTCATCGCAGCACAAGGTGAGGCTACTGTAAGCAGTTTCGACTGCAATCTACAGTCGTGGCCAAAAGTATTGGCAGTGACAAATTGTGTGTTTTGCAAAGTTAGCCGCTTCAGTATTTTTAGATCTTTTTTAACATGTTTCCATGGTATACTGGATAAGAAATAACTGGAAATAATAATATTCAATATAATACAAGTCCCCCCTTTTATAGTAATTACTCTGCTCTTATAATCCAGAATTATAGAGTGATTTCACCTGACTAGAACTCGTTCACACTTTCCCATGTGCTGATGATATGATTTAATGAAATTGTTAGCTTGTTATTTTATGCCAGGGCCAAAAACAATGAAATGTAGGTTTTTGTGATAAAGTAAAGACATATTTGGCCAATTAATCTTTTATTTAAAATGCATCTGATCACTCTGCCCAATAATCGAGAAACACTGAGAATCAACACCACAACAACTGAAACAGCAAACTTTGCAAACACAAAATGTATGTCACCGCCACTTACCTTCATTTCTAAATAACTTAATTAATAACTCATTTTTCAGGACCGAAGCAGGACACAGTTGCAGATTTCTGGCGGATGATATGGGAGCAGAAGGTGGCCACCATAGTGATGCTGACAAACCTCAAAGAGAGGAAGGAGGTTTGTGTTGCTCTGGTGTTGTACTGCCCTCTAGTGGCCGGCATAAAAAGAGTCTGACGCTCTGGAGTCTGGTCTGTCAACAGCAAGATGAAGATGTATTGTATATTCACAGCTAAGCTTCCCTGCACAGAAAGAAACAGAGAGAGAGAATAGACAGGAAAAATATTTTACAGTGACTTTCTTCCCTTGACAAATTCCTGCCTAGCTGTGAATTCTAACAGTGTTTATGCAGTGTCATAGCAGCCATGTTGTGGTTAATGCACTCTACCTTTTAGAGCATATACTATTTCCCCACTGTCAGGAGCTGGTAAGGAGCAGCAATACTATCAGACAGCTTACAGAAGTGTTGTGGTGTTCTTTTTCTAACCGTTATACACAATTATGCATGCATGTGTGCGGTAAGAACAGGAAGTGTGGATCTCTAAGTGTGTACTTGAATGCTACTGGGAAGGTGTGCTGTCCTCTGTGGAGATACATCAGTGCCATAATTACTGTAAATGCACAAGACATAGTTCAGTTCATGTAATGGTTATGTTTGTGCATGTGTGCATGTGTGCATGTGTGCATGTGTGCATGTGTGCATGTGTGCATGTGTGCATGTGTGCATGTGTGCATGTGTGCATGTGTGCATGTGTGCATGTGTGCATGTGTGCATGTGCGTTGTCACGCTTGCATTCAGTTATTGTGTGTCGGTGTGTGCTAGGGATGGTTGAACCTTTGTGTGTTGTGTGAGCAGGTTGCACGTGTGTGTGTGTGTGTGTGTGTGTGTTTGTGTGCTACATGTGTTCACCATGTTCCTCTCTCCCTGCAGGACAAATGTTACCAGTACTGGCCCGATCAGGGCTGCTGGACCTATGGCAACATCCGCGTGGCTGTGGAAGACTTCACAGTCCTGGTGGACTACACCATACGCAAGTTCTGTGTTCAATACGTGAGTTTCTTCATCAGATGTCAGATGTCTCGAGTGATGAGGAGGGAAGGTGCTTTACGAGTGGCTCTGCCGGGGCACATGACCTCAGGCAGGGATTCTCAAACTGTGGGATACGACCCCCCGAGGGGAGCATCGAATGGGGGTCGAATGATGCACTATTTGAATTTGTTATACTATTTGTATTGTTATATTGTATATTATGGCCATTTAATATTTCATATTCTTTATTTTATTCATATATATTATTATTCATTTATATTTGAGACTTTGTACCTTTAGTATAGGTAGACCACATATTTAAGTTAAGATTCTTATATGTTGATTGTTTACACCTTCCTGCCAAAGTAAATTCCTTGTCTGTGCAAACTTTCATGGCGGGATTCTGAACTGGGGGGGGGGGGGGAGGATATAAGGACAGAAAGTTCTGTGCTTTGCGATGGAAAGGTTATCATTTGGATGCCGGGGGAGGGGGGGTGTTGGTCAAGGTGTTCTGTTTTCAAATGAGGGCATTACTAAAGTACTCTGAGAACCAGGAGTTACAGAGCTCTAACCTTCTTATTTTATCAGCGGTTTTGTAAACCATCATTGTGAAGTGGTGAATGGCTGCCATGGTCTTTAATGGGAGGGCCTAACCAGAGAAGGCCTAACCAGGGTTGATTTTCAGAGTAGCATAAAAGATGCTTGTGCTATTGATCTCTTTCTCTCCCCACTCTCTCTAACTTATCCCCCTCCCAAGAGCAGCAGGCCAGCGACACGTCCAAGACCCCACGCCTGGTCACCCAGCTGCACTTCACCAGCTGGCCAGACTTTGGGGTTCCTTTCTCTCCCATCGGCATGCTCAAGTTCCTCAAGAAGGTCAAGCTGGTCAACCCCTCCTTCGCTGGACCCATTGTGGTCCACTGCAGGTACAGTGTGAGGGGCTGCTATGGACTGGAGGTGGGAGGGTGGGATAGGGGAAGAATCATAGTAACCTAGAACGTTACGTTACCTTCGAAACACATTCCTCCACAGCGCTGGCGTAGGCCGAACAGGCACCTTCATCGTCATCGACGGCATGATTGACATGATGCACCTGGAGCAGAAGGTCGACGTCTTTGGTTTTGTCTCCAAGATACGAGACCAGCGTTCTCAGCTGGTCCAGACAGACGTGAGTAGGAAGGAAGAACCTGTCGTGAGACATGGCTTCCTCCCATGAGACATCACGCTTTCAGGCCGCGCCATCCTTCCTGCTTAGACTGCATTTCCGTGGGGACATCGGTGTCCTGGAAGAGATGTCTCACTGTCCCCTTGTGGTTTTCCCCAGATGCAGCACTCCTTCATCTACCAGGCCCTGCTGGAATACTACCTCTACGGGGACACTGAGCTGGACGTGTCTTCTCTGGAAGGACACCTGCACAAACTCCACAACACCTCGGCTCCCCTCGACAGAGTGGGCCTGGAGGAGGAGTTCAAGGTGAGCCTACCTCACACATTCTGACACGAGACAGGAGACCACAAGAATCGGTATCGTGCCACATTGTATCCAAAAGGTTTGTTTGTACGCCCACCATACAATGAGCAGTGATACGGGGAGAGGGGGTGGGGGGGGCGGCATGGGGAGGAGAAGGGGGCGGTTGGTACATTGACAGCTTGCCCACTACTTCATACCACTGACCTCTTCTGTGTTCCCAAGAAACTTACCAACATGCGAATCATGAAGGAGAACATGAGGACGGGGAATCTGCCTGCCAACATGAAGAAGAACCGAGTCCTCCAGATCATTCCATGTAAGGAACCAGGGGCCTCATGTTTAAATGTTGCGTTCGCACAAAAAGCTTGCGCACGCTGGTTTTCACGCACACTTTGTGATGTATAAAGATTTACTTGACGTGAGAATGTGCGGACCGTCCGCAAAGTCTTGTCTGGGTCTTTTCATTACAATTTAGAGTTTCCACTACTATGTTTATGACGTAGACTATTCAAATAACATAAAAATTTAAGTTTTATCATTAATGTGGATGATTCCATCAAAATGCCAAAACCCAAACGAGAAAAGCTATATAGCCTTATTTTTTTTTCGCCACCATTTAATAACTTCTGTTAAACTTGAGGGTGTCAAACGAACAACAAAATCACTCAGGAAGTGCATGTCACTCTAACCATATAGCTGACATGCTGTTACAATGCGCCACTACCCGTTTCTTCATTTAAAGTTTTACATCGGACCATTTCTTCTTAATTTCTGCTATGGTCCAGTTCTCCGAACCCACAGCATTTATGGCCCTATAATAATAATTATTATTTTATTTGTAATGCACTTAACCTTGAGCTAAATATCAAAGTACTACAGGTTAAAAACAAGAAAGGGCGCAAATAGTGACAGTTTTCCACTCCGCCGACTTTCTTTTGTTGCTAATACCTGATGACAGGCCGCCAAACAGGACACATTTTCTCGCCTCCACCTCTGTTGTCAGAACCTCGATCTCACAGTCAGTGATTTTTTTCTTTTATGCGTGTTTAGCCATCTTACCGTATTTCTTCTAAATAATGTTCATTTTTGGTGCGGCGTTTATTCGAGGGCGGCGTTCATTCGAAGAAATACGGTATTTCAGACAAAGAAATGACCTCAGGAGCTCATTTATAGTCCATCTGCATATTAATTTATGGGAGGAGGCAAGGCGGGGTCAGTGGCTCGTTCACGTGCGGTCAATCTCACGTTGATTGTGATTTATAAAGGAAAGGTGCGCAGGACCTGGTGTACGACCGGTTTTGTACATGTAAATATTTCTGTGCGTAGGTACTTTTCGAGTTTTGGCGGTACGCCATCTTCTGGTATGAAAGCTGCGCAATCCTTTATACATGAGGCCCCTGGACGTTCTCCAGCTGAACCTGTGTAGTCACAGTGTTTCCTCTTTTTATGTTTTTGACTCGTGGAGGATTAGGAGTGCCTGATTAGATTGTGTTCACAATTTAAAAAAAATACCAAATTAGATTTTTTATCAAATCCCTTCACTTTGATCTACCTTTGGAAGGAAGCGTGCAATAGCGTGAGTGCTGATGTAGGCATGGAAAGCCATTTGTTTCTGTGGCCAACCTTAGGTTTGAATCTCTATGAAGATTATGGCGAGTCATCATAACTCTTGCCTGTCAGGCAATTGTCAGGAAATAGATCTGGATTCACCCCCTAGTGTCTAAATGAGATAACAAAATGTATTTATAAATTGCCAGCAACAGCAGAATAGCTTATCTGATTCCCCCCCCCCCCCAAGAAATCAGCAGAACTTTCTGCAATCAATCCTTTCCACTAAAAATGTGATAAATACACCACACTTCTTTTTAAAACCTTTCTCCTCAGATGACTTCAACAGAGTGATTCTCTCCATGAGAAGAGGGCAGGAGTTCACAGATTACGTCAATGCATCTTTCATCGACGTAAGCATCTCCGATCTCTCAATTTGATTTGTCTGTGTTGTCAGATTAGCATGATTTAATTGTGACCAGAGGTAATGGGTGGCGCTGTGTGTTTGGGCTGGGTCAGGGCTACAGGCAGAAGGACTACTTCATAGCCACCCAGGGCCCTCTGTCCCACACAGTGGAGGACTTCTGGAGGATGGTGTGGGAGTGGAAGTGTCACTCCATTGTCATGCTGACAGAGCTCCAGGAGAGAGAGCAGGTGGGCTGCTCCTCCAGTCCCCAGGCCAGACTACACTTCCACCAGGCCTAACATACATTCTTCCTGCAAGTGCATGGTGCTCTACTGTAGGTTTGTGGCGTGTCCAATACAGTTACCATCACAGAACACTGCATTGTTCAATGTCTTGTCTTGGCAGGAAAAGTGTTTGCAGTACTGGTCCACAGAGGATTCTGTCACCTATGGGGACTACAGCATAGAGATGAAAGGGGACACTTTGTGTGACACCTTTAGTCTACGAGACTTGGTCCTCACTTTTGGCCCGGTAAGCAAATAAGATACTACTATCGGTAGATAAAGAATGTTAGATGTGACTGGTAAAATGGTAGAATGTTGTGACTCATATTAGCATTGTAAAATGTCATCTTTGGAGAGAGAGTAGAGTAGAGAGACTTTAGTGATCCCAGTGGTGGGGGGAAATGTCATTTACGGTTGTCTAGGTTTTAACAAAATATTTAAAAAATACTGAATTAAACATACTTAATAAATACAAATTAATTTTGTAACTGTGAATTGCTGATGTGATTTCCCAGGAGAAGCAAACAAGACTGGTCAGGCACTTCCACTTCCACGGCTGGCCTGAGATTGGCATCCCTGCAGAGGGCAAGGGCATGATCGACATCATCGCCTCAGTGCAGAGGCAGCAGCAGCAGTCAGGAAACCATCCTATTGTGGTTCACTGCAGGTAAACACGGCAGCAAGTAGCGGTAGATTCCGGAAACTCCTAACACACTGGATACACCTGTGGCTCAAGCTACACAAACTGTCATTGGTGGCACTTATCAGAGAAGAATGGTTGGTCTGCTATACTTATGATAGTATTAGAAGAGTTGACCTCTGTTCAAAACAAAGGCCTACAGTGACATGGTTTCAGTTGATGTGGAATGAAAATTCAATGACCACAAAGTTCAAACACATAGACCGCTCTTATTGCAGTCATCTTAAAGCAGCAGAGTCACTTTGCCTGTGTCTGTGTCTGCAGTGCTGGTGCTGGGAGAACAGGTACGTTCATTGCTCTTAGCAACATCCTGGAGCGGGTCAAGGCTGAGGGGCTGCTGGATGTGTTCCAGACTGTGAAGAGTTTACGAATGCAGAGGCCCCATATGGTCCAAACAGTGGTAAGTATGTGTCTCATAGCTAATTATTTGGATGAACTAAAAGCATAGCAACGCAAGTAGATGCACTGCATGCTGTACATTTCAATGGCCCCACATGTACATTTATATATCTATAAGTAAATGCAGCAGATTATCAAGGATTATAACTGCACAGTTCTAACAGGATTATGTTGGTTAATGCCAACAGTCATACAAGATATTGGAACCACAACATCCTAGCTCATATATGTCCTATGCACAGATACCACAAACTAGATCTCTCAGTCCAATGATTGTATATTTTTCTTTGTTTGTTTTGTTTTACTTTTCACAGGAACAGTATGACTTCTGCTACCGGGTGGTACAAGACTTTGTTGACATTTTCTCAGACTATGCCAATTTTAAATGACCTTTTTGCCTTAAATATGTTTGTTTAATGTTGTTTTTTATAATACCAGTTGGTTAGAATTTGTGTTTTACTTAGCGGGTGAAATTATCTTCTATTTTGCTATGCACTTTTTCTGTCTGTAACTAATGCTTCATCCATCCCTCGCTGTAATATAGTGTCTGTCCGTGGATAAATATTTTAAATTAAAAACTCAGATGAATAATGTATATTTCACTGCATTTATATTTCTTATTTTGTCATAGAATTTCAACTGGAATTTCAACCTTGGTCTAATTTTGTTGTATAATACCATAATTGTTTATTCAAAGTGTTCTTTTTTGACTCACCCTAATATATATTTTTTTTCTTTTTTGTAAAGGTATTTATGTATTTTTGCTGTATTTTTTGTCCTGCAATTGGAGAACAAAATGCGAATGTTAAGATATTTTATTTATGTCAAAGTGTGTTCTTACAATGATTGATAACTTCTATCTGTGATCAGAGGGTCTATCTAGTCTTTCATCTTTTATGTCTATAACGTAGATACTCATTTCAAACATGAAGCTCTTACGTAAGTAAGCATTTCCAACACATCACAAAGAACATGCTGATATGCAAAGCAAGGATATCAATTCAAACCCCTTGTCCACATTCAATAGGACGCATCAAGGCATATCACAGAATTCTGACCACTGTTTCGGAATACTGAAACATAAATCATATTTTTCAGTCTTGCAAGGTGATATGCAAATGCACATGTATAATAAAATGAAAAAGTATTATTCAAGTAATACTACAAAAAAACACTTCAGTTTGCCTTTTGTCTGTCGACAATGGCAATTTCTTTGCTAATACGACTGCACATACTCCGAAGCACATATTTGCCAAGCATATTGCCACGGAATTTTGCTGGAAAGTATTTGTAAGTACAGTATTTTATATTTCACAGTAGTCCTAAAATACAAGCGTAAAATTCTTAGAAGGTGTCTATTGGCAGGATGTAGTATTGCTGCACAGTAGTGTTTATACAGTAACTGGAAAACATTAACTTGACCTTTCGGGTCATATTTAAAGGTTAAAATGAGGTATTTGCCAAAGTCAGTGCATTTGAATACAGTTAGCACCAAAAGTCCTTGGACAGTGACACATTTTCTGTTATTTTGGTTCTCTCACACATTTAGTTTGACAAGCTATAGTAGCAATGCTGATGAGGTGTTGAGGGTGAAAGTGCAGACTGTCTGCTTTAATTTCTATGGTATTTTCATACATATTAAAATAATTGTTTTTAAATTATAGCACTTTTGTAATAGTCTCCCCATTTTAGGGCATCAAAGGTTCTTGGACAGTTTAAGAATATGTGTTGCATGCGGTGACTGTCTTAAGTCTGCAGTGACTGAGGTCTGGGGTATACAGTAACTGAGGTCAGCAGTGACTGAGGTCTGGGGTATACAGTAACTACCTGAGGTCTGGAGTAACTATCTGAGGTCTACGGTGACTGAGATCTGCAGTGACTGAGGTCTGCAGTAACTATCTGAGGTCTGCAGTAACTGTCTGAGGTCCGCAGTGACAGGTCTGCAGTAACTGTCTGAGGTCTGCAGTGACTGAGGTCTGCAGTAACTATCTGAGGTCTACAGGGCTGTCTGAGGTGTGCGACCCTAGCAAACATTACCTAGAGTTGCTTTGTCAGGACTGTACTGCAGCTGCCTTTAGTTCCAGCCTCTTTTGCATTTTCCCTGTTGAGTATGTAAAATGCTTGATGGGATCTGGTCAGTTAAAATTCATGTCCAGCTCAGGACACTGGGCCATGAAAACTTTGTAGTTGCACTGGCAGTGTGTTCAGGGTTAGGTAAAGTCCCAACGCCATCTCCACCATGTTCCTCAGAGGGGTGGTATACTTTGGACTGTGGGCATTTCCTGTTTTCCTTCTTCACTGTCTTTCATTCATCCATCCTTGTGTCTTCTGTCTAGTACTCTTTGTTCCTGAACCCTCCAGGCTCTCAAGCTGCTTCATTCAAACTGTAGCCTGGCCTTTTATGTTGTTCAGGATTACTAGAGGTTTACATCAGACAGTGTACCCTCTGAGGCTTAGTCTTCTGTGCATGGTAAACTTCTACACAGCTCTGTATATCTAAATCCTAGAGAGAATCCACTAGTCATATTGGTCTACTGGGTTGTTTTCCACAGTTGAGCTCACCATTGCTTTTATCTTAATGATGAGCCTAACTGATGAATTTGCCAGTTTTTTACAGTCCCTGATGCATCTTTTTATGAGCTTGTTACTCCATTTTGCATCATCAGAGCTATGTTTTTCATGCTGTCACGTCCGACAGCCTCCAAAAACAAATAGAAAACATAGAGTCATGACGAGACACCACTTGGTTATGTAAAAATATAAAGTTGCCTGGTATTTCTCATTTGTTTGGATCCATCTGCACCTCCTGGTAGGAGATAGTACAAAATATCAAAATGATTGTGTCACTGTCCAAGTATGTTATGTTGTATGTAAAAGTAAAATAGTAAATACAGGTGTGGACAATTTGAAACCAGCGTTTCAAATACTGCTCCTCATCTCTTATCATGAAGGGAAATGCATTTTTCTCCCTCAGTGCCACAGTTAGATTACTACCAGGCAGTTTTTGCTAGTAGTTCCATAACTCCTTAAAAGAAATCCTTAAGCAGCTTTGAAATATGTAACATTGTATTACCTCTCAATGCCAGCGGTGCTTCTGCCAGCTTAACCTTAGGGCAAAATCATTTATGTCTGAAGTGTGTCTTGGTTGTTACATGTAAATGTGTATGTAAATACAAGAACTATGAAGTACTAACCCGAAGAAATTCACTGCGGAGGATTGGACTGTCTGATTGTGGGGCTGTTTCGATCTAACCTGCATACAAGGTGTACGATGCAAGATGGAGGACTGATGACCAGTCAGCCGACACTCGCATCTTATAAAGAAAGGCCTCGCATAGAAAGATCCGAAAAAATAGAGGAAACCTCAGAAACAAATTCCATATACAGTAGAAACATGTACGGTTCCTATGGTTATGGAAAAGATCATGTCTGAAATCTTACTGTTCTATGTAGAACCGTTTTCCTTTCAAGAACGTCCTTCTTTCATTTCAAATGGTTCTATATTCCAGAGCACCTTCATATGAGCGTGCCCTCACCTTGCATATTATACCCTCACAGGCCCCTCTCTGGATCTAAGATGGAGACACGTCTACGTCTTAGCTCTCTGCCTTCTGCATCTGTTGGTTGTCTGTCTTTTTTGGATCTTTAGTGTCTTTTAAATGCTGGTTGCAATATTAAATTAATTGAAGAGTATGTTTTTCTCATCATTGCTTTGTCTAGTGCTGCTATTTAGAACAGTATTTTCTCAGTGCTGTTATACTGGATGTTCTTCTGTGGAGGTCAAGTCTGAGGTCAAATTCCTTCCTCAGAAGACGTCAAAGGGATTACAACTCAGTGACACACGAAGCAGAAGGTTTTGCACTTCTCAACCACTAGATGGCAGTGTACTTAAAGAAATAGCAGACAAATGAGACGTACCACAGTTAAGTACTGCTGCTTTGAGTGACCAGCGTGTATGGCAAACTTTGAGAACTTATTGGACATTATACATTTGTTAACAGGTCAAAGAAACAGCAGTTTACTTTGAAACAGGAATCACAGATGCCCTAAACAGCATTACATGGCAGAAAAAAACTGACAAAAAAATTAATCAAAGCAGAAACATTCAAACTTTTCAGTCTGTCACATTTCTCCTCCGTCGGACGAACCATACTGACATGAAAGGCCCTTTGTTAATATTTCCACTTCCTCTTAGGCGGGTCACCATGGTAACGGTGCTCAGGGGGCCTGATTTGGCCCTGACAGAGGTCAACATGACACGTCCCCATGAATTATACATAGAGGCTAACCTTCGCCTTTATTTTCACCCCTTTCTTGACCCCAAGTCTGCTCCTTCTTCTTTGGACACCCATTCACCCCGATCCCTCCTTCCACACATCTTCCACAACATGGACAGAGTGACCTTTTAGTCTCAGCCCATAAATAGATGCACAGGACGGGAGATAAATAGATGTATAGATTTGAATGTGTAGATGTAATTGTCTGTGTGCAAACATCTAACAAGGCACATGAGGCAAAAGCCATTGACA
The DNA here is from genome assembly GCF_021917145.1 of Hypomesus transpacificus. Lineage (NCBI taxonomy): Eukaryota > Metazoa > Chordata > Actinopteri > Osmeriformes > Osmeridae > Hypomesus > Hypomesus transpacificus. The sequence goes on from NC_061072.1 coordinate 4,030,904, forward strand.
GACTTCACATCAACACTCATCCTCTGTTATATTTAGCACATTCCACTTGGAATTCAATCTCCCTGTCTTGCACTCTCAGTTGCTTCTTAAATCTTTTTGCTGTCTGTCTCTGTATAAATGGCTCTCCCTCTTGTTCTCTCTCTCTCAGCGGATGTTTTCCATCAGCTCTTATTCTGGGTGAAATGCATACATGAAAGAGAGAATCCACTTTGCATTATCTGGACCCACCAATCCTGGACCATAACTGGATCACTCATCTCCTCGCTGAGGTTGAGCAGGAGCGTAAGTGCTGAAAACACTCGCATAAAAAACCCTTGCCATGACCAGGGAAGTGGATGATCTTGCCTCCATCACTTTGGCTTGATCTGAAGCTTCCTTGACAGTGGAATCCCGTAGGAGAGTCCAGCGACTGCTTTAAGGTACAACCACAGCAGCAGTGTCTCCCTGCTGGACACTTGGTGAGGAGCACTCCTAGACACGTGACCCTTGGCCTTCACAAGCAGAGGAGCACATTCAGTAGGAAGTCGGCCTGTTTGAGATTAAACCGTTTCAGCTGGACCTGCCAGTGTTTTCAGAGCGAAAGCTTCCATTTTTACATCGCTTCCCTCTTTTTCTCTGTTTGTTTCTTCACTCTCTAGGACTGTCTGTATTTTTAGATCCAAAAAAGGAATTGGAATGAGGAATCAAAACAACAAGCATTATACCTACATACATGCACACACGTTCTGTCTCAAATTGATTGGTAGCCTATAGCCTATCACTGACATGTCATTGACGTGACTCTTGTCACCCCATTCCAAATGTAGCAGCTACATGTCTATCTAGTGTCTATCTCAGTAGCGATTTCTTTAAGAATGCAAGGGAAGCTCAGCTTCCCCTAACATTTAGAAACATTCATGGTCAAATATTTACTATCGTATTAACATTTTAAATCCGTTGGTACACGTTAATATCAAAGACAAGGTCATTCAGAATCAGCTACATATATTGAAAGGTCGACTGACTGATTTCCTTCTCATACATTCCCGTAGCGCCACAGAGTATTTTCCTGTGGAAGCTCAGCTTCCATGGACTTCAATGGTGCTGCTTTGAACATTTTTTTCAGTGCTTCGAAACTATACGGGCATTGGATAAATACGGTGGCCCTGAAGTGCAAACCACACCCCCTAATATGAGTACATCCCCCAAATGAAAATACTCCCCCCCAATACGAGTCAACTCCCCCCAAAACGGATGACTTGTTCACCTCCCCCCAATATAAAAACCTGCTCCCCCCCAATAGAGTCAACTCCCCCCAAATCGGATGACTTGTTCACCTCCCCCCAATACAAAAACGTGCTCCCCCCCAATACGAGTCAACTCCCCCCAAATCGGATGATTTGTTCACCTCCCCCCAATACAGAAACGCGCTCCCCCAAATGGAAAACGACATTACATTAACTCAAAAACACACTACATTAACTCTGAACGGAAAGGGTAGGTACTACACTTTAGCGCTGATTGGATGCAGTAGGCTAACTAACAAGAAATAAGAAATTGATCGACAGAAGTACAAAATGCAATAGCCTGGCAGAGTTACGTGCACCAGAACATGTGTTTGGCTATAGAAGAATGTAGCAAATAGTAGGCTACTTAGGCAAAAGTATTTCGAGTTAAATGTAAAAATCGATAGCCAAACAACTATCCTGGTCCACGTTACTCTGTCATTGTGGCATTTCATTCTTCTGTAGTGGACTATTAGTTTTTTCTTCTGAAAAGTCCTGCTTCCTTCAACTGCGTTTTTAGCGTGCGCATAGGCTACATATTGTGAAACGTTAACAGCAGATCTAAGATTATTTCATAGGAATTACCCTGATTAAAATAAAGAGTAGTGTAATGACTCTGAATTGTAAACATTAATGTTTCCTCTTTCCTTCCAATCAAAACGATTAAGTTCATGATAATGACAGAGTTACTTGGACTAGTTGGCTATCGATGTTTACGTTTAACACTGCAATTTATGCTTTTGCATACATAGCCTATACTACATGCTTCGATACCCAAATAAATGTTCTGGTGCACGTAACTCTGTCAGGCTATTGCATTTTGTACTTCTGTCAATCAATTTCTTATTTCTTGTCAGTTAGCCTACTGCATCCAATCAGCGCTAAAGTGTAGTAGGCTACCTACCCTTTCCGTTCAGAGTTAATGTAACGTGTTTTTGAGTTAATGTAATGTCGTTTTCCAGTTGGGGGAGCGCGTTTTTGTATTGGGGGGAGGTGAACAAGTCATCCGATTTGGGGGGAGTTGACTCGTATTGGGGGGGGAGCGCGTTTTTGTATTGGGGGGAGGTGAACAAGTCATCCGATTTGGGGGGAGTTGACTCGTATTGGGGGGGAGTATTTTCATTTGGGGGATGTACTCATATTAGGGGGTGTCATTTGCACTTCAGGGCCACCGTAGATAAATGATGCAATTATGTCCCGCCCTCGACGCTCAGCGTCTCTGGGGGTGAATGGAGGAGTGGGCTGGCCTGGACGCTGAGCTTCCGCGTGATGATTGGAGGGTATGTCGAAAGACTGCGTCTCCTTTTGATTGGCAGTGATTTTGTACTATAAAAAGTCGCCGAAGCTATTCAACCTCAGTCCCATCACGGATTTTGCAACTGTAGTTGAAAGCCACCTGCTGTCACCTATTTCTTGGTATTTGCTTCGCAAAATGCTAGGCAATTTTCATCATACATTTCATACAATAATACATCACATTCCTTGTTTCAGTGTAACCTAATTCCCACATTTCCTTCGGGTTTAATATTTTGTCGTTAGATCGTTCGTTCATTCATTCATACAGTAGGCTAGGCTAGTGTTGTAGGGCTGAACTAGCCAGTGAGGTGAAAATGCATATGATGTAGGCCAAAAATTAGCTTCCCCTATTTGAAAGACCAGCAAGTCTGGTCTATCTGGTGTGTGTGTGTGTGTGTGTTTTTGGTTTTGTGATGTGTTTTGGCATAAGACTAAGTCAGCAACTTTACCACTCTGCAGTATCTACAGTTGAACCGCACCTCAGCACCAGTGTGACCAGAGCGGTTGGAGACAGGAGTGGTCGTCTCTGTCTGATCGTACTGGTCAGTGAACAGTTGAGTTAGGGCCTTTGTGAAGTCGTAAACAAAGCGGTCTTTGTCTGCCAGTTGTTGGCGTCCTTGGGACACACTGAAATACTTTTACCCTGACAGACAGAATTCAATGTGACTCCAGCCTTCACCCTCACCTCCCTCAGGCCTGTGGACACTTCCTGCGTCCACAGGATGAGGATGTTCCTGAACCAGACAGTCTGGATACCGTTGGCTGCAATACATGTGTGTGCGTGTGTTGGGGTGGGTTCCCTGCCTTTGATGAAAGGCAAAATAGTTAAGAGGGTCTTGGACTTGCAAGACGGTAAAACAAGATGATTTGCGTGTCAAGCCCGCTCCCCCCCCCCCCCCCCCCCCCCCCCCAACCACCACCACCAACACTCCAACTCCAGCACTGATCTGAAGATGCTTTCATGTTTGACCCAGTTTGCCGAAGGGACAGACAGAGAGAGAGGGCCAGAAGCGCAAGGGCACGAGAGAGAGAGAGAGAGCGAGAGAGAGACGAAAGGGGAAGGGGCGGGAAGTCAGAGGCTTTGCTCTCTGAAATAATAAAGGGAGGGAACATGAACCGAGGTGCGGAGAAACATTAGACGGTGCAGAGTGCTTTTCTAGAACGAGAGAGAGAGAGAGAGAGAGAGAGAGAGAGAGAGAGAGAGAGAGAGAGAGAGAGAGAGAGAGAGAGAGAGAGAGAGAGAGAGAGAGAGAGAGAGAGAGAGAGAGAGAGAGAGAGAGAGAAGATCGAGGGATATTATCTGAGCTGCTGGGAGACAACGTTCTCATGGCTGCACAAAGAGGTAGGTGACTGACAAACACACACACAAACAGCCACATGAGAGGCATTCTTTGAGTGGTTCCATATATTAGACTCATGAGTGTAGGCAGGAATGTGTGCTCGTGTTTCTGGCTGTTCTTTTCTGGAAGTCTGACGGCTCCAGAGTAGATGTTGACCAACACAGACACATGCTGGAGCATGCACTTGTAAAAATGGTACTTCCACACACTGATGGTTGTATACAAAAGCGGGGTCACCGGTAGATGTTATGACAGCTACAAAATGTAAAGTATGAACAGTGTGTTGTACAGTAAACTGTATATGGAGTTGGAACAAAAACATGCATGAAGATTCATGATGTTTCCAGGATTTTCCTGGAAATTGGTACACTTTACAAGTAGGTCTGTTATGTGTAATCTACATAGAGGACCATATTATGGTAAAATGTCAGACTACTCTGGAAATTTTAAGGTTAAATTGTCAATCACACATTTTCAAGTTAAAACCTTTACCACCTACTCCCCATTTGGACAGAGCAGTTCATACGCAGGTCAATTATTTATTTCAGAATGGCTAATGTATTACTGCACTTGAGTGTGACAGGTAACCCCTTCATTTTGTATATTAAACTGCAGGTTTAACCTCATGCGTTCCACAAGATATATGCTTCCCATGTGAGGAAACGTATATCATGTTTCAGCTGGTTTCAGATGAACTAATTAAACTGTTGAGTGCAGAGCATCAATCACAAAACAGTGCCGAAGATGCCTGCAGAAAATAGGTGGCACTGAAAGATCTTTTTGCTGAAAAATATGTGTGCTGGACTAATTCCATTTGTGTTTATCACACAATGCTAAAGTTTTACTTTACTTTATTCTAATCTACTGTCCTCTATTTGCTCTATTGTATACTACTATAGTCTGGTCTGCTATGCTCTGGTTTATTCTAATCCAGTAGCTTGCGGTTGGTTTTAATTTGGCTGAAATATAAATTATTATGACTGTCCAATTCCAACTAAATGAGCATCTTACTCTTAACACTCAAGCTTAATATGTTTGTATTATATGGGTACTGTCTATTATATTAGAAAAAATATTCATTATTTTCTTTTCTTTACCTGTCTATCTGCTGCTGTAACATTCAAATCCCCCCTGGGGTTAACAGTGTGGTCTTAAATCTTATCTTAAACAACTTCTACTAGGGGATATAACATTGAGACATGTATGAAAAAAAACCAAAAGCCTTTAAAAACAAAACATGCTCTTTCCTCACAAAACCCATTCTGTTTGGCAGGGGTGGAGAGGGTGGTCTGTTTCACAGCAAGACGCCGCCAAAACCGTCATAAAACCTATTTTATGGAGCATCACTTTGATATTAGATCATGCTGAATCTGGACTGAAAACATTATCTCACAGCACAGAGTTTACAGCATTGGTACTGGACCTGAAATTTATTTTAAACAAAAGTAATCAACAACAATATTAATAGACTTGTTAAGATAGATTCTATTTGAACAGTTATAAAGAAAGTGCTCCAGAAAGACGGTCGTGTGTGCTGAGGATGGTCAGTGTCAGATGGAGAAGCGCTGAAAGGAGGATGAGGGCATCTGGAGCAATATAGGTGGAAGCAGCCATTTGGCGAGTTCAGGAATTATCTGAGTTTGTCGAATGTGTGTGTAGATGTAACAAATTATTATTATCCTCTGGTACTGTTAGAGCTGTTGCCAGTTTCTACAGTTATGATACGTAACTGTAACGTTCATTTTATTTGTGGAAAACATTTATCTTGGGTAGCCTTGCTACTCGCATAAGCTCAAAACTTGCAGCTCAGAACAGATATGACCACCATATGATGAAGTTGCTGTTGAGATGGTTCAAGGATCCTTACTCTGCAGTTTTACATATTTCACAAGCAGAAGTACCCTTAGGAAAGTGTCTGTCTTCCACTTTTTGTGGCGCCTGTGGCGCATCTGGCATCGGTTGAAGGCGGATTGTGAAATTAGTCTTATTTGAATTTCTCAATGACACTGGACTGTGTGTGTGTGTTCTTGTGGTGTGTATTCATTAAGTGGGTGGTGAGTGTGTGTCAGTCTGACAGCAGGAGTTGTGTAACATGTCATGCTGTTCCGCTCAGTGACTGAGGCTCAGACGTGGCTCATGATTGACTCATTACAAAAAACACAATGACTCTTACAAAGTGAGACAATCTACCTCTCTCTCGTTCTCTTTCGCTTCTCTCTCTTTTCTATCTGTCTCTCTCTCCTCTCTCTCTTTCCATCTCTCTATCCCTCCTGTGTCTCTCTCTCTCCTCTTTCTCCCTCCCTCTCTCTCTTTGGTCTCTCTCTCTCTCTCAAATCTTCCTCTTTTTCACCCATTCTCTTCTGTCAGGTCTTCTCTCTTCTGCTCAGAAGCCTCAAAAGCAGATCACAGACACGGGGGGTGCAGGTAGCAAGAAGCTTTACTGAGGACAGAAAAACTACATAAAACGAACTGGCAGAGTTCAAGGTAGGTAATGTACACAACCACAATACTAATGAGCGATGCAGGACAGGTGAGAAGCCGGTTCGAGGGCTGGAACAGCTAAGCTAGAGAAATGGGCTAGGGGTAAAACCCGGACTGGAAAAGACCTGGAAAACAGGCAAGAACAAGTGACAGACAACAGAGAAACAGGGAGTGGCAGAGGTCAAGAGGAGAAACTAGCTGAATCCCTGACTTGATCTTCACCCTCTCTCTTCTCCCGGCAAAACAACTATTTTATTCTCTCCCTCTTTTCTCTCCTTTGCCCTCGGTGTCTGTATAGCTGGTTTTGAGTGTGTGTGTGCAATGTGAGGCAGTTTTACAGTGTGGAGGCAGGTGAGTACATGTTACTGTGACTAAGCGTGTATTATCTTAACGTGAATTAATTTCAAATGATTCATGATGATGCAAGATCATTTTCCTTATTTATCTGTCATGTCTCCAACCCTTACTTAACCATCCCCCTACAAAAGTGACGTTGCTTCTTTGACACGTCCAGAATTGTTAGGATGACATAGGTGGTTCAGGAAACGACTCCTGAGAAAGTTCTCTTTGAATGCCTGTAATTGGACTGGGTTTACAAGGCTTCATAAGAATAGCGGATTGAACTTCATAGGAGGAAGAGAGGGAGGTAAGGAGGGAGAGAGGTGAGACGGAGAAGGAGGGAATATAGGCAGGGAGGGAGGTAAAGAGTTAGGGAGAGAGTGAGGGAGGGTGGGTGGGTATGTTTTGGCGCGGGCTGTGAGGGTAAATCTGCTGTTAGGAGTCAGGATGGAGGTGGAGGAACACTCACCACTCACTGATGCCAGTCGATACTGGAACAAAGGCAGGATACTTGTCACCAGAGGAGACTGTGTGTGTGTGTTAGTGCGTGGGTGAGTGAGTGAGTGGGTGGTTCATTTGAGAGAGAGAGAGAAAGAGAGAGAGATGGATAGGCCCCTCTTCAGGAAGAGTGGATAGAACATGATAAGAGACATAGCATTGTGTGTGCATGTGAGTGTATACGTGTGTTGCTTATATAAGTGTGCATTCACGTATCTGGACACAAATGTTGTTCAAATGTCCCATCTCATCTGTGTTCCAGGCATGCTTGCTGCTTAACTCTTACACCCCCCCCCCCCCGCCCACCAAACCCCGCCCCCCCACACACACACACACGATCACACAAACACAGAGGCACACACACACTCCCTAACACAAACACAGGGAATTCCAATCCGTCACAGCGATGACATCACAGAATGCCCTCAGCACAAGCAGCCAGAGGAGTTCCCTCATCTGTCTCTCTCCTGCTCGTCTCGTGTCGAGAGAGAGAGACTCCAGAATAAACAGTCAGGCATTCGCTTCTCATTACCCCTCGAATGAGCCCCTTTTAGGGGCTTACAGAGAGACACACACATTCGCATTTGAGCTGTGTCTCCATGGTGACAAGCTGTGCTGCCTAGGCTTGGGGAGGAAATGCCAAACTCAGAGCTTCAGCAGTGCTTCTCAAAAAAAAAAAACTCTCCACAGCTCTCCTCCTCCCCTCCACTGCTCCTCTCCACCTCTTCCACAAACAAAAGAATCCTTCGTTATCTCTTAACAGTTTTACAGCCGTTGTGTCCTGCTATCTATCTGTTCTCCGTCTCCTCTCAGCTCTCCTGTTTTCACCGCCTGCCCCGGAGCAATCTCCCCTCTGTTTCTTCCTCCTGCTCGCTGCCTCTCTTTTTTTCTCTCTCTCTCTCTCTCTCTCCCTCTCTCTCTCTCCCTTCCCCTCTCTCTCTCTCTCTCTCTCTCTCTCCGTCTTCGTTCAGCAAGCAGTGTGTTCCCATAAAAGGACATCAGAGGTGAGTGTTCTCCTTCATTTGCTGCGGTCTCTTTTTGTCTTCACAGTAACATGGTTGTTCAGTCCAAACATGGATCAGTCCTAGAGCTCAGTAGTGGTACAGTCCTAGATCTGTTTTAGTTTTAGATCTGAGTATTAGTCCGGTTCAGGATCTCAGACATAATAGTTCTTTGATGGGATGTTTGCACACAGCAGGTCTTTCCTTGTGTTGTATATGTACCCTTCCTTGTGAGTCAAAGGTTTTAGCTTTAGTTTACATTAGGGTGATGTGTGCATGCATGCATGCGTGTGTTTGTGTGTGTGTGAGGGGAAGGGGGAGTGTAATTATGTGTGTCAAGCGGAGGATGTGGTAGAACCTAGCCAGCTACACAGCATCATCTCAGCGAAGGAACATGAAATTACTGCTTGTTAAACGTCATATTGATAAAGATCCAGATGGTGTGTGTGTGTGTTTGTGTGTGTCAGTGAGTTTATGAGCAGAGACTCACCTCACACCTCCTTTTCTTTAAACAGTGGAAACTAATTTGGCCTCAGCGAAGAATGAAAACCAAACAATCGCAGAACACACAGTTTAGTCAGAGAGTGCATAGTTGGCTCAGCTAGAGGCTCAACTGATGATGTCCTGGTTTCGCTGACAGCTCTGAAACATGCAATTCCTCTGAACTCAAATGTACCATGAGCGTTTCATCATTCATATTTATTGGGATCCCACATGTATTATCATGTGTATTATATAATAGCTTGATGTTCTAGTACCAGTTTGTAAAAGACAGCACTCTTACATAATTTAGTATATTGATGATTTATGGATCTTATTGTCAAGGAATAATCCTCTTAGTAGACATAGCTAAGTGCCTTTGATGTTTTTGGCATCTCCTAGAAAGGTTTGAACAGTCTGGAAACAACATACTTTTGTTGGGTGGGAAACAAAAGTGAAGTGCTTTAAGTTAGACCAGAAAACAGGACATGTGTGACGGAAAATTCGAGTGCGACCGGATAATGGCTCATGTTGTAGTTACGGCACATCAACCCACAAAAACCAGCCCCCCTGAACCCACACTCACACACACAGCTAATTACATGCAGCTGGGACACTAATGCTATTTACCAGCATCTGGACAGAAGATGTCAATTGTACCTCCCATTTTTGTATCTGTCTCTCTCTCCCTCTCTGTCTCTCTTTCTCCCTGTCTGTCTCCTTGTTTCTCTGTCTGCATGTCTTTCTTATCTGTCTGTCTGTGTCTTTCTGTTCATCTGTCTGTCTGTCTTACTGTCTGTCTGTGTGCGTTTCTGTCTGTCTCTCTGTGCGTCTCACTTCGTCTTCACCTCCTGTCTCCACCTCTTCATCTGCCCCCGCACCTCCTCTTTCACACCCCCTCTCTCACACCCCCTCTCTCAGAGATGAAAGGGAAGAACCCCTGGCATCGACCAGTGACCATCCTCATCGCTGTCCTCGGCGTCATAGCGATCGTTGCCCTGGTGACGGTGACAGTGATGCAGAACCAGCCTCTCCATCAGAAGTACAAGGTACCATCATTACACCAATACCTGGGGGGCTCTAGTCTCCCACCTGGGCGGGCTGCAGACGTCACCTGAGTATGAAGACAAACACAAGTACTACACCACACTAATGGACCACAGAGTCCTTGTGTTGTCTAATCTATCCATCCCTTTTTCTTTGTTGTTTTCTTTGTTGTCTCTCCATCTCTCTGTCTCTCTCTGCTAGTATGGCATTGTTCTGGATGCTGGCTCGTCCCACACAGCAATGTATATCTACCAGTGGCCCGCAGAGAAGGACAACGACACAGGGAGAGTCCAGCAGACCCACGCCTGCAAGGTCAATGGTAGGCACACATGACGCGCACACACACATACAGACAGACATGCCCACACACACGTACGTACACACACACTTGCACATATAGACACACGCACGCACTCATGCACACACAGACACACTGACACACAGACACGCACGTATCCACACAAACACCCCCACAAACTACTGGTTCATACATTAAGAGTGCATTGACTACAATAACTCTAAACAATCCATGCTCGCGATAATAATCTTTAAATGTGGTCAAGCTACCATGTATTTACAGTTTGTAAACCTTTGTAAAATTTACAGTTTGTAAATTTTTTACTGAATTGCCAATAGTCTTTAGAGGACACTTGAACTCAGTATCGATGTGTTTTAATTCCCAGATGAATACCTAAGTTAACCTTAACATTTCCCGTCACACTCGTTTCCTTTACATCGTTACGGTGCGTGTCTACTATTCATTGAAAATGAATTGCAAGCCGACACTCCGCGCCGCTCTGCTCCGCTGTAGTGGACACTCACCGTTAATGTTATACACTCAGAACCGACCAAATGCTTTTTGGCACTGAAATAAAGAGAAATCATTGAAATTGTATTTTATGGACGATTATAGGGGCCAAAACAAAATAAATTCATGAATAATTAAATGGTTAAATACTTGAATAAATAGTTATATAATAAAAAGGTTAAATAAATGACTAATTGAATGGCTAATTGACATACAAAATGTATAAATTACAAATTAAATGAGACACTAAATATATAAATGTTACATGTATTTGTGTGTATATATATAGATTTACGTTTTCATGTGTTCACATTTATTTATACATTCATTTATCCATGTTGTAAAATAATTCTGTCATCACCCATCAAAAGTCAGGGGGCGGGTTAAATAATTATTTATAATTAAGTATTTAGCCATTCAATTATTTAGTTTTAGCCCCTATAGTATATCCTCCACAGTATTTGGTCTTCTTCATTGCCTACAAATAGAAATACAACAATTAGTATTTTTATTGGCCATTAATTGTTGCTACAATTTACATGATTTACCTGTGACCATACCCTGCTGTAACTGGTGTTCCAGGAAACCAATTTCAAGATTATGGGGGGTTGATTGGCCAAACAACCAAAACGAATTCCCTTATGGTTTGAAGGAAGATGCGAAACCGAACAATCTATTTACCAGTGGCGATTTTAGACTATTTTTACGGGTGCTCAACTATGGCAGCTGCTGGTCTTTCAAAAAGGGGAATTTCATTTTCGGCCTACATCATAACATTGTGAATTTATTTATGTGGGAATTAGGTTAACCTGAAACAAAGAATGTGGTGTATAACTGAATGAAATGTATGTAGAGCGTCTGCTAAATGACTAAATGTAATGATGAATATTGGCAAGCAATTTTGCCAAGCAAATACCAAGAAATAGGTTGCAGCAGTTTCTACTGCACTTGTAAAATCCGCGATGGGACTTAGCTTGAATTCCGGGCAGGGGCAACTGAGAACCATTGTTCGTTTTCTTCATGGTAGGTTTTTGAGCCACGCTTTGTCTTGTCCTTCGCCTGTAACCTGTTTGCCTTGGGTGACCCTACCAGGGGCATAAAGCCCTCGACAACATAGCTTCCAGGATCCCTAGGACACGCAAACCCTTCCACCGCGGTAAGGTGGTGACTCAGGGAGGGGTCATTCATTCAATATTTTCCATAATAATAAATGTATTGTTATCCAGTGAAATTTGTGATTTATTAGCAAGGGGGTTTAACACTTTTGCAAGGCATGTATCCATGTCACATTCTCATTAGGGGCTGAGCACCCCTAAAGGTCTGATCCTAAAATCGCCCATGGTATTGACATTAACCAAATAAAGCCAGTACCAATGGAATTACAGTTATTTGACTCTATGGGTTAAATCAGTGCAAGAATAGTCAAAGTAAGCTTAAATAAAATAAACATTTACCGTAATAACATTGCAAATGTTATCAATTACAAGGCAAACAGGTTACAAAATGAAGGTTAACTTGTTAGAAAAATCTTTTCTCAAGTAGTCAATGAAGTCAAGAAAGTTTATTACTTACGCATGCAGCAAGGTGCATGTCCCTGGTGGTACAAAGTTGTCTGAGAAACTAGTCTTCATACAACACTATATATACAACATTGATAAGAGTTCTCATCCCCTGGCTCTGCATAGCAGCTGTCTAGCTGATAGTGTTTATCCTAAAGTTCTCGCGTGCGTGTCGTCTTGGAGTGGAGTTTAATACTGTAATATTAACGGACAGTGTGGTTAAATGTTCAATGTATGGACTGGCTACTGCATTCAAATGTATGCATTGACTCAGCCAGCAATTGTCTCCCACACCAATTGTCTCTTTGCTTTTGGAATATGTGCTCAGATTCACCATAAACACGTATTAACACTTCTATCTGAAGTGTGTTGAAGTAGGACAAAGTTTTTTTGTCGCCAGGTGCCATCTTGAATCCTAGTACCAGAGCTCCATTGATGTTGGCTTTCAATAATTCTCATGCCCGCTCTTAACTCAGAGTGGATGTACTCCGAGTTGATTTAACAAATTCAAATCAGCTTTTCTGGAACAAAAGTTTCCAATTTGAGGTTAAATCAGTTTAGGGTTAGGTTCACAGTTTGTTGAACCCGCTTTCTGGAATACCCCCCAGCTGGCTACATTTCCATCTGTGGTCAACAGCAAACAGATGTATAACAAACACAGCACAAAGGTCCATCCTCTCCTGGCCATCTTATGCCTAGACATCATTTTCTCTCTCACTTCAACATCCATTAACCTTCTCCTCCCTCCATCTCCTCCCATTCCTCTGTAAGTCTGCCGTCTCATCTGTGTTGTTGTGCAGGCCCTGGGATCTCCAGCTACTGGTCGTCTCCGAGCCAGGCCGGGGACTCTTTGAGGAAGTGTCTTCAGGACGCTGAGCGCCAAGTGCCCCTCAGCAGGCACCAGGAGACCCCCCTGTACCTGGGGGCTACCGCTGGCATGAGGCTGCTCAGGTACACACACACACAATGACAGGTGGGCCAGCCCAACCTCTGTGTATGTGTGCATCACAAATGTGCACTACAGTGAATAGTGTGTGTGTTTGTGCTTTCCAGCAAAGAGAACCGGAGTGCTTCGAGTGAGGTGTTTAGAGCAGTGGAGAGGGAGTTGCAAAGGTTCCCCTTCTCCTTCCAGGGAGCTAGGATCCTCACAGGTCAGGAGGAAGGAGCCTTCGGCTGGGTCACTGTCAACTACCTCGATGATCGCCTCCGACAGGTTTGTGTTTGATTGTGTAGAAGGGTAAGCACATGTTAACATATCTGTTAATGTCTGTGTGTGTGTGTGTGTTTATCTCAGGGCTTGGGAACTAGAGGAGCTCTTGACCTGGGCGGAGCCTCCACACAGATCAGTTTTGTGTCCAATCAGGAAGTGGAGTCATCGGAAAACGCTGTAGCCTTTCGTCTCTATGGAAACGACTACCACCTGTACACTCATAGCTTCCTTTGTTATGGTAAAGACCAGGTGCTAAAACTAGCCCTGGTCCAGCTCACAGAGGTAAGCCCAGGCTTTAACCTGACAACATGGAAACTGAGGGAGTCTGTGTTTTTTAATTCACCACAAGGACAGAAAAACGACTAACATTCTATGGTCAACACCTGCCCTCTCTCAGTCAGGTGAAAGGCAAGTATCAGACCCATGTTTCCACCCAGGCTACAACGTCACTAAGGAATACTCAGCTGTGTACAACAGCCCCTGTGTGACAGCCAGGAAATCAAAGGAAACCAGTTTCACCCACATTGGAACAGGAAATGCATTAAAATGCCAGGAAGTGGTCAGAAGAGTCTTAGATTTCGGCAGATGCAACTTCAGCTCCTGCTCCTTCAACCAGGTCTACCAGCCACCCTTGAGAGGAACCTTCAGGGTGAGTCTTGTATCCAAACACGTATAGGTCATGGCAAAAGCATCATCTGCACAATATCTGTGTTTTCCCCCTAAAACTTTAGTGTTAACCCAAAAATGTAATGTGCTACTTAATGTGGCAGGTATCGAAAAACAGACTCTGTTTTGCATGGAGGATGGGTGGGTGTTATTTTGGCTTGCGGTGCCTGGGGTGGGCAGGACCTCCAGGAGTGGTTGTTGACGTTGGCCATGGTTGTGTTTGGCTCCCCTCAGGCCTTCTCAGCCTTTTACTTTGTGATGAACTTCCTGAATCTGACCTCTGACCCTTTGGAGAGAGTCAAGGAGAAACTAGAGCACTACTGTGCTACACCCTGGACACAGGTCAGTCAACACACACGAGCACTGAATACTGTCTTTCTTACTTTTCGGGGTAGCTTGGGTACGTGTGTCATGTTTGGATGTGTTCCTGCTGTGCTGTGTGAAGGTAAAGCAGGATCATCCAGATATCAAGGAGAAGTACCTGGCTGAGTACTGTTTCTCTGGGACCTACATTGTCACCTTGTTGACGGAAGGCTACAACTTCACGTCAGAAAGCTGGAATGACATCAAATTCATCAAGAAGGTAGGATGTGTAAACACACACAAGGATGTACATTGTATGAATTTCCTGTTTTTGCTGTACCCTCAACCCCACCCTTCCTGCCTATGTGTGCGTGTGTGTAGATATCAGGGAGTGACGCTGGCTGGACGTTGGGCTACATGCTGAACCTGACCAACATGGTCCCAGCAGAGGCGCCTGACACGCCCCCTCTCCCCTACGCAGGCTTCGTCACCATAGTGACCTGCATGGCCTTGCTACTCGTCTTCCTTCTGGTCCTCAGTCTTCGCTCCTACTGGCCACGCTGTCGCCCCGCCCAGACACGGATCATATGAACACTCCATCATGCTCTGTATAGCAGCCATATACTGTGTGTGTGTGTGTGTGTGTATGTGTGTGAGCGAGACAGAGAGAATTTGTGTTTGACTTGTGACATGAGAATGTGAATATGATGTTAATACAATCATGTTTATAAGAAAGGACACTGATTACTGAAACTCCGACCAATTTGTCCTCAGCTGCCATCATTTATTGACAATGTATTGAATGCTGGATGATTCCTCCATATTTGTAATGTAACTGTCAATGGAGACAAGCTGATTTGAGCACAGAATGCATGCTTTAAGACTATTCAATGGTCAGTGTTCATCATGATCGTCAATGGAGATGGCGAGTCAACGCACATACACACACGTCAGTAACATACTGACCTCTGGTGGTGAGAGGCGGGACGCCAGTTCTGCATATTGTAGGTATGTACACTGTTTTTAAATCATCATCTCATTAATAAGACTAACCAACAAACTGGAAGTAAGGTGAGACTTCAAGCTATTCTACTCCTTACTCCTTTGAATCCCCTACATACATAAGCTCATTATGTACAGGGCCAATGGAATATGTAAATACCTCTGTAGCTTTATAAAGAATGTAATTTGACATGTAAAGTCTAAGATTATCTTTCGGGGGGGATTGTGCCCCTTGGGTTTTGACTCAAACAGGAAGCCACAGCCTAAGTTTCCATCCATTTGAGACCAAAGCCCTTCCTTTGTGTCAAAGATACAGGTCTTATCTGAAAGGAATAAAATAGAAAAAGGAGAAAAATACAAACACTAGTCCTGTGATATTTAATATATGGGTGGTGCCACTTCCTGGATATTCGTTGGCACTGGCTGACCTAAGAGCTCCTCTAGAGGGTTATGATAAGAAGTTACTCAGTAGTGTGGCCGGTACACACAAGCACACATATCTTTTCAAGGCCAGTTCCCTTCACTGCAGGAAGTGTAGAGCTGCAAATCCCTCTTTACAAACAACTTGTCATCAGGGACCCACCTCCATCCTCACAATCTATATCTGGAAACTCTCTCTCACACACACACGACCTGGAAACTCTCTCTCTCAAACACACACACACACACACACTCATTCACTCATGCAGTTCCCTCCTGACACAGACTCATCTTCTGAGGTGGTTGACATGGACAGGCGCGGTCGTCTCCAGGGGGTGAGTAAAGGGGGCGGGATCTTCCAGGCGGAGGGAGGCGGCCTGCGCCGACACGTAGGAGAAGTTAGGCAGGCCCAGCGGCGGAGCAGTCATGTGATCAGTCAGCTCATTGTCGTCTGTGTCGTCCACCATATCGGCCATGTCCTCTGGGATCTGGCCGTCCCGCTTCCCTCTGTAGAACTTCTTCCGGAAGCTCTTCAGTTGAGGCACCTCACACCAGGTCTCCACCACCACTAGCAGACACACCAGACCCAGCAGAAGATACACTGGTACACACACACACACACCAAGGGGAGAGAGAGAGGATTACGTTGACTACGGTCAGATGAACCAACATGTGATGGCTAGCCAGTAGAAATATAGTCATAAGAACCATCCTGTGATGCCCAGCCAGTACAAATACGGTCACATGAACCAACCTGTGATGGCCAGCCTGTAGAGTAGCCGGTGTGGGTTGGTGGTGGTAGGGTGGGTCTCCCCTGGCACATAGTCTCCCAGCCCTATGGTGGTCAGGGAGATGAAGCAGAAGTAGAGAGAGTCCAGAAAGCTCCAGCTGCTTTCCCAGGCCTGGAACACCAGCGCAGGGAAGAAGAAGAGCAGCATAGCCGAAAACAAGGTCAGGATCAGGGCGTGGCCCACAGCGCCCCTCGTCCGGGGTACTGCCCACCGCACCTGGAGGTGGGCCAGGGGCCTCCGCGTCACCACCACCATGATCCTCTCCACCACAGACGAGATGAACAGGAGGGTGATGGGGATTCCCAGAAGAGAGAAGACTATGCAAAAGGCCTTTCCACCATCTGACAAGGGGACGGTGTGACCATAGCCTGAGACAACACAAACAAACCCACCAACAAACAAGGTGAAAATGTATTAAAAATTTGTTTACAAGATGACAGTTATTTGAATTTATCCTTTCTTCTTTTCTCTCTCACACACACTGATTATGGCAAGTTCACAGTCCAACTCACCTGTTGTGGTTAGCACAGTGCTGGTAAAGAAAAGCGATGATATAAAGTCCCAGTTCGAGTTGCTGACGTTACCGAGCATTGACACGCCATAGTTATTGGCCTGAAGTGCACGAGACAGTATTTTTTCAAGGAGCTCGTCCGACACGCAAGCATGGTCCTGGAGGAACTTGTGTCGGAGAGCTTGTAGCTTTTCACGTAATTCAGATTCGTAGGGACGCTCGACGGCTGAAAAGACCCCGGCGCCAAACAACAGGTAGAGTACATAGCACAGCAGCAGCAAAGTGACGTTTAGTTCCGATTGACGCCGCTCCAACAACCGTGTCCACCAGCCTCCAAAACCTTGGACCATTGTAAACAGAAGCTAACTATACTTAAGGAAATACGGTTTATGTTACACTAGGTACATATAGTCCAACATAACTAGATTCTCCAAGTTTCTACCAGATATTCTATGGAAGTGAGGTTAGTTAATTCGTTTTCGGGAGAAAATATCTCTTCCTCATTCTTCCATGGCCAAACCCAAGGTGATGCCCGACCTGACAATGAGAGAGGCGCAGAGGCATTACGTCAGCGATTGTCACCTGGCCAGGTGTACAGGTGTGTGTGTGTGTGTGTGTGTGTGTGTGTGTGTGTGTGTGTGTGTGAAAGAGAAAGAGAGAGCGATCAGCTGTGATTAGACTGTTGTAAATGTAACACCAAACAGGTTTTTCAGGTTTACATCTTAATCGGTGGCTCATTCACCGTGACAGTGCCGTTCTCACAGTGTTTTACAACTATGTGAAAATTAAGCAATAAGCCCCGCGACTCAGTGTTTGGCGCTGATTTTAGAACAGGTAAGGGGAGTTGTTAGCCACGACGCGAAGCGGATTGCCGAAAACCCCCTTACCGGTTCCAAAATCAGCGCAAAACACGGATTCGCGGGGCTTATTGCTTTTCTAAAACTGTTACTACAAATATTTGATATGGTTTCATAAATAAAAACAATTAGAAACAAAATAGTTTAATAATAAACCGTCATTCTTCCGCCACTACAAAGTAGGCCTATAGTTCCTACATAAATCCACGCAGCCAGATGGACACCTTTGCCGTGTTTTTTTATTTGAAATATTCGATGCGCAGTAATATGGAATGTTAAAGACTGTTATGAGGACAACCTAAGGTTATGCTGGATTTTACAACGGCATGGAATGCGATATAGCCTATCAAAATCAAGGATGGGAACAACCAGTTTTAGAATGTAGGCAACAAGACACCAAAGCATTGTTACATCACAAAGTTATTTAGTAACTTGAAGTTGATTCATTTCGACTATATGGATGGACCTCAAATTATATTTTATTTTGTAAGACTGATGCATGCTTGGGGTATCTAGATTTCTTTGGGTTGATTTGAAAACAAAACACAAGTCGAAACCAAAGTGCCCTTCACATCCAGCGAAGAACGATACCACGCAACCAGTGGCGGCTGGTCAATAGAGGGCGCCGCCCTCCCTGGTGAAAAGTGTTTTAGATTTTTGTTTTTCATGTAATATATTTTCTAAACAATAACGACTCATTTTAAGCATGACTGCGTTAAAAATACACAATAAAGTGTTGTGTATATATATACACTTCATGCTCGACATCTGGGGCGCTAGAAAAAGCGCCCTCGAAACGCGTACCAACCTGGCGATAGGTGAATTGCTGACCGTTGCTAACAAGAAACACATATTTAGCCAATCAGCGTCCTCAAAAATGATGCATAAAGGGCGCTGTAATTAGCGCCCCAAGCAGAGTTAAGTATAGAAGTGATTTTGCGACTGTAGGGCCTACTTAACCTTATTGAAAATGAATGACTCCGGACCCAAGCCCCCACCCCTCGCCCCTCGGCTTGAAGCAACGGCCCCGGTGGATGTAGGTGGTATTGCATGTACGGTTAGGTTTCCGACTCTTCCGGTCGTTTTTATTCTATTAACTCCATTCAACATTTACAAAAATATCTCCCCCAATAATTTTTGTTTGATTCTCGAACCTGGCTCATACTACTAGCTTTTTCATCGAATAATTTTTCCCGATTTCTGCTAAGTTTGAAACCAATCCGAAATGGGTAAACTAGCAACCCATTTATTTGCTTAGTCAATGAAAGTTTCCTGCAAATGTGCTGGCGGATACTAACAGGGCACGAGCACACAAGTTCACATTGGCCGATAGCCGATTTACATGAGCTCTCGGAGCTAGGGAAAAAAAGAGCCACTGTTTAAAGTTAGACAGGAAGACACGGAAGTGGAAAGATGGCCGCGTCCAGTCTCGCGATCTCGCTTGCCTCACTGCGCCACTGAGCACATTTCATAGAAATGAATGGGGACGCCATCTTGGAAGACAAAAGTAGCTTACTCTAGTTATATTAACTCTATGCTCCGGACCGGACTTCAGATGTTCTCATTTCTCAAATTCTGTCAGATATCCTCTCCAAAATCCTTTTGAGAGGAGAACTTTAGTGGAGAAAATACAAATAAAAGAGTTTGGCCCAACCTGACATCAAAATTACACAACAGGCGAGTGAAAAGGGTAAAGGTAAATCATACACAGAGGTTTCTCCCACAATTGGTAAGCTACAACAGAAAGGCCTGGCTAACTGGATGCAGTCATGTCAATGCCTTATTTTGCTTCCCGTACTTGCTTTTTATAACATTCGGAACAGATACAGCATGGACTGTTACAGGAGTTAAGGACATTAAACTTTTATCTGAGAAAACAAAACAAGTGCACAAAGGCACACATGGAGAATACAATCAAGATAGCCATGCTAGGCAGAGACAATCACTATGCAACTGGACGAAGGTCACCGGATTGAGGTGAGGAGAAACAACGAAGAAGTGGATAAGAACAGGCACGTTCTATCAAAGATAATTGATTGTGTTAAATTAATTTATAAATCCTTAATATTTAGTTTTACAGTCATAGTTGTATTGTGTTTCCTAATAATACCAGGCAGAGTGCCCAGATGTCTGTGGTTTTCAATATTTCTGAACTGAGTGTAATGATATTTATAGTCCACAAATGTGGACATTTGCCTCTACCTGTGTGCATGAATTACATAATTACTATTTCTCAGAGAATTCGTATCATGCAGTTTGTGTTCAATTGTATTAGGATGGTTACCGAATTGACTGAATATTTCACAGCCCCACCTAGAATAATTTTCACCAGCCGCCACTGCACGCAACATCGGTTTAAACAGTTTAATCAGGCGCAATGACACATAATTTTATGTTAACCAAAAGACCCCAGTTAACAGTTGTTTTTCTGTGCACAATGACTATAAGAAAATAATGTAAAAAGCTATAAAGTACACACTAGTTACCAAGCAATATAGCCTTTTTGGCTCTACATGTCCATTCTATTTAATACATCTCATTCGAACTTTTCATCTGTTTGGGGGATCACAGCATACAAATGTAGGCAAATGTAGAACTTCAGCCGTAGATACAGTAGATATATAGATATATACTTTATTAATCCCGCGGGGAAATTCAGGTATCTCTCACAGCTCTCATATTTACAATTACATACAATTTGTACAGACAATCCAATACAAACAGACAATACAATAAGTTATGGACAGTGTAGATAAGATGTATATGTATATTGTTGGTGTATAGTGCTAAACAGTGTGAAGTCATGTATTAATCATATATTAGAATTTTATGACAACTGGGACAAAGGACCTCCTAAGACGCTCAGTCCGAGAACGTAGGGTGTTGAGCCGCCCGCTATGGAGGCTGCTGGACTGTCCTGCCAGGACATGGTGGAGGGGATGATTAAGATTGCCCATGATGGCCAAGAGCTTGACCCTATCTGTTTCTCCACCACAGTCCCCAGTGAGTCCAGGCTCTGCCCCAGCACTGAGCCCGCCTTCCTGACCAGCTTGTCCAGCATCCCTCTTGGACATATTGCCTCCCCAGCAGACTGCAGCATAGAAGAGCATGCTCGCCATTACTGACTGATAAAACATGAGCAGCATCTCCTTGCAGACCTCAAAGGACCTGAGTTTCCTCAGGAAGAACAACCTACTCTGTCCCTTCTTGTACAGTGCACCTGTGTTAGCCGACCAGTTCAGCTTGTCGTCCAGATGCACCCCCAAGAACTTGTAGGTCTGCACCACAGCGATGTCCTTGCCCTGGATATTAATAGGCTGCAAATGTGGCTTAGTCCTACGGTAGTCAATGACCAACTCCTCGGTCTTGCTGGTAGTAGCCTCTGTGGAATGTTGTTATTCCATTGGGTTTACTGTACAGAGCTTCTGTTTAACTGGGGGTGCTATAGCACCAATTTCCAGATTCAACATTTGTTTTGGTTGGTTTATCCTAAGATCATCTGAGCCCCGGGGTCAGGGTTGCCACTGCCAATGTGGTCAAATAAGGGACAATTAAGGGACGAAATAATTAAGCGTGGGTCTGGCCATCTTAGATATCTACTCTAAGATGGCGCCGACGATGGCAGCCGCGGTCGCTAGGTGTGCTCTGTTTTGTCTTGTTTTGTCTTGTTTTGTCTGTTAATTCAGTGTTCTGCCAAGATTTCCGGGGTTCTCTAACAAGAGAAGCACTTCTTAACATCAGGATTACAACTCCTGTGGATTTATTTCCCACTTTTCTGCTTCCAGCGGCAGATTTAGTGGGAATCATAGTCAAAGCCACCCTCGGCTTTGTCCTAGCAGCGAAGAATCGCAGGAGAGGTAAACGGGCCGGTGCATTGGTGCGACTTCGTCGGCGCGGAGTGCGCAGAGCGTTACCTGGGATATTTCTCTCCAACGTTCGTTTGCTGAGCAACAAACTGGACGAACTTCAGCTACTGGTATGGAAAAACAGAGACTTTCGTTCATCTTCCGTTTTGTGCTTTACTGAAACATGGCTGAGTGAAATGATCCCAGACTCTACAGCTAGCAGGTTTCAAACTGCTGAGAGCGGATCGTGACTCCCTGCTTTCTGGCAAAACGAAAGGTGGTGGTATTTGTTTTTTTTATTAACAGTGGCTGGTGTGAAGATGTGACAGTGATTCTGCAGCATTGTTCTCCTGATCTGGAAACATTTTTTATTAACTGTAAACCTTTTTACTCGCCACGTGAGTTTGCTTCATTCATACTGGTCGGCGTCTACATGCCCCCTCAGGCTAGCGCCAACGAGGCTCAACGTGTACTTGCCAACCGAATATTGTGCGTGGAGCATGAAAATCCAGATTCCTTGGTTATTGTGCTAGGCGACTTTAAAAAAGGCAATCTCACTCAAGAACTCCCCAAATACAGACAATTCATCAAATGCCCTACTAGAGAAGAGAACACTTTGGATAACTGCTACTGTTCAATCAGTAAAGCATACCATGCGGTTCCCCGAGCAGCACTGGGTCACTCAAGGCCGTTATATGGTACTCCGTACTTCACTTCACTTTACGGACACATGGGAAGGGCCTACACATAGATGGAACGCCCCGGAACGCCCTCTCCGGGGCCCTCGGAGAGCTCTCCCGTGCACCGTTGAAATTCCTGTCGATCCGTCATGCCGTGCTCTACAGCGACGTATACCCCTTGGCCGTGATTGGTCCGCTACGACATCATTTTCAAACAACATCATTTCCGGAATCTCACATTTCTGTACCTCGCGTTTCCATGTAGTGGGCGCACAGACCACCTACGCCTCCGTCTCCTCTTCTGTTGTCTCACAAGTTGCATTAAAAGCACTTCCTCTTCCATGTCAAGCAGCTCCAGCTCCATCAACAGTCTTAGTCTGTTAGCTGCCATCGTTCACTGTGTGTGAGGAAAGCCGGGAGGAGGTACATAAACACTCGACGATGACGACTTCGACAGAAAGGCGTTTTCTCTAAGGTCGTCTTCTCGAAAGACGTCTGTGATGAGAACTTCTTGGAGAGAAAGTTTATTGTGAGCTAGTTTATGCTGTACTCTAGCGAATTCAGAAACGTGAGTTTGTTGTCTGTGCACTGACTGCCACAGTTTAGTGACCTAGAGTAGTACATTGTAGTTTTGACTGTACATACAGTTTGTTTGGATCTTTTTGTTTCCAATTATATCAGTCTTTTTGTTTATCATTTTTCACATTGGATTATACACTTGGTGGTGGAGAAATGAATTCACAAAACCAGAGCCTTGTCTATATTGTATCGTCTCGTCACATGATCAAATAAAGACTTGCCATTGCACAACAACATACATATTACCCAGCAATCATCATTGCTAATCACAAAAATACCAAAGAAAATAAGAACGTATTCATTTCATGGAATCGTTTTTTAATAGTTTCTATAGTGTATATAAGATGAGCATATCCTTTTGTTATAGAGTGCTACTATTTTCCCCACAAATAATACCTACCATGATAGAGATAAGTTTGCTCTTTCAGGTGGTTATATAGCATTAGACACAGTCTTTAATATAATATTATGTGACTGCACCTGCTGCACTCATCGTCTGACTAGTGACAGCTGGTAGGAGGGTCACACGTGTGATGAGAAGTGGGAGATAAACAACGACGATTTCTAACTTACAAAGACACAACAAAGCAATGTGTTTTCGAAAAAAAAAACGCTTCTCCACCTACTGTTCTGGCAGTGAATTGTTTTCAGCACCCCCAGCCTTCGGAGAACCATAAAGGCAACAGAAATGCTAATTAATCCGTCTTATCCGGCGGCCCGCCCATCCGTAACAGAGTCTGAGTACCATACTGGCACCTTCAGACCACGCCATGGTCCACTTTATTCCTGCATACAGGCAGAAGCTTAAACGCTGTAAGCCTGCTGTGAGGACATCAAAACAGTGGACCAGTGAGGCTATGGAGAAGCTGCGGGCGTGCTTGGACTGTACTGACTGGGACATGTTCATGACTGCTACCAATAGTCTGGATGAGCTCACGGAGGCTGTGACATCATACATCAGCTTCTGTGAGGACTGCTGTATACCAACACGCACCAGGGTGAGCTTCAACAACGACAAACCCTGGTTTACAGCTAAACTCAGAAGGCTGAGGCTGGACAAAGAGGCCGCGTTTAGGAGTGGGGACAGGGACAGATTCTAGGAGTCGAAGAACAGGTTTAGCAAAGCGGTGAGAGAGGCTAAACGACTGTACTCGCAGAGACTCTGCTAACGACTCTGCTTCTGTCTGGAGAGGCCTCAGACCAACTGCAAGCCCAGAAGCCCCCACTCCACTAACGACTCCCGCCTGGCCAAGGACCTGAATGAGTTCTACTGTAGATTTGAAAGACAATTGGACAGTCCTGACCAACCCCTTTCCACCCGTGAGGCCTACCCCTCCCCCCGTCTACAGTGACGACCCTCTCCATTCAGGAGAGAGAAGTGAACAAACTGTTCAAGAGACAGAACCCCCTCAAAGCAGCTGGGCTGGACTCTGTCTCTCCAGCCACCCTCAAGAACTGCGCTGACCAGCTGTCTCCGGTGTTTACCTACATCTTCAACACCTCCCTGGAGACGTGCCATGTGCCAGCCTGTCTGAAGTCCTCCACCATCATCCCTGTGCCCAAAAAGCCCAGGCCAACTGGACATAATGACTACAGACCCGTCGCCCTGACCTCTGTGGTAATGAAGTCTTTTGAGCGCATGGTGCTGGCACACCTAAAATCCATCACAGACCCTCTACTGGACTCCCTGCAGTTTGCCTACAGAGCCAACAGGTCTGTGGACGACGCAGTTAATATGGCCCTCCACCTTCACCCTACAGCACCTGGACTCCCCAGCATCCTACGCCAGGATCCTGTTTGTGGACTTCAGCTCTGCCTTTAATACCATCATCCCCGCTCTGCTTCAGGACAAGCTCTCCCAGCTGAACGTGCCTGACTCCACCTGCAGGTGGATCACAGACTTCCTGTCTGACAGGAAGCAGTGCGTTAAGCTGGGAACACAAGTCTCTGATTCCCGGTCCATCAGCACTGGATCTCCCCAGGGCTGCGTCCTTTCTCCTCTGCTCTTCTCCCTGTACACCAACAGCTGCACCTCCAGTCAACCCTCCGTCAAACTCCTGAAGTTTGTGGACGACACCACCCTCATTGGACTCATCTCTGGTGGAGACGAGTCTGATTATAGGTGGGAAGCGGACAACCTGGTGCAGCCAGAACAACCTAGAGCTCAATGCTCTCAAGACAGCGGAGATGGTTGTGGACTTCGGGAAGAACACAGCCCCACTCACCCCCATCACCCTGTGTGACTCCCCAGTCAACACTGTGGAGTCCTTCCGCTTCCTGGGCACTATCCTCTCCCAGGACCTCAAGTGGGAACTGAACATCAGCTCCCTCACCAAGAAAGCACAACAGAGGATGTACTTCCTGCGGCAGCTGAAGAAATTCAACATGCCAAAGTTGATGATGGTGCACTTCTACACAGCCATCAGAGTCCATCCTCACCTCCTCCATCACCATCTGCAGGGTTCATACACATTTTGACCAACGGATTTCCATGACTTTTCCGGAGAAGGTGATTGGCTGCAATCTGCCTTCCCTCGAGGACCTGCACACCTCGAGAACCCTGAGGCGAGCGAAGGAGATTGTGGCCGACTCCTCCCACCCTGGACACTCCCTGTTTCAGTCACTCCCCTCCGGCAGAAGGCTGCGGTCCATCAGGACCAAAACCTCACGCCACACAAACAGTTTTGTCCCTTCCGCTGTTGGCCTCCTCAACAAGGCCAAGAGCTCACACTGACTTTAATGACTTCAATGATTTAAATTGCATCAATTTAAATGCTAATCTCAACATAAGAGTAAAGCAGAGCTGTATCAATTATATTAAAGATGCCCTAAAGAAAAACATTAGTTTTTCTTATATTTATGTGGCCTAAAATGTTTAACCTTGACAAAATATAACTTAACTGGCATCTGTGCAACGTTTTTTTCTCTCACAATCATACACTGAAATTGGAAGTCTGCTGTTAATAATAATATGAATCACAGCAAAGTATTTTTTAGATTTAAAAACATTAATCATTGTGGGGGGCTTTACGGATCATATTCTGGACAAAATGTTTGGTCTGTCAAAATGAACTATTTGGTGTATTTGGAAGAAGCAAGAAACCATTGGTAAACTCAGAAATAGAAAATGACCAGGGGTCTCATTACAAAACTGTGCGTAGGATTCTTACTAAAGTGTACGTACGCCCAAAAGCCTAAAATGGCATACGCCCCCCAAAAAATCTGATTTATAAAACTGTGTGTATGCACACCTGTAAGCAATGTTCCCTTTATAAATCACAGATTACCCACAAGTGTGCGTATGTGAATCAGCATTTTACCCCTCCCTGAACACGCCCATTTTAACCATAAATGGTCAATGCAAAGCACCTCATGAATGCTAATCCGGTAAATTAATGATCCTGGCATGCGATTGGTCTTTGCGGTGAATTATGGCGACCGGTGAAAAGAAAAAAATAAATAATGTATTTCCAGTTTTTCACATGATGATATATGCACAGCATTAAAGAAATATATTTAGTTATACACTGTGTTCTGCAGTTATCTTAAGGTAGGATATGTGATGTTATCCTGTATTCCCTGCAGTCGGGGCATCTCCCCTTCTTGTGCTCCCGTAGTGGATCTGATGGTGAGACAGCGCAGAATTTTTATTTAAAATTTGAGTTGGATTGTACAAAGTGTTTATGGAACAATTATCACTCAGTACAAGTTCAAATAACTGCTGGATGTAATCTTCATGATAATGATGATATGGAGTGAAAAAAACCTGTGTGAGGAAAACAAAATATATATATATTAAGAGTAATTGTTCTTCCCACATTTACTTTCTGCAGTCTGACTACAGTACGGTCATCTGCGTCGTCAACTTCCACTGTCTCCAAAATGTGCGTAGGCCTTTGCAAGTAAAAAAACCTTTGCATGGGAAGTGGCATATGCACATTTTCAGTCCCGTTTAGTGACTATGCCACAGGGTCGGACTGGGACTGAAAAACAGCCCGGGACTTTGAAACACAGACCGGCCTGCCCCCCCCCCCCCCCCCCCTCCACTTTCTCCCTCACTTTCTTTTTCCATACTTGTCTCTGTTTCTGCATCTGCTATTTGATGTTGCAAAAAAACAATAATCAGTTAACTATATTCAATAATGACTATCAATTCAACAAACTAATTTCCATATAATAACCCTGTTAAAAGACTGACTCTTGTGTACAGTTTTAGTGCTGCACCTGTCATAGCCTCTCCACTGGACCCTGTCACCACAGCAGCCGCAATCTCTTTCCCTGTGTCACCTGTGCCTGCTTTAATTCACAGACCAAAAAGTCAAGACAATTGCATTTGAGCCACATAGCACAATTATTATTTAAAGCTAAAAAGCATGTTGTGCATATTTAGATGAGTGCCTTTTTCTCTTGGCCATTTATTTTACTTAATTTAAAATGTATAGCCTATATATTGGCTAACAGTAATACCAAATGTATAATGTTTTAAACAAAATAAAAACAATATGGTTTGGAACAAGTTTCTAAATGTTGAAATTACAGCAGTTTACAGCTACTTGCACCTGGCGCCTCTGGTACAGCCGCATCTTCGGGCTGCAAACTCTCTCCGTCATTTGACGGCGGTAACATGTATTCTATACTTCTACATTGTGCAGCATTTGCTTGCTGTGCCCGTTGTTTTTCTCCTTTTCTTTTTCGTTCCATTTCTTTGCTAAAGAAACACCTATGTTAGCTAAAATAGCTCCAACGAATTGGCTGTACCCGGAAAACGATAGATTTTTGACCAATCGTGATTTGTAAAATGGACGGATAAGTACAACGTTCAAGATTACACGGGGGAAATGCACATCCCCACCCTTTGGATTTTGGATCGCTCCAGTTAAACAGTCAAGGGCGTAGGTTTGGTCTCAGACTTGGTGGGGATATCCACCCATCACCCCCCCCCCCCCCCCCCCCCTCCCGGGAGCGCAAATCGAGATGCCATTCTGTATACTATCCCTAAAGATCAATCATAACTCTATTATCAAAAAAATGCACTCTCCAAAAAAAGAGACTGTGATGATGAGACTGTAATGTTGAACAACAAAATGTTTTATTATCATAAATTATTACGTACATTTGTTTTTACACTAACAAAAACACTGTCACAAGAAAGTGTTTTCAGAACTTCTGGAGCAAAACAATCAAAATAAATAAATAAAATAACACTTTTCTATATTTTCTTATAAAAACTATTTGCCCTCCAGTACCTCAAATAATATACTTACACTCATGTTAATACCTGGGAATGTGAAATGCTGAACAACCACTTATTAACAAACATAATTTACTATGTATGTTAGTAGCCTTGTGGAGCAAAATAATAAACCAAAAAACATCTTTGGCACCCAAAATTATAACTCCATTATGGCTACTTAACATGTTACTGCGTTTTCTTGATTCCTTCCTTTTATCTAAACTTTCCAAACAGATGCCTACATCTGTCATTTACAGATACAAACTGTTGGCCTACATCGTTAAAATCCACTTTGTCAAGGGCCTCTTGATGCACATGGCATACAGTTAAGTTATTAAGGCGCTGCTGAGACATAGTTGACCGTAACCGAGTTTTCAGTCTTGTCAGTGCACTGAAGCTTTGTTCAGCTTCAGCTGAGGCCACAGGGACGACCAACAACAACCTAAAAAGCTTCTCAACCTCATCAAAAAAGCCTCTCACCTCACTTGGCATTGCTTTCAGAATGCATGCAGCTTCATCACTTGACGTGATTGTATGCTTTGAAAGAAACATTGGTAGCTGAACCTTCAAAATATCCCTCTTTATTTCTGGATACTGTACAATCACATCATCCAACTGCCCGGTGAGGAGAACATTCTCAATCTGTTTCAGTTTCTGTAAGTCTGGTTGGTTAAACCGTTCCTTGAATTGACTGTCCAAAACTTTGAAAATGTATATTCTATAGTATTCCTCTGGTGTTTTTGCCTTATGCTGACTAGCCCCGCCAGTGAATCTTTTGGGGGGATTTCTTTGATAAGGGAGTTGAATAGGTTCAATTCCCAAGGAGTCTACCATTAGCACTGCCTTCTCAAACACTTCTGCAAACTTTTCCTCACTCCTTTTTTCTTGAAGAGTTGAACTAACATAGTCAACACCAGCTTGCATGCCTTTAATTGTTTGGGACTGCTTTTGCAATGATTTGTTTAAGCACTCAAGCTCTCCCAACACCTCTGATGCTACCAGCAGTCCAAGCACAGTCTTAACCTTCTGGAAGCGATCTAGGAGACCATTGGCTCAAGTGCCAGTTTCAGAACCAACTGAGGCCATTTCCTCCATATGACATATGGAAACCTGCTCTTTCCCCTGATTATCCTGAGTACCATCCATAATTATTGAAAACTGAAGCACAGACAAGGACCTGATTGTTGAGGCAATTTCCCTCACAATTGTGTTAGCAAATAAAAATAAGCACTCATTTTGGCATTGTGGACTGAAATAATCATGGCAACGTTTGAACCAAGAAGATAGAATAGGGTCCTTGGTTGCAAGGAATTTCACAAGTTGGTAAAGATTACCCTCATTGACCTCATGACCGCGAAAGGCAACTCCCTGCCTTGCTAGATATCTCAAAGAGCCCATGATTTGCTCGAGACAGTATCTCGCCTCCTCCTGTGATTTACCCACTGAACTGGATATTTGTGTGAGTTTGCTCCATTGCATTGACATTAATGCCATGATGGTGGGCTTTGCTTATTTTGTAGCGATTAAAGCATTCTACCGCATGTTTCCAATTTTTGATCCCATTAGAGCAAAAGGCAGGGTAATTTCTTTTCTCTAGAGTGGTCTTTTTGATGGTGTATGCTTTGACACACTCAAAACACAGAACCATTTGCAATGTAGGACTATAATGCACCCATGGATATTGATTAAACCACTTTGCCTGAAACCTTAACGTCTTGTTTCGAAGTTTCTGTACTTTTATGAATTTTGAATCCGGCTGGTGTGGCAAACTTCCCATGTCCAGGACACTACACTGACTTCTTGAGGATCCCGGTTGCTCTCACTGTCTCCCGAAGAGCAGACAAAAACTTACCCTGGTTTTTATCCACACTGATATCTTATTATACTAAGTAGTAATTCACTTCACTTTAACATATTAAAACAAGTTGACTATATTTATATTTAATAATTTGCTACTACTCAATAGTAGTATCTCATCACAGAATCACTAAGACCTCACCTGAAGCCCTGGTCTATCTGCCGCTCCCTCAACCTGCTCTATGACATCTTCACAAGATGTCCGAGTTTCCTATATGTAATTAAATAATGGACTAATGAATCAAATGCACACATATCATAGTATGCATTCAACGCATCATGTTTATATTTCAGAGCAATTGCAATATGAAGGGGACATGGTTTTGTGAACCCACCTTTTAACATGCATGATTTCCCCCACCCCCTAATTCATGACCATGTAAATTAACTTAAGGTCATAATTTTCTAAACATCCTAAAACTTCCTTGCTTGATGCTTGATAATTCATAGCTCATAAAGACCTCACCTTAAGCCCTGAAGGTCCAGCTGCTTCTCCCTCATCCTGCCCTACAGCATCTTTGCTGGGTTTCTGAGTTTCCTATAAATAAGCCGTGCTTGAATAAAAATTATTGGTTGAGCATCCTAAAACAAACATCAATGCTGATCACTCTAAATAAATTGTCAATTTTACTAATTAGAACCTCACCTGAAGCTGTTTCCTCAGCCTGCTCTACATCTGGAGCGTTTTGATGCTGTCTTTCCTACATACAAAATGGTTTATCCATTTTGTAGCCTATCCTATGGTTAGCAAGTTTAACCCTCCTACCATATTGTATACAGTGTTATTTGGACATTAATAATCAAATAATGATTCATTATATTTGAATAACCAACAGTGTAAACTTATTCACATTGCCAACTGGTTTTTCCAGCACCTGTCTAGCAATGCAGTGACGGGCCATCAACTGTGAATCCGTCCTATACTCCTAACCTTGGTTGAAAGATTTGCTACATAAGCTAGGTTTAGCTGTAACAATATCCTGGGTAACATATAATATCACCAGTAAATACTTTTTCCACAGTAGAATCTGCATTTGAAAGCCAGGTCACTACCACTGCTAGTGTGGCTAGTTATTTAGCCTGACTTACACTGCTTTTTGAAAAAGCTTCGTATGTCCCCTCTCTTTTTCTTGGGTGGAGGCATATCTGATCTACAAAGCACAAAAAGGGGCTAACATGTACATGCTGAAGGGCAAAGGGAATATTACAATGTGTTACTCTGGCCTTTTATGTATGTATTGTTGGCAGACAGCCCTGGTAAGTTAGCTGTACCGTTGTCGCCGACACACCCGCTAGCTTGTCTGCCGGTGCAAGCAAGCAAAGTAGCATGTGCTTCTTCCCGTGCGTGTCGCGTGTCAGATAAGCCTCCTCCTTCGGGTTTTCAGCCAATCAAATTACGGCGTTTCTTGTACTGTCGCGTCCTGGCCGTCGGAATCGATCCAAATAGCAGCACAATTCGCTAAAATATTGCGTACCTAGTATCAAGTACGCTAGGTATCAAGTACCTAGCGTCCCCCCCTAAATCTACGCCCATGACCACCGCAGATGTGAAGGGAACACCTGTTGGCTTGAAAACCAGTTGGCTTGTAACACCGGAGGATAGGACTAGCCAAACAGCTATACAAGTAACTTTGCTTAACGTTGGTAATAAGGGTTATGCGGAACGCCCAGCGTTCGAACCGGAAAACAGATGTAATCGTTTCCGCTTCTCACTGCCGTACACATCTGCTGCGCTAAATGATCCAAATTACAAGTCTTGTGCTAACTGTTAGCTACGTTTTGCTCATTACAACAACAATCTTATTTATGATACAACTTAATTGTAGGCTGTTCGTTTTCATTATAATGTCAGAATGTTAAAATATCAGAAATGGCAACATCCGAACAGCAGTTTTTGTTGTGTGCCGAGGTGCTCTGTGTCGGGGATAAATAACTCTGGGGTTAGTTTTCACCAGTTCCCTAAGGATGATCCAGTCAGGGCGATATGGGTCTGAAACATAAGGCGTGATAATTTTGTCATAAGGAGACACACAACTGTCTGCAGTCGGCATTTTATGCCAGAAATTATAATTGAAGGGGGCCGACGGCGTTTGAAACCTGGGGCGATTCCGGTGTTGTTCGACTGGAACAACTTCAGCCTGCCGGTCGCTCGGCCAAGCGTGTGGCAGCGAACACAGCGGCAAGCGGAGGATGAGGAGCTGATCGATGCCAGCGTGTCTCTGATGTGTCATGATTATGATATGAGACCAGATCCTTCAGCTCTTGATCTTGCATGCGAGAAAATCGACGCACAGCAGCAGGCCATCGTAGAGCTACAGAAGCGATTGCAGGAGTTGTCTTTACGGCAGTCCTTTGGACTAGAAAGGTTCAAGACCTCCGATGAGGACATCAGGTTTTACACAAGGTGGGACAAAAGTTATCAATTTACTTAAGTTCTAAGTCAATTATGTTACACTTGCTTATCGTTAGGCTGCCAATTTCAAAACAAAGCCAGAAATGACTTGAAGGTTAAAACATTACATCATGTTTTATGAGTGACAAGACAGTCTTAGCCCAGACCTTAAGCAATAGAGAATGGACGTTTTCAATAACGACATGACCTACTGTACAATATTTTTTGGGCACAATTATATTATTATATCCAACATGGCAATTTGATATTTGTCATAGATTTGCCAGCTACCGCCATTTTCTTGCCTTTTGGCTGCAGATTGAACCTGCCACAAGGAGAATTGTCCGTGTTGGACAATCATCGACAACCTCAGATCCTGATACGACCGCTGACCTACCACGTAGACCAGTAGGCATCTGACCATTTTTATGTTGTAAATAAATAAAGACATGAATTTGAACATTACATTTGAATATTTTCAGATGTAGTGCTAAGCTGTTACAAACACTTTTGTCTTGTACAATGTACAACTAATCAATTACTACTTGTCTACCAACAGAGCCGTTGTCTACCGCTGGTTGATGAGTTGTTCCTCTTTCTGGTGTATCTGTCTCTGAAGGAGAAGGATCTAGCGGACCGCTTCAACATACACCAGTCAACTGTTAGCAGAACAATTAGAACCTGGGCTAATTTTCTGTACACAGTTTTGGGTGCTGTGGGCATTTGGATGTCCCCTGATGCAGTCCGTGCCATGATGCCTTGTGTGTTCGAAATGTTACGGGTTGGTGGTGGTGGTGGACCCAAGTGCACAACACAGACACGCCAAAAAACAGAGGGATGGTCCAGAGGGGTTTAATGTTGGGGTAGGTGCAGAGGAGACTGATGGTGATGACAAAAACAGACAGGACGGCAGGGTAGGCTGTACGGGGTCTGGCTGGGAGGCAAGGTTGGTGATCCTGGAGGCACAGGCAAAAAGTTAGTTCAGGAATAACACAACAAATAGTCTTAACAGGAACCGGGAGCATACTACCGAGGGTAGACGAAACTATTATCCGGCGATGAATGATGTGAAAACCAGGGTTGATAAACTGCAGGGCTGATGAGTTGATGGGAGACAGGTGTGAAGACTGAGGCAGAGTGAGTGGGTAATTGGGACCGGAGACCATGGCCACACCCACAACCGGGGAACACAAACGAACCGCCACTAGGGGGCAGAGTGCATGACACGAAAGGTACTCTGACACACAGGTGATAGTAGACTGCACTGAACTGAAATGTCAAACCCCTTCCTCACTGCTTTTGCAGAGTGAGATGTACTCCAATTACAAATCTCACACCACAGTAAAGGGACTGATTGGTGTGTCCCCACACGGTGCTGTCACCTTTGTGTCAGCCCTGTACTCGGGTTCTGTTAGTGATAAAGAACTGTTTAAGCAGTCTGGAATCATTCCTTTACTAGATAAAGACATGGCTGTAATGGTTGACAAAGGCTTTACAGTTGATGATTTAGTACCGGGTAAAGTACACAGACCACCTTTTCTGGGAAAGAACTCTCAGCTGTCTCGTGAAGAGGTTTTAGCTACTCAGGACATTGCGCGGTTAAGAATACACGTGGAATTATTATTGACAAATAATTTGTCAATAAAGTAGGTCCATAGTGGGATTCCTGTCTTTTTGGTCACATCAATGGATAATTCACCATGGTATTCAAAATAAATTATCCTCTTAATGAATATTCTAAATCAACCATGACTTGTGTGAGAAGCTAGTGATAGCCAGAAGCCTCTGTGCGCCCTACCACCCACAAACTAATGGCTTAGTGGAAAAACTCAATGGCACCATTCAAGGGTAACAAATTGTACTTTTTTCACTAAATGTATTCTGATAACATATGGGGAATGACTGATTTCCTTTTTTCAATTCAAGTTTTTTATTTTTTATGGTGCAGGACCACCCCAGCGACTGGGATAAATACATCAGGTCAACTGTTTTTGGCCTTCAAACCAAAATGCAGTTAACTACAAAATACAGTCCATACTACCTAATGTATGGGAGGGAGGCCCGTTACCCTCTGAAATTCCCATTAAGTGGCAGGTATGATTGCCTCTTCCTGCACTATCAGTATATATGTGTCTATGCCATAATGTGTTTTATTTTCTACACCAATGTTACAGATAAATGAGGACCACATTGCTGCCCTTACAAAGAATGAGGATGTGAGCAGCCTCACCCAAAACCTACCCGATGTTTATGCAAAAGTGGTGGAAAACATCAGCAAAGGACAAGAACGGGTGAAAAAAAGGAAATTGGCCAAGGGGGACAACGACAACTTTATGGTCGGACACAAAGTGTTGAGAAAAAATATACGGGAGGAGCAACGGAAAGGTGGGAAACTAGAGGCTGAGTGGTTGGGCCCGTACGTAATTTGCAACATTGAGGGGAAAAGTGCAGTCTTGAAAAGTGCAAAAGGAAACACTGTGTCAAAATGTAACATTGACCATTTAAAGCAATATGTGGAACCAGAAGAGCGGATCCCCGCAATATGGTTGACCTCACCTCCACACCTCAAACGCAGCACCACAGCCCCATCACACCTCCAACGCTGCAGCACAGCCCCATCATACCTCCAACGCTGCAGCACAGCCCCATCACACCTCCAACGCAGCAGCACAGCCCCATCACACCTCCAACGCAGCAGCACAGCCCCTTGAGGTCTCCTTCCAAAGGTGCACCATCCGACACCTTGACCGCACCTACCTCCACAGAGGAATGGAAGTATACTGTAGATGTCAATACAAAGACAATTTAATTATTTGGTGATATTTTGGAACTGGATACTGCATCGAATTAGGTATTGGTTAACAACTCTGTCATCTGATCTCAGTCATAGCTGACATATGGGCCGGGAAGCTCAGAGGGGTGCTGTGGAGCAAAGTGGGGCCATTTCAAATATTTGCCAGCGACTTCGAAAATGTGGCTCCCGGAAGGGAGCTAGAGAGTGAGGTACAGGCATTTAAAAACATGCAGTCTTTTTTTTGTTTTTTTTCTGGCAATTTATTTTTTACATAACACATAATTATCCCCTAAGGTTTTGAATGCATTCATTCATGCAACAATAACCAAACATGCACTGGAGAGGAAAGTCTTCCGGGTGGACTCTTTCCAAATGACCGCCATGTGGCAAGGGTCTTTCAAAGGGTTAAAAAAGGTAACACATTTTGAAATCAGTTAGTTAATCAGATAGGATTAGGACAAGTCGCATTTTAATTGTGTATGTTTTCAGCTTGACCCTATGGCCTTTGAAATCATCATTGGACCAGTTTGTGACCAACGGCACTGGAGACTTGTGGTTAGTAGAATACCATAAAGAGTTTGAGGACAATGTTTGTCGAACTTCTGTGTATAGTAATCTAGCATGTAATCTAGCATAATGATTGAATGTGAATATGAATCTTTTTTTATTGTATTTTGAGGGTCATTTATCCAAAGCAGAAAGAGGTGCTTTATATTGACTCTTTAGGTGAAACCCCTGCTCTGCTACAGAAATGCAAGGACATGACGAGGCAAGTTTTCCATCAGCTGATAGTCATAAAATATGATTGGTTACAAATAGAAACTATATATTTCTATCAAGAGCTTTCATGAGACACAGAAATGTGAACATTTCTTGGTGGAATTGTTTGAAAAGAAGCCATCCAAAACAGCCGTACTAAACATCCCATGGGGTTTTTGTCTGCTAGGTAAGAGTGCAGCTGACATTTTGTTGCACACTGAATGTTGCTGAATAAACATATCTTGTGTAGTTTGCAGAGCTCATACTGACTGGTGGGATGCTGGATTTTCCCACAGATGAGGCGGCCATCATTCAGTTGAGAAGGGAAATAGCTTCCAAACTGGTCACTGATTGTTTTGTCATCATTTAATCATAAAAATGTTTTTGACACTTGTGTATATGTTAGAAAACCTGTCAGAACTATGCAGGGCATGCGGCAATGCATGGCAAAGTCCAGGGAGACAAAGTGATGGCCATGATGACTGGGTAAGATTAAACTAACAGGTATGTAATGTTTTAGATATAATATAGTAATCTACTGGCTTGCTTCTCCTCAGATCCAGTGTACAACATGTCAGTTGTGGTTCCATTGGGTGTGCATTGGAAAACCGCCTGTGGAGCAGGACTTCTGCTGTCCAGCATGTTTTCTTTGATTTGTCTTGCCCGTCACGTTATATTTTTATTTATTGATTGCTGCCACATTTAGATTTAAATTTGTATTTATTAATTTAGCAGACGCTTTTATCCAAAGCGACTTCCAAGAGAGAGCTTTGCAAAAGTGCATAGGTCACTGATAATAACAACGAGAACATTGCGGGTAGCCAAAACATGGAGCATACATTGTGAACAACCACAATAAGTGCCAAAGGGAAGAACCATAAGAGCATGTAGAGCAACAAGTTACAATTAAACAACAAGGAACGCTAAAAGTGCAAGAGTGTACCTGTACAAAAGCAAGCAACAGTAACAAATATTTCACAGCGAGTACAATAATTAAATCAGTTACCACTAACCAACAAAAGCATCAAGTCTCTAAGCAAGAGTCATTGTGATCCTGGAGGAAACAACATTGGGTCCAGCAAATCATTCCAAAGTACCGTTGTACTCCCTGGAACAAGTGCACGACATTGGATGTGTCGACAAAGTACACAGCCTGTCAAAGTAAGTTATCCTTCAATAATGTGTTTTTTATTATTATATAACTATAACAAATGGTGTTTGTGTCTTTCTAATCTTTTTCATAGGTGAGCTTGTTGGCGTTTACTTGTTGAGTGTGACTGGGCAACCCCTTAAATTGGTCTCCGACTCAGAGGAGACAGACCATATGCTGTCACCAACTCCAGCCCCCTCCCAACCTCTGCGTCCTCCACCCAGCCTGCTAAATAGTTTATCATTGTTTTTATATTATTAAAATCTGAAGATATTTGAAAGAAACTGCTAAATATGTTTGGAAGTGTTTTTCTGTAATATCCGCCCGAGGTAACCAGTTGTCTAAGCTCACCTAAACCTAAAAGGGTCTTGGATACAGACGCGATGTGATGGGTATATTCCTAAATGACTTGATCTTTTTAATATTTGTTGGCTCCATAGGATAAGCCACCGACCAATGCAAATTTACCGTTTTGCTCGACAGGGTTCGAATCCAGGTCGTTGCAATCTTTCAAAAAATGTATTTTCTTAAATGTGTCTCTTTATACGTGATTGTGATGTAGTGCTCACTTTTAAAGTCATGATCGCGTGGCTTGGAGGTCTCCAACAGTGCTTCCCATTGTTTGTGGGTACAACATTACTAGAATTCCACTCATCCTGTGGCTCATGTGTTCGCAATGTTTGTAGTGTCCTTTCACAGTACGATCATTACTGTATATAGGTCACAAAACGCACATTTGTTTTTGTCAAAATGCGTCAGTGGTGTCTGGCCGCAGCCTCGGTAAAAAGCCTCGCTAAATATGTTTGGAAGTGCTTTAAGATCCGCCCGAGGTAACCAGTTGTCTCAGCTCACCTAGACCTCAAGGTTTCTTGGACACCGACACGATGTGACATCATAAGTAATAGCCTAAATGCCTTAGTTTTTTACTATTCGTTAGCTCTATAGGATAAGCCACTGACGTGTGCTGAATCACCTTTTTGCCCAACAGGGATCGAATCCAGGTCGTTGCAATCTTTCTATAAATATATTTTCTTAAATGTGTTTCTTTATACGTTGTTGGGATGTAGTGCTCACTTATACAGTCATGATCGCCGAAATGGATATCAAATGTTTCTTGAAGAACTCCAGTTATATGTTTGTAAATGTGTGACGAATCTGGTGACCGAGACAGACAACCGCCGCAGATGTGAAGGGAACACAGCGCGCATGCGTAGGGAAACCAGTAGGCTTGAAAACCAGTTGGCTTGTACAGCCTCTTAAGACAGACAGTGTGACCAACTACAGTTGTGTGAGGCCAGCCATAGTCTACCACCTTTACTGGACTGCAGCCTCAACCCCAGATGGCAACCCAGCTGTGATGGAGGCCAAATGGAGAAGCTTGATTAATCATATTCAGGACATCCATGACCATGAAACCCCTGCCTTCTCCAGTTGTGCTCATCCCCCTCCGGAGGGTGATCAACAAGATAAGGAGTGGCTGGAACCAGGTATAGTACACAGTATGTGGCATTGTGCATGCTTTTGAATTCCTATGCAGGATAATCTCATGTGTGTTTCCATTGAAAAAAAAATATATATACAGGACTGTCTCAGAAAATTTGAATATTGTGATAAAGTTCTTTATTTTCTGTAATGCAATAAATAAATAAAAATGTCATGCATTCTGGATTCATTACAAATCAACTGAAGTATTGCAAGCCTTTTATTCTTTTAATATTGCTGATTATGGCTTACAGCTTAAGAAAACTCAAATATCCTATCTCTAAATATTAGAATATTTCCTCAGACCAAGTACAAAAAAACATTTATAACAGCAAAACAAAATCAAACATTTAAAAATGTCCATTAATGTACTTGGTTGGGAATCCTTTTGCACGGATTACTGCATCAATGCGGCGTGGCATGGAGGCAATCAGCCTGTGGCATTGCTGAGGTGTTATGGATGCCCAGGATGCTTCAATAGCGGCCTTTAGCTCATTTGCATTGTTGGGTCTGGTGTCTTTCAGCTTCCTCTTCGCAATACCCCACAAATTCTCTATGGGGTTCAGGTCAGGGGAATTGGCAGGCCAATCGAGGACAGTAATGCCATGGTCAGTACACCAGTTACTGGTGGTTCTGGCACTGTGGGCAGGTGCCAGATCATGCTGGAAAATGAAATCCTCATCTCCATAGAGCTTTTCAGCAGACGGAAGCATGTAGTGCTCTAAAATCTCTTGGTACACAGCTGCATTTACTCTGGACTTGATGAAACACAGTGGACCAACACCAGCAGCTGACATGGCTCCCCAAACCATCACTGACTGTGGGAACTTCACACTGGATTTCAAGCAACTTGGATTTTGCTCCTCTCCAGCCTTTCTCCAGACTCTGCCGCCTTGACTTCCAAATGAAATACAACACTTGCTTTCGTCTGAAAAGAGGACTTTGGACCACTCTGCAACTGTCCGGTGCTTCTTTTCCATAGCCCAAGTCAGACGCTTCTTCCATTGTCTTGAGTTCAGAAGTGGCTTGACCATGGGAATACGGCTATTGTAGCCCATTTCCCGGACACGTCTGTGAACAGTGGCTTTTGATACCTGGACTCCAGCTTCAGTCCACTGTCTTTGAAGCTCCCCCAAATTCTGGAAGCGACTCTTCTTCACAATGCTGTTAAGGCTGCGGTCATCTCTCTTGGTTGTGCAGCGTTTCCTGCCACATTTCCCCCTTCCAACAGACTTTTTGTGGATGTGCTTTGACACTGCACTCATTGAACAGCTTGCTCTTTGAGAAATGTCTTTTTGTGTGTTACCCTCCTGATGGAGTGTGTCAATGATGGTCCTCTGGACAGCAGTCAGATCAGCAGTCTTCCCCATACTTGTGATTTAGTTTACTGAACCAAGCTGAGTGTTTTTCAAGGCTCAGGAAACCCTTGCAGGTGTTTCGAGTTAATTAGACGATACTTTTTCATGATATTCTAATATTTAGAGATAGGATATGAGTTTTCTTAAGCTGTAAGCCATAATCAGCAATATTAAAAGAATAAAAGGCTTGCAATATTTCAGTTGATTTGTAATGAATCCAGAATGCATGATTTTTTTTATTTTTTATTGCATTACAGAAAATAAAGAACTTTATCACAATATTCTAATTTTCTGAGACAGTCCTGTATATGTCTATTTGTCTGTCTGCTTACCTATCTATCTTGGTCTTTGCAGGCTCAATGGGAGCAGTAAAACTGGAAAGCATCATTACTAAGACTTCCTTACTGAAGGATGTTAGACAGCTGTCTCCACAGCACCAGACTTTCTCCCTTGACGCTTTCCACTCCCTCATCCTGCATTTCGCGCCCAAGCACACTGGGTTTTCATATCTTGGCATGTATAGCAGGTCAGTGCTGTGCAATGGAATAACAATGCTGTATTTTAGCATACATACACCAGATTTTTGCTTCAAAGGTTTTCTAAAATGTGTTATTCTGTAGGCTTCTCTTAACAGCACTACAACTTCAATGCAAACCAAGAGACAGCACGAAGAAGTGATGGTACAGAGCAATATTGCGTGCGATATCCACGTTTCAGAAAAAGTGCTTTTGTAGTGCGTCCCATCAAACAGAAGGCCTCATACGGTAAGCAGTGTCATGCAGTTCTATCATATTTTGACATGGCGCACGAGACATCTGTAAACAGTGATGTTTATACAGTATTTTATCATTATGATTATGTCTGCAGGTTATGCTACATCCTTAATGGAGGCCATTCGGGAGAGCTACATTAATTCACCCAAGACTCTTCAAGAAGTTAGCGCTAACTGGTCAACCTGTGCACCCGCCCCCATCGCCAAATCATTCAGACAAATTCCCAAGGAGCAGGCCGTCAGCCTCTCTATGGACCTAGGCTGCTCAAGGAAGCTGCCTAGGTCCATTACTTTTTTCTCTTTATATGTTACCACTCGGTGACATAATGAGAGAACATAACATGAATTTCCATAGCTATGCGGACGACACACAACTATATATATCCACTGAACCCAACGACGCAACGGCCATCAATTCCATTACCAGCTGCCTGTCGGCAATAAACAAATGGATGAATGATAACTTTCTTAAATTAAATGAAGACAAAACTGAAGTCCTACTATGTGGCCCCAAATCCAAAAGAGAGATGTTTACTAAGAATCTAGGAAGTTTAACCCCCTGGCTTAAACCAGAGGTGACAAGTCTCGGTGTAATCCTGGACTCAGATTTGAATTTCAACTCCCACATTAATAAAGTGACCAAAACTACTTTCTTTCACCTGAGGAATATAGCAAAGGTACAACCATTCATAAACCAAAATGATGCAGAGAAGTTAATTCATGCTTTTATCCAGCCGGCTGGACTACTGTATCACACTTTTCG
Organism: Hypomesus transpacificus; assembly: GCF_021917145.1. Lineage (NCBI taxonomy): Eukaryota > Metazoa > Chordata > Actinopteri > Osmeriformes > Osmeridae > Hypomesus > Hypomesus transpacificus. The sequence goes on from NC_061072.1 coordinate 4,072,442, forward strand.
CTGGTCTTCCCAAAAAAAAAAACAATTAAGATTATTAACCAAAACTAAAAGGAGAGAACACATTAGTCCAGTCCTAGCTACTTTACACTGGCTCCCTGTTACCTTCAGAATTGACTTTAAGGTCCTATTCCTCACATACAAAGCTCTACACAGACAAGGACCTAGCTACATTGCTAACTCTCTTATAAACTACACACCAGCTAGAACACTGCGATAATCAAATGCAGGTCTATTAGTGGTCACCGGAAGCAGCCATAAGAAGATTGGTGATGCAGCCTTTGCAAATTACGCCCCAAAACTATGGAACAAATTCCCCATAAATATCAGGGAAGCAAATATGCTAGACATTTTTAAAAGACAGCTTAAAACCTACCTTTTTACCAAAGCATTTAACTAATTTTATCTCAGCAGGGCTTTACAACTGGTAGTAGTTATGTTATTGTTTCGATAGATTTGCTTTGTATTCCCGCAAAGATTGCGGCTTTTGTTTGACTTGCACTATTGCTTATACGCTACATTTGATCCATTTTGTTGAGTTATTGTATTTTGTTATTCTGTAGTTTTTATTATTATTATTCTAATTTTACTTTATTTTTTTAATTTATTGTAATTGAGAAACCACAAAGACTGTGCAAGAGTGCATGTTTTTTGTTATATGTTTGGAAACTGCAAGTGCAGCTCGGATCTAAGACGGATTCGAGAGACCGCAGATAGAGTGCGGCTTGTCTGGGTTGTTATGTGTTTCGAAACTGCAAGTGGCAGCTCGGGTCTAAGACGGATTCGAGAGACTGGAGTGCGGCTAGTCTGGTTTGTTATATGTTTTCAGACCTGCAAACTTGTCGTTTTCTTTGTCAATTGAATCATTTACGTGATACGTAATAGCTAGTTTGAAAGGGGGTTCGGCTTGTTTCATAACAAACGGACCCATCTGCAACCGACACACGCCCTACAATTTCCCCCAGAAAATGTACCATCTCTAGTTCCTCTTTCAAGTAAAAAGCCCCTGTGTTCAAGTGTTGAGCATTAAATTAGCTGCATGGTCTGTAGAGATCTTGGGACAAAGCTGCAATAGCGTACATAACAGAAAGTGTTTCATTCTGGAGAAATTGTGAAAATGTTTTATGTAGTTAAGATGGTCCGAGGAGAATGGAGTTGGTGAAGCCTGGTGAGTTGCAGTTATTCACCATAGTTCTAGTACTAATCTGAGACTAGTCTGCATAGATATCTATATTATGTCTATGGATATCTATAACTAGTCTCCCCAACGTGACGTCATCACCAAATTGCGCTAATATGCTAATGCTAACACCGAAAACAACAAAAAAAGTCTTTAACACCATTTAGAGACACAATTTTGAGATTTTTTAAATGATATACATATCTTGAGTGCTTCATGTACCCATTTATCAACAGTGATGTTTAACCTGCAATATGGCCTTTAAGTCACGCTCAGAAATGTTTCATTTGCATATTTAAATCACAAAAAAATCGAGCCGGGGGCACACCCCGCCGCGACGGTTACCTATTTTACTCTGAGGAGTTTGCAGGTCTGTGTTTTAGATCTATTACTTTTATCATTTGTATTATTGTTTTTGTTGATTTTATGTAAAGCACCTTGAGCTGCAATTCCTGTATGAAATGTGCTATATAAATAAAGTCTTACTTACTTACTCTAGCCCAGTGGTCACGCTACAGCAAATCCAAGTAGATTTTTGGGTCACTAAAGTCTGCGCTATGTGCTTTTGATATCTCTCTTCATATCTATGTATGCATGCATGTATGTATTTGTGTCTTGAACCTGAAAATACTTACTTTTATTCATGTTATACATGCCAATACATGTTACAATTGTTCTGAGTACTTGTTCACATATCGTCCTGAAATGCCAGGTTGCTTTGCGTTGTCTTGTCCTAAGAATTTCAGTGCACAGTCTAACCCTGTGGTGGCATGTGTACCTGACAATCACAGTTTTGAACTTGAACAATATGGTTTTTATTCATTTTCATCCAAACAAGGCCATTGAAAGCCATGATAGGTCTCGTCACCACTCTGAAATTGTTGCCTGATGGCTGAAACCAGACAGGAGGGTAGAGGCTTCCTAATATGCCTGCCAAGAACTCCATACGCCCAGCGTATAGCCTGCCTGTACGCAGTGTACCTGTATTGCCTAGGGATAAGTATGTTGGATCTAGCATGTTTATTGTCTATGCAACACATCTCTAGTCGCCTATAACTGGTTCATAGGACTCAAGTGTAAAAAGAATGGTAAAGTAAACAATTAACATACTTGTGCGTGCTGGCTTGAAGGGGACCATGATCCTGCCTGAAATGTGTGTATGCCATCTTCAGCACAAACTGATTCTGGCAGCATGCCTCAAATCCTGGATGCTGAGTGAGGCACGTCACATCTGCTGGTCGCGGGGTAAGCCCCTCGACCAGTGACCAAAACGCACTCACTTCCCTACAGCACAAGCTCTCCACCGGTTTCCATGGGACGGCACCACCCACACAAGCACCTGACAAACACAGCAACACAGACGCGGCGGCTACATTAGAAACATTTTCACCGGAGGAAGAGGTAAACGCTTAGAAGTAAACACTGAACTACAATCAAAATTAGGGATTGACTTGGGGGGGAGAATTTCACAAGTGGGACTAGTAAATTAGCCCATAGCTAGCATGATGCCTTCTAGACCTAGATAAGAGCTACTTATCTGAACTAACGACATGATAACTGTCACTACTGTAGATATAAAGAAAACTTTGACTTTCACTTGGTGCTATTCAATGACATAAAAAAAAAATCGTTATTGTTTGCACTGCTGTCCTTAGACAAGCTCCAGCGCTCCTTGCTGCATTGCTAACTCACCAGGACACTTAACCAACTGTCCACAGATTCTCCTCGGGCCATCCATTTAATTGGCTTTGACGGCATCAGATCTAGGCAATACCTCATTTGCCCTCTTTCGTCAATTTGGTTCGAAATTATACGGCTGCGGGCCATCGTACACATTAGTGGATCTTGCCAACTCTTCCTCATCCCAGTCAGTTGCCATAGTTCTAGTACTAGAACGAGACAACTCTCCTCCACAGCTCCCCAACGTGACGTCATCACCGAATTGCACTAATATGCTAATGCTAACAAAGAAAACGTCTTAAACACCATTTTCACTACACCAATCTCACTTGAGATTTCTTGAATAATAAACATATCTTGAGTGCTTTAAGTACCTATTAATCAACAGTGGTGGTTAACCTGCCATATGGGCTTTAAGCTACTAGTACTTTTCAACAGTCTATTCAACATATATGCACGTCGTATCTACTGCGTCGTCTCAGTTAAATGATCAGTGCTTGGAAATACTGCGACTTGCTAAACACACAGCTGCAAGACCCAGTGAATTGTTATATACAGCTAGCAAACTAACGTTAGCCAGCATCGCTAATGACATTGGCTAACTCAACTTCGGTAGGCTATCCTCAGTGCAAGCTGGCTAGTGCAAGTAACAGTTGACGCTGTGTGCTCAAAGATTCTGACGCAAGTGCTAAGATTCCGTTGGCCAAGATAAAAAGTGCTAAGATTCCAATTGGCCCAGAGAGATGTCAATTATAAGAATGATCCAATAATGTTTCGCAATTCTAAGCCTGCATGGCATGCAGAAGAAGGGCAGCCTATCCCCCCCCCCCAAAAAAAAAACCTCTCCGGTTCTACACGTTTCACGTTAATGACCCGATTGTCGCCGAAAAGCGACAAGTTTGCAGGTCTGCAAGATGAAGGTAGGCCCTGCACTAAATGTTTTCAGCAAGGCAACAAGTGCTTGCCTGAAATATATGGTTGAGAAGGAACAACGACCCATCTCTTACTGGACAACAGCATGGCTCCGGGAGCAGGTAGACCACTGGTTCGACCTCATGTCCTCTCGCCACCCAGTAATGGCACTGAGCAGGCAAAAGATGGAGGAGTACCAAAAGGCCATCAAGTTCCTCGAGGACACGATCCAACTGTTCCGTGGGCTGAAGATTGGACAGCCGAGTAGCTGGAAGCCTGTACAAACAGGGATTGTGATGGCAACATCTACAATACTGTCCATCCAGGAAGACATGCTGTTCCAGGGACACTTGTTTGTGTTGACCAGCAGGTTTACCCAAGACTGTCTGGAAAACCTATTTGGCTAACCTATTTTAGACAGAGGAATCCAGTCCCAACTGCCGTGGAGTTTCACCAAGCACTGAAGTCAATTTGTGTTGGGCAGTTTTTAACCACAATTAAATTAGGAAGCTATCAGGAAGATGAGAACAGCCTTTTGGACTTTCTGGATGCAAAGGAGACCTTACCCAGTCCTGCCCTGCAAGTGGAGGAGCTGATGAAGCGCAATCCTGCACCTGACCTCACTACAACAGAGACCTGTGCTCTCTAGTAAATCAAGTGAACAAATACTACAACATTTGTAATGAATGCAAAAAAGCAATTAATCACAATGCTGATAAACGTGAAGGAGATCACAGTACTTTACTGAAGCTGAAGGAATTCAAACCTGGTGCGCTTTGTCGGCAGTCGCAAGAGGCCTTTGACCTAGTCCGGCAAATTGAGGAGCTGTTCAGAACCAGTGCCTCCCTCATGGATCTCCAAAATGCCATGGATTTGCTGGAGAAGGAAGCTATGGTGATCGACTGCAGGCTTCCCTCATGTCATGATGTACAAAAGAAACTTACCAACAGTTACATCAGGCTGACTTTTGCACCAACAAATGTCCCACAACCTACCTTGACTTCAGCTTCTATAGGTATGTGGAGCAAGGTCAACATATCTACTTCAGAAATGCCAAATTATGTTTGTTTGTGGTAACTGTCAATTTACATACTAATATCAGATATCATTCTTTCCTAATCTTACAGCCTCACCATCAATAGCCCCACTAACCAGCGCCGTCATCATTCTGCCGCTTACAGGAATGGCAAGCACCACCAGCCTCTCCTTTGCTCCACCAACCCCCCCCCCCCCCCCCCCCCCCCCCCCCCCCCCCCCCCCATTCGGTACAATGGGGGGAAAAACAAAACAAAAATGCAGAAGCAGGGCTCCAGACTAACTACTGTACATGCAAGTCTTTGCTAAATGTATGATGCGCTTGTCGATCAATCCTCCTACACCACGACACGATAGGTTACTAGCTGAGCAACAGCGCAAACACAGTGTTGTAAAATGGTGCGGCTCCTTTAAGAACAGCACGTACAGGATGGGTGTGGCAGAGCGAGGAAGGGAGAGAGAGGGAGAAAGTGGTGATGCTAACGTATAAGTTTGGTATGCAACGACCGGAGCATACGTGTGTGCATGTAACTGGATTTCAGTGTCAATAATAAATTGAAACCAAAGAACACAGTGGGCATTTATTTGCTAACCAGCAGCAGACAGAGAAGAAAGGGATAGTAACCCCGAAGTCTAGCTAATACTTCGGCCCTGGAACGTTTAACAACGTCTCCCCTGCAATCTCCAACTACGGTCAGAGATAGAGCAGGAAAGGTTAACAACAGGCAGGGATACAGAAGCAGCAACGCCGGCCCTGGGCCCTTACATATACAACGAATCACTGACGTTGATGGAGCGCGAGTTGACAGCTGCACCCTCTGTTTCACTAACGACTGATGGTTGGACTTCTCGTGCTAGACTAAATGCACGTTCTAGTCAGACAGCAATGTCAGCGAGCCCTCAGCATTAGTACCGCAGCTAAAAGTCTAGGAAAGTTTAGGCTATTTTTCGCTAAACTTACACTACGAACATTCATATTTAGCACTAGCGTTGCATAGTCTTTAGTGCTGCTGCTAGCTATCTCTGACTCACTCAGGCACAGCTCGGCTACACAGGTGGCGGCGCCAATCAGTTTCAGAGCTAAGGCGGGGCTACAGATTGTCCCTAAAGAACACGAATCTTACAGTAGTTCCGCATTATATTAATTACTTTGCACGCGAGTTTTATACCGTGTATTCTCCGTGCAATTTCACGAGCCGAACCGTGACGCCCGTACCGTACGGTACGAATACATGTACCGTTCCACCCCTAATAGCCTGCTGTCAGTATATCACTGTACTCAAATAATTTATAAGCGAAACAAAACACGGTGCCTGATGAGGGGGAATAAAGCAGCCATTCTCTTGGCTAAGTTTCACCATTTGCCAGCTTTTAAACAGGGTTTTGGAAAAGTACTTATTTTGGTGTTTAAGTTGTCTTTCTGAGGCAGCAACATCTGCGTCTCTGTTCTGGCAACTTTCAGGTCCCATATTAATCCAATATTCCCTCAGATCTTCTTAAATTTTATCCCAAACCGCAGGATCCGAGCTATAGGTAGCTGGATTTGCAGCCTCTTATTGTGTCCTCCGCCTCAACAGGTGGAGGGGGGGGGGGGGGGCGGGGATCCCCTTCATCTCTGCCGGGGGAGCGGCTGACCCACGAGCAGGTGAACTGTGTCTGTGGCATGGTGCTTCGGCTGGCTGAAGTCTGGGACTCAGACCTTCTGTCTCAGACTCCCTCGTATCTGACTGAGATGGTTGTGAGGCTGCGGCCGTGTCGCGGAGGTCATCTTGACTGGTGTCTTTACATCCATCATCACTGATAACGTGAACGATGTTAGCCGATGATGCTAGCTGGCAGTCCTGCTGTGGATCTTGGTTTCGACTGGATGTTGATTGATATTCAGCAGGCTTGAAGAATCCTGTCACTTTAGGGATGTGTTTTCGTAATTCTCGGTCTCGTTCTTTTAATTTCTGTGTTATGCGTTTTAGTGCTCTACTTAAATATTTTCTTTCGGTCTTTTCTGCACTATGCCATATAGCAGTGAGTGATGAAAATGATTGTCTGACATGATTTGACCTGGAGCAGCTGATTTGACAGATGTGACCCAAGTCGCATCTACCCAATCATCTGCTTTTTATTATAATTTTTTTCTTATAGGCCAATTAGCGTATTTTATTTTGTTCGCGTTTCTGTTTCGATACTAATCATTGCAGTTATCGTCTCCATGCAGTTATACTTTCTTTTTACTCTCATCATCCACACTAGAGCTGATGATCTTATCACGAAGTCATTTATCCTTTTGATTGATGCAGTAGTAGATACATCTAGTTGAGCTCACTAGCTATTGAGTGGACTTGAAATTCCTGCCGAGCGTTGACAGTTAGCTGGACGATAGGGGACCCCTTAATCTGCAATTCATTGTTGCTAGCTTTAATCAGATGTACTAACGAGGCTAATAAGAGAAGACTTACTTTGAACGCCAACGAACACCAATAACTAGAACTAATTTGACAGACTATAAACCAATGGACTTCTGGTTATGACACACGTGCTCTCTAGCTAGCTACAGTAGAAGTGTTGCTTAGCTCTGCATTAGATACTAAAGAATTTATAATACATTACAGTACAATTCTAGAACTATAATCATTAGCTGTATCCCGGGCATGGCACTATCTATAATTCCAGTTATTAATATTTGTGGCAACTTAATCACCAAATGCATCACGGGCACTGTGCACTATATAGCAACGGGAACAATGCTCTTAAGACTTTATAGAGGATGCATGTATTAAAGTTATGTATTGTGCTTATTAAATGTATGTCTTATGAATTTAGAACTGTGCTCAGGCTTAAAACATTGTGTCTCACACAGGGTGTGGGAAACAGGCTGTATTTTGTGTTGTTATCTCTCCATTTCAGAAGCAACCTTGAAACCGGGCTGAGAAAGCACCCGAGCAGGTGGGATGCGTGGGGAAGAACAAACTCCCTGATACAAGAGAACAAGTTCAACCCTTTTTTGATATTTCTGTTTCAATTGCACTGTATAATATATGCTGGGGCAGGGACAGATAGCCAGTTGGACTTCGTGAACCAGCCCAAACTCTGTTGCGGGTAGGGAAACGTAGACAACCCCGGAGCTCTGTACTGTTGATTTCCAACTGCTGCATTAAAGCTGATATTATCGGACCTCTGCGACTCCAGACCACTCTTTCTAGAACACATATTTGTGTCATTGATTACCATCATTACATATTGTATTAGACACAGTAAATTTAAATCCTTCAATACTCGACTTACAGTTTAGCTCTAACTGCATTTTAATCTAAAAAGTTATAATCTTACGATAAATTGTATCCAAAGCTGGCTATATGAAATACCACTAGTAACAATTGATATGTGGTGGTTGAAATATGAAAAAATGCAGGATTTTCATCAATTTACCAGCTAACTTGCTTCGGATCCTTTAATCTGCCATTCATTGTTGCTAGCTCTACTAACTAAGCCAATATGAGAAGACTAACTTTGTATGCCAACGAACACCAATAACTAGAACAAATTTCACAGACTATAACTTAACCAACGGACTTCTGGTTATGATGCACGTGCTCTCTAGCTAGCGACAGTAAAAGTGTTGCTTAGCTCTACGTTAGATACTAGACTTGCAGTCTAGCTCTAACTGCATTTAGAATCTAACAAGCTATAATCTTACGATAAATTTGATCTAAAACTGGCTATATGAAATACTACTAATAACAATGGATATGTGGTGGTTGAAATATGAAAAAATGCAGGACTTTCATCAATTTACCAGCAAACTTGCTTCTGAGACACTGAAAATGAATGGGGTTCAACGGTGTACCCCCCCCAAAAATAACTCTGGTTCTACACGATTCACGTAATTGACCAAGAACACGGCGATTGTCGCCAAAAAGCGACAAGTTTGCAAGTCTGATTAACCATACACCTTGCTGCAGGAAATGACAAGAACATCGGCAAGGAACAAAGTAGGTATGGTTCTTCACTTTGGGACATATTTAGTTTTCACAATGTATGCTTCATGTTTTGGTTACCCGCAATGTTTGGGGTTATTTCGTTGTTATGATCAGTGACCTATGCACTTTTGTAAAGCTCTCTTTTGGAAGTCGCTTGAATAAAAGCGTCTGCTATATGCGCACATGTAAGTAACTATTAATATTGCTATTGACGACATAATCGGCTACTCTGACAATCTTCTTTTTCACAGGATGTCCGGTCAATATACAAGAGGCATTTGCTTCCTGACATTAAAAGCAAAAAACTTGACATGCAGTACAAAAGATTACAAATTAAAAAGATTCAGTTTGAGATTAAGAAACCGGAGAAGGATATATGTGTACATTTAAAACACTGCAGAAGGTCATGTTTGGACTTTCTTTTTTGTCTTCACAGCTTGATGATAATGAATAAATCAAATGAAATTGAATGTCTTTGTATTGTATACTGTTTTACAAGCAATGTCACAGAGGCCTTAACATATGCCCATAGAACTGCACTTAAATCACCCTCAAGGAAGACCTCTTTCCACTTAAATGAATTCAAACCTATTAAACTGAAATTGGTTTGAAATAATGCTTAATTCAAACAAAGGTGACCATGACCAAAATGTGTATGAACTGAAATAAGTATTTTGTAAAGATCCTGTGTGTTTCTTCCATTTCTGTCCTGAAGGCCTGGGTCCTGTCACACCCAATCCGTTTCACCTGTTGGTTGCTGTATTTGGGTGTGTTTTGCCTTCGGCAAGGGCACAACCATTGTTATCTCACATACATACACATATATATATATTTTGCCCCCCTAACGCTCAGTCAATATTTGGACTACATAGACAACGGCTGTGTCAAAATGTTTGTCTTGGTCTCGATTGAGTTGCTTGTATTTGGATTTACGTTCCGTTGCACAGTTTAGGAGGTTACAACGTTTTTGTGGCAACAAAATGCCTTTAGTCGACGAAGGGTAATCTGCCAGCTACGTCACCACACGTTAGCAACGACGCATGGATACAACGTGATAAGAGACGTTCTAGCATGCAAATTGGAGCTTGGATTACGAGTGAAAAATACCACCCCAAAAAAATCCCAACCATTTGGTTTTTTTGAGACAGCGATTTCGAGTGGAACTGCAATCTCGGATTTCTCTGAGTTTTGTCGTGAAAGTCTTTGTAATTTGAGCGAGTGCGGGTCGCCCGCGAGACCGCCTAGTCTTTTAGGCGGCAGCCAAGCTAGAAAGCATTGTAGTAGTATTTTCGTTGCTAATTTTATAGAAAGAGGGACATTTTATGACGATATGACTTGTGAAGAAAGCCAGGTGGTGAGATCTTAATGTAGGTTGCTGTAAAAACTTAGATTTGTTTGATACGTGAGAGCCCCGTCAGCCTCCATTGACACTCGTCCACAACAGTGTTGTCGGTCTGCGTCTGATGAGTATTTTCTTAATTTCGAACCAGGGTCAATTCTACATCCAAATGGACAGCAGTGTTTTAAAAATATGGTGATTGTGAAGACAGCCAGCGGGTCAGCATATTTTTGTTATTTGTGTAAAACTTGGAATTTGAGTGAGACTGCTTCTTGTTTTGACGTTAGCCTCGTGAGTCACAGACTTGGCTCGCCCACTGGCAGTGTGTAGCATATCTATGGTGTGTAGTAGTAGGTTACAGTACTGTGTTCAATGCCACAGCTATGGCTAAACTTTATTAGCTCTATGTCATATTACACGGCTGTTCTTAATGCTGTAGAATGCCCCATTCACTTGAATGGGGCTTCCCAACGTTCTGCGGTGAACAATTTCCTCATATTAGACCGTTGCTATGCATATTTGACCGCTGTCAAGGGAAGTGGCCTTTTTGCCTCGGATTCACGTCTTTCGTAGCACCCAGCAAGTAGTCCGGTACAAATACATTGTAAAAAGACACACTGTGATAAGTTATTTTTGTTGGCAAGTAGCCGTGTAATAAGCGGGATAATGTATAGAACGCCGGTCTTTCGGTGGCCGACTTGTGCAAACGCGCTGCAAACGAAGAAAACACATGCATAGACAAAACACAAGAAAATTAAGAAAACATCTTCATTAATATGACAACACATGTGCAGCATTCAGCAAACACGCTGCAAATACACATTGCTAAAACGAAAGCACGCAGACCAAAAACACTGCATCCAGTTTTCACAACAGATGTTTTCCAGGGCTCTAGGGGGAGAGCCAAGTGGAACATCTTGATTTTCGGCCACATGGAGCGAGAGAGAAAGAGACAGGGTTCGTACGGTCATGGAAAAGTCATGGAATTTTTAAATGGTTATTTCCAGGCCTGGAAAAGTGCTTGAAAAAAAATTAAATCCCAAAAGTTTTGGAAAAGTCATGGAAAGTTGTTATAATCATATTTTCATGTTGTTCATTTACGCTGAGTTTTAAATAATTCACACGCGTTTAAAAGAAAGACGTTCAAAATATAAGCAGGCATACGCTCTCATACTAACGGAAAAGTTAGATGGCCATAGCAACAGTAACTCAGAGAAGCGCGAGGGATAATTCAAAATGCCAAGAAAGTGTAACTTTAACGATGTTTGGCTACAAACTAGCAAAATGTCGGTTGTGTGGTGGAAAATCATTCGACATTTCAAACATGGGAGAGGCGGCATTAACTAGCCATTCCAAAGGTAGCAAACATCAGAGCGCTGCTGCTAGCAAAGCTACAGCAGCCCGGTGATGGGTGCTGCTAGCAAAGCTACAGCAGCACCCATCACCGGCTTTCTCACCACAGCGAGGTCCACTGCTACGCCTACTAGCAGCAGGGGTCGATAACCGATGCTGTGACAAAAAAAGTCCTAACTGCGGAGGTAATGTGGGCTTGAAGGGGCTTATTTTCCCGACTATGACCAGCGTTCTATACATTATGCCGCTTATTACACGGCTACTTGCCAAAAAACTGGCTACCCATAACGGCCCGCATCAGATTCAAGACCCTGGTACTGACCTTCCGAGCAGTGAACGGGACTGCGCCCGACTACATCAAGTCTCTCCTGCAGCCTTACACCCCCACCCGCCACCTACGGTCTTCTTCAGACAACCGCCTGGTGGTCCCACCTCTCAAGACCGCCCGGTCCCAGCACAAGCTCTTCTCCTGCCTGGCACCCCAGTGGTGGAATCAACTCCCCACCTTGAAATGGGTAAACTAGCACTAACTCTCGGATACTAACAGGGCACGAGCACAAAAGTTCACATTGGCCGATAGCCTATTAACATTGACTTGAATGAGCCAGGGGCGGTTTTAGGCACGGGCAGACCGGGCAGCCTTTTTCATGTCACGTGGGGGGCGCACGACCATTCACTGGGGGTGCAAGTGATAAACTCGCCCTGGGCGCACAATGTGCCAGAACCGCCACTGGAATGAGCACAGGGAGAAATGGCTTGAGTTGCCTGCCTTGTTGTTGCAAGTTTAGCAAATTGTTGTCACACATACATGGAATGTTATTAATAGTTTATTCCCGTTATTTTTGTTGCCCTGTGGGATTTTGGGGTATTGTCATAATCATTGTATTTTCATTTGTTTACTTTATTTGAAATTGTAAAATTTATAATGTTAAATATGTTTAAAATGTTATATTCCAAAAGATATCTTTAACAGTTAAAAAGGTTATTGTGTAAGAAGCAATATGGCACATTTAATAATTTAGAACGGTACATCTTTTATTGTGAAGAGTTGGTAGTGATGAGGTCGTGTCTGCTGTTTTGTGGATTGGGGGGAGAGTGTGAGAAAAGAGTGGAGAGAGGAAGCGGGAAGGAGAATGGCGAAAGAGATGTGGTAGTCCGCGTGTGAGTGAAAGAGAAGAAAACGTGAATAATATTATTGTTTGTTGTTTTATTATCAACGAGATAGTGAAGACAGACATTAATTCTACGGACAAGAAGCAAAGAATAGTGCTCTAGCTAGCACTGAGTGTTTATTCACTAACCCAGTGAATTAGCTAGCTGTTCGGGCCAACACGGCTGAACACGGCAAGTCGGGTGTGGGTTGTTGCCAGCGTGGGGACAATTTGCACGGGAGTTTGTGGTAACGTAGAAAACCAGATAGCGCCGTGAGCTACGTGGATGCTCACGGTTCCTCTGGCCACGTTGGAGGAAGAACGCGGACACCAACGCTCGCTACTCGTCGAGCAACTGCCGTTCCTCATTGTCCTGCGGTTTGAGTGAGGTATCACTGATGAAACAGAGACACACAACACTACAAATGGTACCATTATTTTGTTTTGCTCAATAGAGTGAAGTGACCATTGGTTTTAGGTCTCACCGCACCTGAGCATCGTATCAGGCCTGCAACGGGTTTTAGTTGGGGATCATTCTGAAAGTGCCAGTGTGTGTGTGTGAATGTGAGTTGCGTATTTTGCATGTAATGTATGGTCAATGTGTTTGTTATTACTAAAAGTACACTAAACGTGTATTTACTGGAAAACTTGCAAGTGTGTATTTCATTCCTGCTAATGTGTATCTTCTTGTTGGGAAAATAGTAATAAGTAAAAGGTAAAAAGGAATCTTTAAAGCTGAATACTAGGGCATTAATTAATTAATTTGAGAGAGATCTCTCACTAAAAGAAGAATTCGGGGAGCGCACTCAAATAGTATAAGACAAGCTAGGGGGCGCTACATTTTGTTATCCCGTTAGATTTGATTTTTTCGTAAAAACGTTCATGACATGACGGCAAATATATTATGTTAAGCGCGAGCATAGATTGTTAACATGTCTATCTGGAGCAAAGACGAAGATTAATACTTTAACTGTTAACCATAATAGGAAATGATATATATTTAAATAATAATAGTCTTGCCTTCAGAAGCTTTTGTTAAACACACCCATTATTCTTTTTTTGATCGTGTCTTCAAGCCAGACTGCTTTTGTGGGACAATGAAGGTCTTCAGTGACTGTTTCACCCCCACTTACATCTGATGGAAACATCTTGTATGATGTCATATGGTTCTATGAATATGCCCCTTTTAAAGGCAAATCAATCAAGTATATTTTAGACACTTCTCAAGCTTATATTTATTACATTATTAACACGTCTTGTTAGATCACGTTATATCCATTAATAGACGTTTGGTTTTCTAGGTTGAACATATAAAACACAGGTCACATTTCGACACTGATGTGAAATTGAAGGCAGTGTGAATTTGTGGCATTTCGTTTGAATATAAAGTTGACAGTAAGCTATGGTAAGTCTGCATTATGGAAGATTTCGGTTAGCAAAATAACTATTAAGCCTTCTTTGCCTGGCCAGAACAACGACGGAGCTTGTAACCATATAAATCTATGCTTGCGACTGGTTGTCGCAAAGTATGACGTGTACAGCTAGTTGCAAGCGTGCACGAGGTCTCGGAACTAGGGGAAAAAAAGAGCCACTGTTTAAAGTTAGACCGGAAGACACGGAAGTGGAAAGATGGCCGTGTCCAGTCTCGCGCTCTCGCTTGCCTCACTGCGCCACTGAGCACTTTTCATAGAAATGAATGGGAACGCCATCTTGGAAGACAAAAGTAGCTTACTCTAGTTATATTAACTCTATGATAGCAACAGCAGCTAGCTTGCTTCTAGCAAACTGCTATTGAATTAGAAATGTCCCCCTAAATTAATTTCAAACTTATTTACGTTTTAGGGGGCTTATTTTCAGTTAGCAGACGGTAGGCTACTATTTGAATCGCAATTCCATCTGAAATACTGTCAGTGACAACGCTACAGTAGCTTGTTTCAAAGGGTGTTCTTAATGAATTATGTGATATGAGTAGGCTAAATACTTGAAAATATCACTAGATGGGAAAACGGACCCACCTGCAACCGGCGCAAGCAAGCACACCCTACAATTTCCCTGGAAATTGTACCCTCTCTAGTTAACCTCTGTTCTGTCTGTTGCCAGATCGTCTTGTGTTTCCAGCACTCCAGTTTGTTTCTTCATAGTGTTTTCTCGGTTTTGATCGCTACCTGTTTTGTCTCCTGACCACGGACCTGCCTGCCCCCAGTGTACCTCTGCCGTTTGGCCCCGATACGACCTCCGACCGCCCACCGAGCCTGCTTGCCCCCAGTGTACCTCTGCATTGATACTTTGTTGCCGACCTTTGCATGCCCTGGACTACGAGATTGCGCTGTTAATAAAACTCTTCTACTGCAAACTACTCTGCTTCCTGTCCGCATTTGGGTCCACTATCCTGCCTTGTGTCAGGTCCAAGTCTTCCCATTGCTCCTCCAGCAACACTCTGGGAAGTCTCTCACGGCGTAAGGTGGCTATGTTGTGCAAGACTGCACAGGCAACTGCTATGTCACAGGCCCTGTCTGGAGCAACCGTGAGACTTTAAGCCACTGAACCTAGATTTAAGTTGGCCAAAGACCATCTCAATCCGTGCCCTGGTTTTCGCATGGGCATGGGTAAAGGCTCTCTCTGGGTCTGTTGCTGGTTCTGGATAGGGTGTCAGCAGGTATGGCATACAGGCATCATCTCTGTCCCCAAGCAGAAGTCCATTAAACTCCTACAGAATGAAAGTGTTTTAATATGCACAATTGTTAAGGTTAAGTACATTATCTAAGCCCTAGGTAGTAACAGCATTCTCTTGCCTTATGCAAACCTCTGTGAAAGAGATGATGCAAAAAAAATTGGGAATCCGGGCCATTTTGCCTCAATGTTGGAGATCAGGCAACTTGCATTGCAGATCATCTGACAAGATAAGTATGATGTTCAATTATGTCTGCCAACACTATCAGGCTCAGAAAGTGGGAGGGGATAGGTAGAAATGCAGAGTTTGGCATGGAAAACCTGCTAGCGAGTAGGTTAGTTTCACGGAGTAAGTTACCATGGAAACTTACCAAAAGGTTTCGTTACCTCTCTTTCTGGAACGAAAAACCCGAAGTATACTTCTTTTCAGGGTTAACCCAACTCAGAGTTTTCACTAAACCCGCTACCTGGGGAGTATTCCAGGTAGCGGGTTAAACAGTTTAACAGTTTTATCAGTCTACGTAGGAACTGGAACCGGGCTTCGAGAATGCCTATGGTCATGTCCACCCGGGCTCTAGTCCTGCAGTGGGCCACATTGTACCACTGCTGAGGGCCCGGCTCAGGGTCATGGTAAGGGGTCATCAGAGTGGGCTGGCATGGGTACCCTCTGTCACCAAGCAGGTGGCCATGAAACTCTCCTGTAAGTATATAGTGGGTACATTGTGAGTGTGGTAGAAGAGGGAGACAAAGGAATGTTATTTGTTCAAAGCTTAAGTTACCATTTGCAACTCTGTTGCTCAGGGTAGACTCGTGATATATCCTTGAGTCATGTACTGAGCCAGGCCATTTGGCCTCCACATTTGAAATCAAATGTGCTGCATCACATATAATCTTGCCAGTGCAGAGAAGAGATATTAGCTGCAATATTTTAAAGTTGTGCTGTAGTCTTTATTATTGTAAGACAGTAAATCTACCTGCACATTAATGCTGTGGAATGACTTCCTATTCACATAGTCTTCTTCATTGATGGATGGAGCTATGATGGGGATGTGGGTGCCATCAATGCAGCCTATCAAATTGGGAAATCCTGCAAAATTGAAAGGATTTCCTCATCCCAGTCTGAGATTGCAGCATTGTCATTCACATGATTTCAAATGTCTTAATTGACTTAAACTGAATGTGTGCTTCATAGGGCTGCAACTAACGATTATTTTGGTAATCAACTAATCTTTTGACTATTTTTTCGATTCAAAAAAGTTTGTCTTCTTTGCCTTGGTGTATGAACGTCTATGCCTTGGTGCGACAGTGTAAGCGATACTGCCCCCTGCACTTCCGGTAGGGCAGTGCAATGCTGAATGAAAATTACTGGCAGCTCTGAATCTTTTTATAATATATATATATATATATAATATGACGCGTCAACAATAAAAATCCACGTTGACAATTTTTCACAATCGACGTAGTCGATTTTGTTGACTATTTGTTGCAGCTCTAGTGCTTCATCAGTCACCTGAAATCATGTGAAATTCCTCTTTGATTGTCCTTAGCGGTTTGTGCCCAGGAAAGAAAACGTAGGTCTGTAGTAGGCCTTTCAGTGCCAGGGCCACTTTTCTTATGGCTCGGCAGACTGTTGCTGTGCCAATGTTGTAGAAGAAACTCCCGTTGGCAAAGAAACGGAGAGCAACGCTAAGCATTTGGTCAGTTCTGAGAGCACGTCCACGGTGTGTAACATTAGCAATGTATGGATGGAGAATGTTGGTGAGATAAATTATTGAATGTGATGAAAAACTGTAACGTTCGCGTAGGTATTCATCGGGGAATGAAAGTACATCCAATCACAGTCTTAAAATCCTCTCCTGGCGTAAGGCTATGCAAATTATATTTTGCTCGTAATTGATCGGCCGACCCAGGAAAGGACACCCCATCTCTGTAAACTGTTTCACGATCCGAAAGTGGGTGGGGATTGCAAGGAAAACGCAGAGTTTTTCATAGAAAACCTGCTAGCGAGCAGGTTAGTTTCACAGCGTAAGTTACCATGGCAACTTACCAAAAGGTTTTGTTATCTCTCTTTCTGGAACGTGGAACTCGGAATATGCCTCTTTTCAGGGTTGAACAACTCAAAGTTTTCACTAAACCCGCTACTTGGAATACCCCCCTGGACAAACATGCATCGTGAATTGTAGATTTACATGACAACATGGGTTATTTATTCAAAAGAAACAGTCAGGAACATGAAATAACGTTAGCCCCATAGCCAATAAACTAAATCATTACACATTATACAGATGCTAGAACAGGATACGTTAGCATTGCTAATAACTGTTAACGACAAAATCATACTACAGCTTGCAGTTGTGATGAACATAAGGTCGGAAAAGCACCTTTTTTCAGCAACAGATTCATAGCAAATCCTGCTTTACATTGTCCCAGGTTTTCAAAACTGTCCTCGGTGAAATGGTTTGAGCAAATGTGTAATTGAGGGTCGAACTGTTCAGGGATCTTCATAGACAAACATCAGCCATGCCCGTCGAGTGTTTGGTTCCTTGGGAAGAATATGAAAAGTGTCAGCATTCCCTGTACAGCCTGGAAACTGCATTTATGACTTTCCACACTATGTCCATTTTACCCACCGAACTATCGTTATTCAACCATGACAAGGTAAACTCGGTTTTGCATTCTATGACCCCTTTAACCTACCATGCTGCCGTTACTACAAATACCTAGTTGCAGGTATTCCATCACCACTGTTTTCCTTACTCGAGTGAAATGTCTTTTTAACATTGATTTTAAGACCTTTTTCTGAAAGGGCTATTGGCAATGATATAGCCACCTGCTACAATCATCAACACAGCAGTAGCTTGCCTCGTTGCCCTTTGTGTTTTAACTCTTGTATTAGTGGGGGTTGGGCCTCCTTGAACTTTACCCCTGGACTGATGAGTTTTTGTGAATGTATACATACTGTATATGGTGTGTAGCATTATAGAAAATTATGTATTTAATTAATGTAAATAAACCTGTTTGTGTTCCCCCCCCCCCCCCTTGCCCAATAAGAATCGATAAACAGGAATTGATAAGGAATCGGAATTGTTAAAATCTTATCAATACTCATCCCAAGGTACAACGCAGTCGCTAGCTACCTGTAGTGTAGCTGTATATAGTCATGGCAATCCTCACACAAACCATAACAATTATTTTAGATTTTGAAAACGGTTTGATTGGTATAGCCAATCAAAATCTGCGGCAAATTGGGTCGTATCTCAGCAAATCTTTGATGGATTCAATGCTGCATTTACGCAGGACCCTGTTCTGGGGATGTCTAAAATGTTTTTTTGTTCATTTTACCTTTTTTACCGGCTTGGTCACGTCATTGCTGCTTGCAGCTATATTTAACTTTGTGTTCATTTTTGTTGTCCCTTCTGTAGGAGCTGTGAAAGCTCAAAAGATGCCCTGGAGACCAGAAGAAAATGATGCAGTTTTTCAGCACATGGGGAAATACATGACCTTGCAAAGAGTACCAGGGAAGACGGAGTGCATGGCATGCCTCAAGAAGGAGCCTACCCTCCACAGAAGATCTTGGAAAGATGTAAAACATTTTAAAAAATCACAATTTGATTCAAAGCATGAAGAAAAAAATGGCTTGTGAAAAAGCAGGATCAAAAGACGGGTCTAAAGAGGGTTAGTGAAGGGCTAAAGAGGGTTAGTGAAGGGCTAAAGAGGGCAAGTTAACGGCGTTAGCCAGCTAGCGAGATCTTATTAATCAGTTAATTAGCTCTAGTTGTTTTGTCTTGTTTGGGAATCAAGCTAATCATTTGTTGGTAGTTGTAAATATGTAATTGTTCAAAAGCCAATGTCACCTTAAACCTGGTTGTTCAGTACTAGTTTTACATTCATTAGAGTCCAAGGACGCATCTAAACAATTAAGGCCTCAAAAGCACGACGAAAGCTGAATCCATCGAAAGATGCAGCACATCATGTGTCCCTAAAAGAAGACACATCCTATTTGCAGAGGCATGTTGTTGACATTGTTTAAGGTAAGCAGGATGACAAACTTTCTGACTACACATTTTTGTACACAGTACATCATATAGGCCTACACTTCTTGCTCACTTGCAGCCGGCACAGATAGTTTCCACTGTAAATACCAAAACAGAAAAGCATGGTGCAATGTTAATTGATTACTATATATTATATATTTATATTTAAACATTTAGTAGCCACAACAAGTTGACAAACTTCAGTCAGCAGCCATATGCTTTCATCAGTTGAAAACTGTAGTAGACACATACCTTTGATTACTATTCCTCCACAAAATAAATAATAATTTCAAAACATCATCTTTCTACCAAGGCAGAGGATTTTTTGCAAGAATTCATACCCAAAGGACATTTTGTGGTTGAATACAGAGGCAAATTGATGACACAGCTGGAAGATGATAAACGTACAAAGCAGTACTAGGAGTCTGAAAAGGTGTTTGTGTTTGATTTCAAATGGAATGGAAAAATGTGGTGGTAAGTACAGTTGATTTATATCTAGCTGACCTGGTATATGCAAAATTTGAATACAACTGGATGCAGTTAGATTTAATTGGATGTATTTAACAGGCTCAATTCTGTAGGTTAAACTGTTCTGTAGACCTACAACAGTCATAACTACTCCCTGCTTTCTTGACTTTCCTTAGAAATCAAGAGACCGCAGATAAATTGCGGCTAGTCTGGGTTGCTAAGGCAGCTCGAGTCTAAGACAGATTCGAGATACCGCAAAGACTGCGGTTTATGCGTTTTGATTCCCGCAAAGTTATTCAGGCTACATGTCTGAATGACAGAACCTTATACATGGTAACCCCTGTGACATCTATAAGAATGTCTGTTGTCCTGCTTTCAGCTCATCAATAGTGATCAGACACACAATGAAACCAGTTGTGGCTCAGATGTTCCTGTCTTCTAGACGTGAGGTAAGAAACTAAGTGAATGAATTGCTAGGTATTAGACAATCAATTGAATGGGGGGCACTATGGGTTACCCCAAACAGGGTTTGTAGTTTGTGATATCAGCAAGTATTAAACTGATTGTGATGACTCGGCTATTTATAAAAGGTGTCATTTGAATAGTGTTCTATTAGAAGAACTTGTTTCCCTACATCTGCCCCTTTGTGGGTTCTTTTTACAAACCTTTTTTATTAGCATAACTTCATCAATTATCAGGATATTTTCAATTTAGTTTTGTTGATTTACTGATCAAATAAAGTCTCAACTCACATAATCCTAATTTCATTTTCCTGTTTTAGATGAAAGACACAAGTCTAGAAGATTCTGCTGAACTATATTCTTCAGCAGACAGTACAGATCAGTACATTCCAGATAGCTCCTGTGACAGTAAAGACAATGACTGTAGCTTGAAAACAAGTAAAAAAACAGCACTGCCGTGATGACCCACTGAGTGTCTTTTGCTTAATGGGTTTGACTGACCCTGTCTGTGACTCCACAACGTCAGACAATGCCAGCCTTACATCTGAGGCCACTGGAGCACAAGAAGAACCCTGTTTAAGTCAAAACATAAATTACAGCAAAGTTGTCAATGCTTGCCCCAAAAAAGGTGCAAGCAGGGTGTACAACAGAATACAATATTGTTTGTATTGCTCTAAGCCTTATGCTAAGATGGCAAGGCATCTAGAAAGTGCACACTAAAATACAATGGATGTGTCTGAAGCCCTAAGCCTTCCAAAGGGTTGCAAAGAGAGAAAGAAACAGCTCGATTATATCCGCAACAAAGGAAACTACGCTCACAATGCTGGTGTAATGGAGTCAGGAAAGGGGGAGCTAGTTCCATATAAATGACCAGGTAAAGAATCAAAGGGAAAGGACTTCATGCACTGTGCTTACTGCCAAGGACTTTTTACAAGAAAGGTCCTGTGGTGGCATTTGCTTTGTTGTACACTTAAACCTGTTTCAGACAAACCCAAACCAGGAAACAACCGTGTTCAGTCCATGTGTGCATACACAGGGCCAGTGCCTTCACACACACCAGTAAACGACTGTGCCATGACTACTAACACAGTCACGGATATAATGAAAAAAATATAGCTGCAAGCAGCGATACGGGTTCCTCCGCAAGATGTGAAAATATTCTACAAATTTACATTGTAGAAGATTGAGAGTTGGACAACTAGAGCAAAACCACTTCATGTTTGGCCAACAACAATGGACGGACGGACTGGGAGTAAAATAGGCCCTGGACTTTGATCCAGACTGGCCCACCAGAACCAGCTGCCGTATACGCAACCACAGTGCCCTGCTAATACATGTAGATTCTGGGTTTGATGGGATGCTAGTAGGGAGTTCCACAGTGATTTTTTGGGGCTGATTAGAGCGAACATTTGTTTTTGGAGCTTTATGTATGCTACCTATGGCCAGTCCGCTACTAGGGTTAAGTGCCTTCAAATGTATGCTATCGCCTTCAAATGTAACTCGGCAGCAATTGCCTCCCACTCCAATTGTAGGATACTATACGCTGCTACAACCGTGTTGCCTTTTTCCGGAATATGTGCTCAGATTGACCATAAACACAAAAAAAAGTGTATCGGAAAAAAAGTGTATGGTGGAACCAGCTCCCCACCTCCATGAAAAGGCTCAAGACGCACTTGTTCCGGGAGTACAACGGCACTTAAGAATGCTTGGCTGGACTTGTTAGTTAGTTTCCTCCAGGATCACAATGACTCTTATTGAGTGACTTGTTGCTCTTTTAGGTTAAATATAATTAAGTTAAGTCTTGTACTCGCTGTGAAATATTTTTACTGTTGATTGTTCTTCTACAGGTACAGTCCTGCACTTTTGTGGTTCATGTTTAATTTGTAACTTTTATAACTGCATGCTCTTATGGGTCTTCCCTTTGGCACTTGTTTAGCTTTTCACAATGTATGCTTCATGTTTTGGCTACTTGCAATGTTTGGGACTATCCCGTTGTTATGATCAGTGACCTATGCTCTTTTGTAAGCTCTCTCTTGGAAGTCGCTTTGGATAAAAGCGTCTGCTAAATGAATAAATGTAATGTAATGTATCGGAAGTGTGGTGAAGTAGGTTGTTTTTTTGTCGCCGGGTGCCATGGTGGATCTTAGTATCGGAGCTCCATTGATGTTGGCTTTTAATAGTTCTCATAACCGCGCTTAACTCTGAGTTGACGTACTCCGAGTTGAGTTAACAAATTCATATCAGCTTTTCTGGAACCGATTTATCGAAGTTTCCCATGTTAAGAGTAACTCAACTCAGAGTTCAGGGTTAATCTCCAAGTTTGTTAACCTGCTACCTGGAATACACCCCAGATGTCATGTGCTGTTGTAAACAATGCAACTAGTGGAGGCGGCAAGGTTCTCAGTGTTGCCAGGGGCCCGTTCGTTGTAAGGGTTGAAGCTAAGTTAATCAATTGTCCCTTAAGCCCGTTAACATTAGCGAGCTAATTGAGAACCGCAGATAGCGGTTTGTCAACGGCTGATCCGCATCCAAATCATGTGGTTAATTTCAATCAGGCTAAACTTATCAGGGCAGGAAAGGCAGATCACCAAAACCGTGATTTCTTAACGGTGTCATGGCGGAAAAGACCAGCGTTAAAGAGAGAGCGGTGACACTCTCCATCGGAACAATCGATAATAAGTCTCTATGAAGACTATAAAAATATAATTATAGCTAAGTCAAACACCGCCACTGCTGCCAGAACAGGACAGGCAGCTTGGCAAATCATTGCCAATAAACTTAATACGTACGTTTTGGGAAAATGTATAGGCAAATGTGTTCCTTCAAGGAACACATTTGATTTATGATAGGCCTATAGGCTAATGAGACAATCATAAACGGATCACTAGAAAGTCTTTCTCCGGGTCTTTCTAACAGCAAACTTGTTTATTGTTTCATTAAAGTCCACGGCCCGAAGAATGTCATATTTGATGGACCTTAGGGTAAGATGGCTCAATCGGTCTTGCTGCATGGTGGACCTCAGTTTGCTTTTAATGAGGGCAAGTTTTGAGAAAGATCGCTCTCCACTTGCGTTGGTGACAGGTAAGGTTAGGTACAGACGAAGTGCTATGTCTATGTTGGGAAACACGGTTTGCAGGCCTCTTTTCATAATTAGTTTCAGGAGTTCGCCTACCGATGTCGACATGGTCATGGTCCCTTTGAACATACCCTGAAACTTTACAGCCTCCTCTACAAAGTCTTCCTCCAGATCAATTGCGTATTTTTCCTGTAGTCTCGATGCTGAGACTCGGAGGCCATGTGAAGACGTTGTCCGCAATGTGTTTAAAAAGCCAAAACTCTCCACTGTGCTGTTGTATGCCTGTTACCACCCATCTAGCTCCACTACCAGCCTGTCGATTACGACATTATAGACACTCACTAAAAACTTGCGTCGGCCTGGTAGATAGCAATCCGGTGCGGATGACTCGTCGGCCTGTCCCTCCGCATTTTTATACGCTCTGTGTCTGCTTTGTAGACATCTTGGAGACTGCGGCTTCAAAACTATCAAATTGATCACGTAACCCTGCAACATAATCTCTCAGTGACCAGACCAGGCTTGCAGCGTTACACAGGTCAAGGTTAATTGCCTGTAGAGCAGCGCTCACTTTGCGGAACCGCAGGAGAATGACATTCCATATATTGGAAAGAAACATTATTTCCAGCTCATTTTATTATGCGTGCTTTGGCTTCATTTTGTGTAGTTAATGTCTGACCTGTATCAGCAGAGAGAAGCCGTAAAGATTGCTGGATACTCGCATAGTTCAAACACAGAGCTTTGGTGGCGTCGGAGTGAGCTGACCATCTCGTATCTGTAAGTGATTTCAAAGCTTCAATACGGCCCTTCTCATTAGCCTGTAAACCCTCAGTAACAACCTGCCAGCGTGACGTTGACTTGGAGAAGAAGTTGAAGAGTGTCTGGACAAAAGTGAAAAACGTTTCGGTTTCCTCGCAGCAGTTTGCACAAGTAACCCCCACTAAGTTTAGGAGAGGCGGTTAGAACCGAAACTGTACTGTCCTGTAGCTAGTAGTCCAGGACAGTGCCTCCGCTGGCACAGGACAGTAGCTAGTGGTCCAGGACAGCGCCTCCATTGGTACATGACAGTAGCTAGTGGTCCAGGACAGCGCCTCCGCTGGCACAGGACAGTAGCTAGTGGTCCAGGACAGCGCCTCCACTGGTACATGACAGTAGCTAGTGGTCCAGGACAGCGCCTCCGCTGGCACAGGACAGTGGTACGTGACAGCGCCTCCACTGCTACATGACAGTTACTGTTCTGTTGATAGTGGTACGCAACTGTCTCGTAACAGTTGCATTGGTTGTCTTGCAGCATTTTTGTTGACTGTCGCATAACATTTTAGAATGGGAGAACAGGCTATAAACTTTTATTTTCAAAATATAAGTTAAACTGTCTCTAAACCATGCTTGACGTGTCGCTACAAGCTTACCATACAAAGTAGTCAATTTTTACATTGTGTGTAATGTAAAGCAGACTGTTACGTATTGACTTAGTAAAAACGTATTTTACTCAGAGTAACTGAATGCACATGAGCCACGCCGGAGACGTTATTATTGCATTATTGTTATCAGCGCCTCCTAGTGACGGCGTGTATATCATTAATTTTAATGATTTAAGTCAACATAGGCTATAGGTTACCTACATTTTGCAGTCAAGGGGTGTCATTTATTGACACTGTTCTTCATATGGAAATAATGAAGAATTATGTTTTCTTTATTATTTTAAAGACAAAATGAAATATGAATGTGTTTATAATAACAAGGTTTGAGTATTTTAATTTTCCAATACACTGTTAAATTGCAGTTCCCTGTCAGTCAGCACAGCCAGGTTACATTAGTTTTCTTTGTTTACAAGCATTTCTCTCAATAAAATAAAAATCAACACATACCATTAATATTTTCAATAAAAATAGATGTATTTGAAAACATAAATAATACAATTCAAAACACTTTTTGTACATGTACAAAACACTGTAGTACACTATATATTCACTCAAACACAGTTCCTGAGGCAAGGCACATCTCAGCCATGTACCGGCAAACGCTGTCGTTCATTCTGATGATGTGGATGGTGACCTTAACAAAGACATCAACAATTGAAATGCTCATCAAAAACAACGTTAACAGAATATATTATTACAATTATTTTGACCAGGGCCAATTTAGACATATACATTACATAAAAGGTGTGAAATGAATTGACTTAATATTTCCTTACTTCAGGCATCATCACATCAAACAGAAAATCAAGTGTGTCCAGGTCACCATCCAACCCCAAAGTGCCCTTTATTCTGTCAAGTAGTTTGATACTCTGGGGATGGATACAAAATGTTAAGAAAAGAGAGAAATAGTCTATTATAAAAATGCATGTTTCTTGCTAAAGCACACAATGAGTTTTCATATTAATATGTGAAGATTATATAATGTAATGTCCGGATCATTAATTGTCTTCTTGACATATGTACATTATTTGACCACATAGGCTACTTTGGCAAACGCATGCAGTATATATTTTTGTTCAAAGATATGTAATGTTCATAGCAGAATCCAATGACTAATAAATTAATCCAAGGCACTTGTGGAATATTTTGTTAATAACCAAATGCATTAAACTTACATTTTCTTAATTGAAAAGGAAACGCTTTGGTCTTAAAAGCTGCTTCAGTTTCAATGAGGTTCCGGGATTTCTCCAAAGATACATCCGGCTCGACTTAATTTCATCAGACACCAGTGCTTGATGTATTTTCTGTGAGGACATACAATAATGTGTGTTTATTATTATTATTGTTGATTATTATTGTTTAGTGAACCAGATTTACCTGGAGCTAATCGTCACCAATGAGACCCTGCACTCCATCCTGCTGCAGAACTCTTAGTGTCCTACAAAGAATAACAAGTCATTGACATCCATTTAATTTGTAACGTGAAAGTAGGAAAGTATACCAAACCAGCCACATACCCATCAATCAAAGGCAAAGGTCTCTTGCAACCACACCAGTAGGGATCTCTGATGGATTGCTCTGCGACACCAGCACAATCTGTGTGCAGCCATCCTTTGCAGTCTTCACACTGTAGCCAGAGGAGAGTCTTTACCTCTGAATAGAGTGAACTGCAGGTGGAATAAATATAAGAAAATCACAACACCTACAACCAACCCATACTCCCTCATGCAGGCATATGCTCAGTAAATACATTTCCTACCCCTCTGTCCCCAGCTTCTGGAAAACAAAGACATTCAGGTCAGCCGCCATACACTCATGTTGCCTACTGCTTTTCCCAGTGTGATTTTGAAAATGAAAAATACTGGATGATAAAACACATATCTATGAAAAGTCAAGAAAGCTGGCTCCTGAAATTTTGTCGAGTGCAAATATTTTTCACTCTTCAATGTAAACATACGACCGGTAATCAACGCTTCTAACCCAAACCCAAATACATAGGCCTATAGGCTACAATAGACTAATATACAGTTTGTGCTAAAAATATATTTTATGAGATAGGCTTAAAGGGGCAATTGACTGGGTTTTTTGGGTATTTCACACTGTTCCTTAAGGTCTCCGAATAGGGTATGTAACATTGGTTGGGTTGAAAATGGCCCGGGTGCTGTTCTATGCCCTCTGACAGATCCTCTGAAATGTTCCCGGGAAAAAACACTAGCTTTTCTCCTCTTATGGTATGCTCATTAATATTTAGATAAGCTGCGCGCTGATTGGTTGGTTATCAACGAGTGAAGCTGGGAGCAAAAACGCAACACGGCCAACAGCAGCACTCGCTGAAACACCGAAGTTGGAGACTTGAAATAAAAACGCGCAAATAAATCTATTGTGTCTACACAACACTGTTTTCAACAGATTGACTATATATCATTTGAAATGATAACATTACTTGTTTCCACTTCTGTTGTTGTAGCAAACTGGATTGACTTAGGTGGGTAGAACATTAGGCTACAGCTTAGCAACCAAACCATATCGTGATTCTACTCGGCTTCAGTTAGCTAGCTAGGCTAGCTCTAGATATCTTGCTGTAAAATAACATGACAAAGATCTGGACAAACATGCATCGTGAATTGTAGATTTTCATTACACAGGTTATTTATTTGAATGAAACACAGTCAGGAACATGAATCAACGTTAGCCCCATTGCCAATAAACTAGGCTAAATTATCACACATTCTATGCTCTTGCGTTAACTAGCAAGCTAAACTTGTTTACATGCCTACAGTCTAGGTGTTACTAGTAACAGTTACTAGCAATGCTAACGTATCCTGTATCTAAAACCTGCCTTTCAGTTCTTTCAAATAGATTATCTAGACAGGCGTTAGCAATAAGCCAGACTGCAGTTCGTTTTCTGGCTATTTTTCGGAAGCTTCCCTTCTAATGCCGACTACAGCTAGTCTAGCTAGAGTCGTTTGATGTGTGTAGAAACGTATTTAGCATTCTACCTGGTATGCTATATACAGGAAACGTTAGCATTGCTAATAACTGTTAGCACAACATCATACTGTCCTTATAGCTATGCGGTTGCAATGAGCATACGGTTGGAACAGCACCTCTTTCCAGGTTCAGCTTCCTAGCATATCCTGCTTGAAATTGTCCAAGGTTGTCAAAACTGTCTTGGGTGAAATGTTCAGAGCAAATGAATGATTGAGTGTCGAACTTCGCCGGGATCTTCTCATAGACAACAGCAGCCATGCCTGTTGAATGTTTGGCTCCTTGGGAAGACTGTGAGTGTTAGCCTTCCCTGTACAGCCTGGAACACAGCATTTACGACCGTGGTCCATAATCAATATCCTTGTTATAATTCAAAACGTTCTTCTTTGTAATACCTTACAAGTAGCCTACACAGAGCAGCGCGCAGCTAAACTAGTATCGGAGATAGACGCTACCTCTGGCTGGTCTGGATGTAAATTCTGGGGCGTGACAAAGATACAGACCAGAGCCAATAAGAGGGCGATCACCGGTCCTACGTAGGACCGGTGGCTTTGTTGAAAAGCTAGCGTTTTACAGCCAAATTTTTTCTTTTTGAGATTTGAATAGGAAAGAGGTGTCAATGGACTTTGATATTCACGATATGTTCAGTTTACCCTCCGAACTGTCGTTTTTCAACAATGACAAGGTAAAATCGGTTTTGCAGTCAATTGCCCCTTTAATAGCATGTGAGTGTCGCGCAGCAGTGGCAGTCTGCAGAGACAACGGTAACAGGACAGCGGGGATTTGTGCTCTTACAAATCGCCACACTTCTGTGGACAAATATACCATTTGTGTTAAAACGATATCATACAGTCAAATAGCCTATCTAATTTGCCTATCTTTTGACCTTATTTCAAAACCAAATTGATTGTTAAAATCTGAAATCAGAAAATGTCGCCTTACCCGCCATTGATTGCACCAAGACTAAAATAAAATCTTGTAGAACTGTAAGGGCCAACTCTGGTTGAAACCAGCTCTGGTTTAAACCAATTAACTTAAGAGACACACTGTCACAAGACAACAGAATACGCTACGTGAGTGTTGCGAGACAGTTAAAATAGCCTTCTTTAACATTATAGCCATAGGCTTTAACTTTTTAAACAAAACAGTTCCTAAGATATAAGACGGATCTTCCTGAATCCTGTGTGTTTTGTTAAGTGGATACTGAAACAATTGTAGCCTACTTTTTTATATTTACATGAACAGATTTGTGTAATATACAATTAATAGACGTCTAAATTCAGTTACTCTGAGTAAAATACGTTTTTACTAAGTCAATACGTAACAGTCTGCTTTACATTACACACAATGTAAAAATTGACTACTTTGTATGGTAAGCTTGTAGCGACACGTCAAGCATGGTTTAGAGACAGTTTAACTTATATTTTGAAAATAAAGGTTTATAGCCTGTTCTCCCATTCTAAAATGGTATGCGACACTCAACAAAAATGCTGCAAGACAACCAATGCAACTGTTACGAGACAGTTGCGTACCACTATCAACAGAACAGTAACTGTCATGTACCAGTGGAGGCGCCGTCACGTACCACTGTCCTGTGCCAGCGGAGGCGGTGTCCTGGACCACTAGCTACTGTCCTGTGCCAGCGGAGGCGCTGTCCTGGACCACTGTCCTGGACCACTAGCTACAGTCCTGGACCACTGGAGGCGCTGTCCTGGACCAGTGGAGGCGCTTGGCCTGGACCACTAGCTACACTGTCCTGGACCACAAGCTACAGGACAGTACAGTTTCGGTTCTAACCGCTACTGAAGTTTAGCGTGTGAGCGGCGCAGGGTACCCACTCTGCCAGTGAGTTTATCTCCCTGATACAGGACTGCAAGACTTTGTATGTCCCCAACATATTGCTTGCATTGTCGAAAGGGGCGCAGATGGAATTTTTAAACTGGGGGGAAACAAAGCTGTCAGCAAATGATTCCAACTCAATTAGTTATTTTGTGTAATATATCAGGGTATCCGCGGGGTCTTAAAAAGTATTAAAAGTTGATAAATCCATTTAGGGAAAATTAAGGCCCTTAAAAGTAATTGTGTAATTGTAATTTGCTTAACTACATGCTCTTATGGTTTCTTCCCTTTATTTTTGGTTGTTCACAATGTGTACTTCTGTTTTTGGCTACCTGCAATGCTTTGGGGCTATCTTGTTGTTGTTATCAGTGACCTATGCACTTTGTAAAGCTCTCTCTTGGAAGTGGCTTTGGATAAAAGCGTCTGCTAAATGAATAAATGTAAAAGGTATTAAAAAGTCTTAATCCCGATTTTATGAGGTATTACATTTTGTTCACGCTTTGTCCAAAGAGTTTGACTTCAAAAAGTATGCATGAATATATTTATTTTCCTCCCTCAGACTATTATAAACAATGACGTGCTCGGTAAGCGAGTCACATATTTTGCGAAGTGCACGTTTAGGTGATGTGTCACCCTCCACGGGTCGCGAAACAGACATTTCTTACAGGAAATGTAAATTAGCGGACTCCTGGTTGGAGATGGATGAATTTATACAATGGCTGAAGCCTGTCCCTGAAAACAGTCTTACTGTAGCCTACATATTGCAAAAAAAAGATTAGCGTAGCTTCGATGGGCATCAACAACGCCGTTGGCCGCAGAGCAGCCGCAGCAGTCCATTGCCAGATTCTGTGCTCCACCAGCGACACCACTACCCAACACGACACCTGGGCTACAAAACAGCGACTTCTGCGCCATCGTCTGCCGACATCAGAGTGGCTATGGGTGCCACAACAACGATGCACGCAGAGGTTATCTGGTGTCTCAATGCTGCGGTGATTCACCGCTCACTGAATTAAAACATTCAAATATTTCTATAAACCTTGCCTTTTATTTTTTTATTTATTATTTTGAGCTCTGCTTCTTCCGAGTGTATCTGAATTATGTTGTATGGTTGTGCTCTATAGATTTATTTGCAAACTACAACTGTTTATTAAGTTTAAGGTTTTTAGCAGATTAGAACTTGAAGTGGCGATGTGGTCTTAAAATATTTTGAGAAGGTCTTCAAAAAGTCTTGAAAAGGTATTGAAATTCACTTCAGGATTTCTGCATATACCCTGTATATATACATATAAATATATATATATGAAACTGCAATAAACATTAGTATGTCAATCACGCACCAAAACTTCATGCCTTGTGCAAAATGTTTTATTTAAACATTTGTTGATTGCAGCAGGTTGTAAAAAATAACTTTTTTGGGTCATGGTAGATCGCAACCATGTTTTCAGTCTGCGTAACACACTGAAACTGGGCTCTGCCTCCGCAGATGATATTGGCACCACCATTAGCAACCTTACTAGGGCCTCTACCTGCAAAATGTGTAGTGTTTCTTTTGGATTTCAAGCTGACTTGGACAAGGGAGACTGCAGACAACATGCCCTCTATTGTCTGAGTGTTTTTCTGGAGAGACGCATTCAGAACCTCTAGTTCACTGATCACAACTAAAGCAAGCAGAAGTCACAGTACAACACTACCCTGTTGCAGTCAAACACGTAAACCCTCTGCCCGGCTTGCAGACTCAGAATGACTTGCAGCCATCTCATCTAGCGCATTTAGTACCATCCCATATTGGCTGAGAACAGCACGGATAGCAGGTGATCGCACAGTCCACCTTGTGGGACATAGAGGCCTGATGGACACAACTGGCCCTTCACCTGCAACAATGGCTTTAAACTTGTCTTTCAGTTTACCAGACTGCCCAAAAAATGTGCCAAGGTCATGAATCCAGTCAAGTGCATTTCGCACAACATTGGAGGCTGAGCAAGCTTGTTGTGTAACCAAATTGACACAGTGTGCTCCACAGTGTACATATGGTGCTAGTGGCTGTGCTCGCTGAATAACAGCCTGTGCACTGGAGTGCTTTCCAGCCATATTTGAAGCCCCATCATGTGCCTGACCTCTGAGGCCCGATATTGGCAAATTCAGCCTCAACAGAACATCAAAAATGATCTTGGCAAGGTTTTCACCTGTTGTAGAAGTTGTTTCATACAACCCTATGAAGTCTTCGTGCACCAACATAACGTAGGCATATTGCCTCCTGCTCAACACCAGAGACATCTCTTGTTCCATCCATAATAATGGAATATTGCAACATTGGTAAGGATCGGATCTCATCTGAAATGTTCCTGATAATTGATAAACTCATCAAATGTATCCACTCATTTTGACAGTCCCAAGATGTGTGCACGCCTCTCTTTAAAGACAACCACTTAGCGAAGGACTGATCACCTTCAGCTTTGTATTTTAAAAGCTGGACAAGGTTATCTTGCTAATGTTCATGACCCCTAAAGGCCAATCCCTGTCTCGCCAGAAACATCTCAGCTCTTATGATTTTTAACAGACTAGCTCTGTTTTCTGCTTGCTGTGTACTGACTGCACTGCTCAACTGTGTAGTAACAGGCCTGGTTTCATAGGCATCAGTTGTAACAGCCACTTTGTGACCCTCTGATTTCTCATGCATGGAAACATTTTCAAGGGCTTTTTTCCAGTTTAGATATCTAGTACTGACAAAAGTTGGGTCTATACTCTTGGCTTGGGCTGGTTTCCCTGTCTTAAAGTATTTTAAGCAGTGAAAACACAGAACACCCTCGGTACCCATATTAACATGTAGCCAGGGATACTTCTCATACCATGCTTTTTCGAATGTCAGTGTCCACTCTTTGAGCACTTGTTTTGGCAATATTTTAGGGTCAGGTTGATTTGGCTTTGTGTATGTCATTATCATGTCATTGTTCTCTCCCTCTGTGTCCCACCTTGTTCTCTCCCTACTTCTTCTGTCTGTATTTTTTCTGTCTCTCCTTCCTCAAGCTGTCTTTTTCTGCTGTGGCTGCCCCCTGGCTCTCTCAACTGACTAGGGCCTGCCTCACTGTCATTAAGAATTGCCTGCAGGCCAGGAGGAAAATGTTAACATTTTAAATCTTGTAATTTGAGTTAAAAGTTGCTTAAAGGGGCAATTGACTGCAAAACCGATTTTACCTTGTCATTGTTGAAAAACGACAGTTCGGAGGGTAAACTGAACATATCGTGAATATCAAAGTCCATTGACACCTCTTTCCTATTCAAATCTCAAAAAGAAAAAATTTGGCTGTAAAACGCTAGCTTTTCAACAAAGCCACCGGTCCTACGTAGGACCGGTGATCGCCCTCTTATTGGCTCTGGTCTGTATCTTTGTCACGCCCCAGAATTTACATCCAGACCAGCCAGAGGTAGCGTCTATCTCCGATACTAGTTTAGCTGCGCGCTGCTCTGTGTAGGCTACTTGTAAGGTATTACAAAGAAGAACGTTTTGAATTATAACAAGGATATTGATTATGGACCACGGTCGTAAATGCTGTGTTCCAGGCTGTACAGGGAAGGCTAACACTCACAGTCTTCCCAAGGAGCCAAACATTCAACAGGCATGGCTGCTGTTGTCTATGAGAAGATCCCGGCGAAGTTCGACACTCAATCATTCATTTGCTCTGAACATTTCACCCAAGACAGTTTTGACAACCTTGGACAATTTCAAGCAGGATATGCTAGGAAGCTGAACCTGGAAAGAGGTGCTGTTCCAACCGTATGCTCATTGCAACCGCATAGCTATAAGGACAGTATGATGTTGTGCTAACAGTTATTAGCAATGCTAACGTTTCCTGTATATAGCATACCAGGTAGAATGCTAAATACGTTTCTACACACATCAAACGACTCTAGCTAGACTAGCTGTAGTCGGCATTAGAAGGGAAGCTTCCGAAAAATAGCCAGAAAACGAACTGCAGTCTGGCTTATTGCTAACGCCTGTCTAGATAATCTATTTGAAAGAACTGAAAGGCAGGTTTTAGATACAGGATACGTTAGCATTGCTAGTAACTGTTACTAGTAACACCTAGACTGTAGGCATGTAAACAAGTTTAGCTTGCTAGTTAACGCAAGAGCATAGAATGTGTGATAATTTAGCCTAGTTTATTGGCAATGGGGCTAACGTTGATTCATGTTCCTGACTGTGTTTCATTCAAATAAATAACCTGTGTAATGAAAATCTACAATTCACGATGCATGTTTGTCCAGATCTTTGTCATGTTATTTTACAGCAAGATATCTAGAGCTAGCCTAGCTAGCTAACTGAAGCCGAGTAGAATCACGATATGGTTTGGTTGCTAAGCTGTAGCCTAATGTTCTACCCACCTAAGTCAATCCAGTTTGCTACAACAACAGAAGTGGAAACAAGTAATGTTATCATTTCAAATGATATATAGTCAATCTGTTGAAAACAGTGTTGTGTGTAGACACAATAGATTTATTTGCGCGTTTTTATTTCAAGTCTCCAACTTCGGTGTTTCAGCGAGTGCTGCTGTTGGCCGTGTTGCGTTTTTGCTTCCAGCTTCACTCGTTGATAACCAACCAATCAGCGCGCAGCTTATCTAAATATTAATGAGCATACCATAAGAGGAGAAAAGCTAGTGTTTTTTCCCGGGAACATTTCAGAGGATCTGTCAGAGGGCATAGAACAGCACCCGGGCCATTTTCAACCCAACCAATGTTACATACCCTATTCGGAGACCTTAAGGAACAGTGTGAAATACCCAAAAAACCCAGTCAATTGCCCCTTTAATGATAATATTAATAATAGCCGAAAAAGTTGTTATTTTACATTTAGCCTACTTCAGGTAAGTGCAAATGCCTTCTTATTCTTGTCAGACTAGCTACTCAACATTACAAAATGAATATCTGCCACATGTGGGGTAGTCAACAGGCATATATTACTTACATTGTTTGATTTTTGAAAAAACGCTGTGATTGTTTTTTGCTTCTTCATTATTGCTACTGTAACAGGCACAAACCAGCTAGGCTAGCTCCTCTTACCCACCCATGGGTTGCCTGCAGGCCAGGCTTACTAACATAACGTCATACGTAAAAAAATGACAACATTAAAGATATTCACCTACAGCTAGAATGCTATTATTTTACATTTAGCCTACTTCAGATAACTCCAAATGCCTTCTTGTAGTCAGAGTAGATACTCAACAACTCAATCTGGGAAATACAACAGGCTTAAATATTTACATCTTTTGGTTGTGATTATTGTTCCTTCTTCAGGTAACCGATTCGATTTCAAGTTGTATAGTGCTATCTCGTGTTGTAAAATTGTTGTGTAAAATTATAGCCTACTGGTGGCGCGACTAGCATTCTCGCTCTAGAATGACTAGCCAGGAAGGTCATGTTGCATCTCCATGACAACCAGCCTAAAAGCACAAACGCTGTCTCTAAAAATACTTTAAATAAGTATAATACACCTTTTTTTGTTGTAGTGTTGTAGTACTTTTGTGTGGCCAACGTTACACACGCTACCATTGCCTAATCAGCTGTGCAGTTATTAACTGATGCTTGTCGCCTTACGTAGGGAGAGTGGTGGGGACGGATCGGGGTCACTAAAAATCTGGGGGGGACATTCCCCAGTGCCATCTGCGCGCATGATTGTTGTAGCATTGCCCGCGACAGTTGTTAATGTCAATATCCATTCTTTGCAACAACGTCAAGACAGAGTTAAATAGGGCCTCTCCTGTGTGGGAATAAAACGCTTTTCAATATCTCCCTCTGGAGACACATAACGTAAGATGAAAGTGAGTTGATCTATGTGGGTCACATCGG
This sequence comes from Hypomesus transpacificus, assembly GCF_021917145.1. Lineage (NCBI taxonomy): Eukaryota > Metazoa > Chordata > Actinopteri > Osmeriformes > Osmeridae > Hypomesus > Hypomesus transpacificus. Next base: position 4,107,864 of record NC_061072.1, read on the forward strand.
GAGTTGAATCCACGCTAATAGAGAAGTATTTTGCTAGCTTCACACGACTGACAATTTCAGTGAGGACTTTTTCTCCCATTAATTAAAAGAATTCCTCACACACGAATAGATAATTACGAGGGGTTTCCCTTGCCCGCATTTCCATACCTCTCTATGTGGGCTTTCAGGAATGGGTCAAATTGAGTGATAAGCTCCATACTACCTAAATAGTTGCAATTTCTAACATCTCCAAATACGCTTGTGTGTCCCCTCAGAGAAAGTCTACGCTCAGTTAAATGTCTCGTCACAGCAACAACCCAATGGAGAACCTGCCTCCAATAGGCGCACTTGTCATCAAATAGCTTTTTAAGCTCCAAATCCACTGTGCCACGGTCCAATGCCTGGTGTACGTACGTGACCATGGCTTGTCTGTGGAGGTCACTGTTTTCGTGTTCTGTGATGCGCTCCGCGGCATGCTTCCAATCACAAAAAACCTGTGCTAACAAACGGGGATTTTTCGTTTTGACCAAACACTTTACAGGCAAAACAAAACACACTGCCCTTAGATGGAGACTGGCACAACCAATCTCTGGCCACAAGCTCCCCATTCCCCAGTTTTCGTTGAAAATTGAGCTTTGATAGATACCTCCTCTGATGTTTATACTACCGTTCAGATGCGGAAAAGTCGCAGTCTTTGTTTTGACAGTTTTTCGGTCCTAATGTTGCCCAATATGACTGCTGATTGATGCGATCGCCCCAGACACCAGGGTCGTTACTGTAAGGGTTTCAGCCACCTGCCAGTGTATCTCTATGCTCTTGCTACTTGTCAACTCCTCCCTCAGCAGCCTCTCCTTCTGTTAGCTCCTGCTCGTCTGTCCCCATCTCAGCTGCATGTACCCTGTCCTCCACCTCTCCCTCAAAAGCACAGCTGTTTGTAACGACTGTTGTCTCATGGTTGTCTCCTGCTGCCTTACTGGTCTCGTTTTCCTCCTTCACAACAATAGTGAATAAACAGATTATCTAGCCGCCGTCAAGGGCAAGGCAATAACTACAGTGCAGTATGGGTAGCACCTGTCACTACAAACATCTAGTAGCAGCTAGCGCTATAGCTAGTTCACAATCGTAGAAGCTTTTCACATGATACTAGTGTAGAGATATCTGATTTTTGACTGAAGGGGTAATATTTACACCAAAGTCATAAGAACAAATGAAGATGTACTACATTTTTGTACATTTTGGTACTGTTTGAATAGCGGGAGGGGGGGGGGAATTTATTCATCAGCAGGTTGAGCGCCAAGTACACTTTTCTTACAGCAACGCATTCTGCGGCTTTGCCAATGTTTTCTGCATTGCCTACACTGTATAAAAATGTACCTGACGCAAAAAACCTCAAGGCTGAAGCACAGTTAAAGCTCTGCTGCGGCGTGTGACATTAGCAATGTACGGCCCGAGAAGGTCTTGCAAATAAATGAGTCCTTGTCGGCTGAATCGATATCGCTCAATCAGGAACTTTTCCATGTAACATAAAGAATAACTATCGGGATGAAAGGCTAATCGAACTAGAATAGCTCCTTCGTCAACTGGGTCTCTCAAATTGGGAGCTGCCATGTTTTTTTCCGGGGATGTGGCAAGCTTATCCTTAAGCTTAGCCTGCTCTGGAGCAGGTTAGTGCTAATTGATATGTTTATGTTACTACGGTGATTTATCTAAAGTTGCTTCCATGAACCAAAAAGAGGGGCTTTTTTTTTTCTTTGCCTGAAAATTTGCTCGCTAAACCGCTTAGCGAGCTACAATGAATACCCCCCTGATTGGAAATGCCTAAGTACCGTACCAAAGGCTCAAAATGATTGTATTTGGAGGATAATGATCGTGCATCTGGCAACACTGAGAAGGCGGTCGACCAATGATCTTGACCTACAGTCAAGAGCTCGCGCCAAAAGGTGGAACGTAAGGGAGATACACTTTCCAAAACTTGTAAGTACCGTACCAAAGGCTCAAAATGATCGTATTTGGAGGATAATGATCGTGCATCTGGCAACACTGAGTAGGCGGTCGACAAATTATCTTGACATACAGTCAAGAGCTCGCGCAAAAAGGTGGAACGTAAGGGAGATACACTTTCCAAAACTTGTAAGGGCGTAATAAATAGTTTGTGAAAGCCCCACAGAAACACAAACATCCGACGAGACAAAATCCTGGGTAAAAGAGGACGTCTTGTCACCTTAGTTAAGGAGTCAGGGAGGGAATTTGGGTTGTCTCCCCACCCCCACTGGGTTAGCGGCAGGTTGGGGATATGGCCCATAATAACCCCAAGTTAGGTGTAGGCAAGGGTAGGAGGAACACAGAAGGGAGAATGGGGGTTAGTGAACCTCCTCCACTGGGTTAGGGGTGGTAGCATTAACGAGGAAACACCCCGTGGGACCATAATTTAGGTGAGACCCCACAAAAGCACTCACTCTTGAAATCTCACCCCATTCCCAATAATAAGAGAATTGGTTATCAGACTCGGGCCAATGCAACTCCAACCCAGCAATGGGCTGAGACATTCCCCAACCTATACCAGCCAGAGCCTAGTCCAAATGTAATTTTTATGAGTATTAGACCTCCATTTCTTTTACATAGATTGATTGATTGAGTTGGAGGTGAGTTGTTCTTGGGCGACTTCAGAATACGTGACAATGTGCTAAACGATGGGAGAGTTTGTTTCAATTAGGCCTTAATTGAACACAGGGGGAGTGAGAGGGGACAGCCCCTTCCTCCCAATCCCAATATAACTTCCTGTTTTGCTCAGTCAGTTCAGTACTTCTCTGAGGAAGCCTCGTTGAGGTGGAATGTTAGAAACTCTTTGTCTTCGCTTAAAGATGTTCTTTTTCTTGAATGGGGGGCAAAAATTATCCTATGGTTTCTTCACAGTAGTGATGGGGCAAACAAAGCTTTCCCAAGCAACGAGCTATTTGACACAATTGTCTCAAAAGTAGCGCTTTTTCTAAGCGTTCGATACATTTTCTCCATAGGGACATCTGCTGGTCAAATTATGGTATGGCGACTATCGAGCGATGGAAGGAATCGAGTGACGTCAAGTCCTCGAGATGTCAGTCTCACAATCGTCTTTGACAACTTTATAAATAAAGGTTATGTGATAAATGTGTCGATGTGTAAGTGTCAAATATGTTATCATATATTTTGTTGTAATATAAACAACGTAACGTCTTTGCTATTTTAGATTAATAATATTTCCATTTTGGCTCTTATAGCAATATTCACACATGCAATTATTGTCAGCATAGCCTTGCAGTAAGAGGTCTGCCTGCCAGATAAGTCTTGCGAGTTCAAATCCTGGTGATCTCGTTTTAGAGGAAATATATTCTAAATGAATACATTATTATTTGATGAGTAGTTGCTCACGTTTTGGAACATGCTTTTGCAACTGGGAAAAGGATGGACACATTTGAAGGCTGGAAAAACTAGATGTAGCCTATGTAAACAATGGAAGGTGTTGATTACAGAACTGGTCAATTGGGGATGGTTCAAAGATTTTTATTCAAGAAAAGTATTTTTTCCACTGTGCTGGAACTCAAACAACTTTTTTTTAAGAACTTTTTAAAAACTTTTATTATTTGAAAACACTAACAAGGTACTGATGTGGCTGGCATGTGTAAATAATTCATACACAGTTGGAACAAATTGGGATATACTGTTTGTCACGTGGCCCAGTATGCCAAAGGACCCTCCCCTCTGGGGAGGTAGGGGTCACTGAGGTACCGCTGGACCTCCACTGTAGCGTCTGCCACAGCACTCTCGACATTACGTGTTGCACCTGCCGGGAACCACGAAAAGGAAATGTTGCATTTAGTGCATGCAAAGCGCTGTCAAATTGTCACCTTTTCAAATGATCCTCAACAATGTTTTGTAACCAACCAATGTGAATGTCCAGCAGCCCCAAAGGTTGTCCGTGTCTTGTCCAGCCATTGATGTCCCTGGCCTCTCCTCTGGTGGGACTGACTGCCAAAACAAAGATAAGATTAATGGTGTGGTCCCCAGGGGGGAGATTTCTTCAGGACATGCATTTAAATAATACAATAAAGGATCATACAATAACAATATGATACAAAGGGAAACGTATTACCTGTGTGGTTGCAGAGGAACGTTGAATGTACTTCGAGCATTCTGCTGTGATCCTTTTTACTGCTCCCTGTGCATCGGTCTGATTTCCAAAGGTTAAGGTTTTAAATAGTGGGTCCAGCACCGTAGCCATGGCCAAGACACTAACATTTTCCACACTGCACTTGGCCTTCATTTGATGAATAAGATTTTGTCCCAACAGTAAGGCAGTTGGGTTGCCCATATTGGAACACTTTGAAGCAACCTTGTGCTGCAGCATTCTGAGGATTGGGATGACCTTTGAAGATGACGCTCTTCTCTTCAGAGAGCTCTACGGTTGCATGGTTAAAAAGTCCAAGTGGTACTTAAGGCAGCGATGTCCGTAGTTAGACTGCCCAGGGCTGCTCCCACTGCCAGGCGCTGCTCATACATTCATTTCAGTATTTGGAAAGTGCTGTTCCATCTCGTTTCCACCTCCTGGACCAACTTGAGTGTGGGATCCCCAGCTGGCCTTGAATCACTGAGTCTCTCTTTGGCGTTGGTGCTGGACTTGAAGAATGCCACAATCCTCCTGGTTCTTGTGCGGATATCCTGTATCTCAAGGGTGACCTCCAGCGCCTTCTTCACCACCAGGTTGAGGGTATGGGCAAAACAAGGCACATGGCACATTTTCAGTAGCTTTGCACATAAAATCATGTTGGAAGCATTGTCGTTCTCCAAGAAGAACATTCTTGGCCTCCGTAATGTGCTCGGCTGTGTGCGTTTGCGGGAACTTGGTCACCCCCAAGAGCACGGTGGAGAGCTTGAAATCAGCATCAATGAAATGGCATGTGATGGCAAGGAAGACATCCATGTTCATGGAAGTCCACATGTCTGATGTCAGACTCACTGACTGGACCTCTGACATCCCAGTCAAAGCCTTTGCTTTAGTGACCTCATACTTAGAGGCCACCATGGTCTTCAGTGCCTGTCTGGTGGGCAGGATGTACGTAGGATCAAGTTTAAGTACGAATCCTTTAAATCCCTCATTATCCACCACATAAAATGGCGTCCACCTTGAGAGTCCTTGACAACCATTGCAACAAGAGCCTCGTCCAGTTCTGCTTGCCGACCTTTAAAATGAAATAGTATAAACAATTGTTATTGTTTTGTTGAGCAGCTTCAATATTATTAGAGTAGAAATGTGTTTGACGGTTAGACTTACATTCAGCTGCCGTTTAAGCAATTTAACCTGCAAATCCAACTTCATTGAGCTTAAGTGGAGGTTGTGAACTTTGGCACGCAAGTAACACTTATATAGCATGCGTACATCTTCAGTGTCAGTCTGGAAAAAAGACAAACTATTCATAACTTGTTCAGTGTGGTGGTCAGATGCCAACAAACTCAGACCTCACAATGTGAGGGTATTTAATGAGAACTCACCCCCCCATCCCCAGTTCCCAAAGAGTGAGAGGGGCCAGGCTCCTCCGGATCAGCCCGTGGTCCAGCAGGATTTGCCTAAAAGAATGCATTGATGTGGTGAGTGCCAGGAGTGAGTGGGATAGGAGTATTAGTTGACACGACTTGCGTTTACCAAATCGCTGGAGAAGGCGGAAAGAGTGTCCTCATCGTTTAGACCGACCTCCTGTTAGTGAATTAGGAATTATTAGGAACTGTGGGAAAGTGCCTTCGGTTTTAAAAGACACACACAATAAACATGTTTAGAATCATTACACAATGATGCAGCCATATCAACTTACATCAGTGGGCTCTTCTCCCCCAACCAACAACACATTGGGAGGTGGCTGCAGGAGTGTGATTGTACCTCCGGCCACTGCAAAATGTGACGATGGTTAACCATATGACTAATTATGACGGAAACTCATAGAATAAAGTGCACCTACCTTGGACATACGGATTCTCTCCTGCCACCACCTCTCCAGAGGAGCTACCCCCAGCTATGCCCTGCATGATGGGCCTTCCCCTATTATTAGCCAGGGCCAGCTCCTCAGCAGGGGTTAGCTCGGGACCTTGGGGTCCTCCCCCCCCATCTTCATCATATCCGCCTTTTTCTTGTTGGCTAAAATATGGAGGATATGACACTGACAAGCTGTTCAGTACATTACCATGGCACATATAGTAATGACTCACCAGCCTGAATGATGCCTGAATGATACTTTTATGTTTTATTTGTACTTGCTCCCAAGTCCTTTTAGTGGCGGGGTTGCAACTACATGGGGTTTGAAAGCACTCATTATGACAGTGTTCACCATATCATACCATATCATAATTTTTGAGAATGATTAAAGTGGACTCATGATACGGAGAGAATCTAACAATTTCTTTTCACTGCTTCAATTGATTGCATTTCTGATTATGAATAATACTACGTAGATACTGTGATACGGCCATACATAGATTTGCACATGCATATTCAAACTCCTACTTCTATATGGTCATCTACACACACATACATGCAAATACACATATATAGTACATGTTAACTAAGCGCTTTCAGTACATACATCCCCTTAAGTGTCTGAATTCGTATCAATTAGATACTCTTTGGCCTTGGTTTTATCTAGGCCCACTTATTCTGTAAGATTTGAGACAATTATTTTTGCTAGCAAGATTTCATCCGATGATTAATTTCCATTAAACCTACTGCCAGCAGGCACATTTAAAGAAATGTGATCTGATTGATTGGGGTAATGAGGCACTTAAGATGAGCCTATACGTTTTCCCAAAACTTGTACATTTAGTTTATCGGTTTAACAAGATCCAACAAAGGGCCTTGGAAACCCGATTGAAGATGGAAGGGCTGCTCCTGCTTCCGAACGGGAGGCGCACGGCGAAATAAGACAGATTTTCCCATTTCATCCCGAGCAAGTGCCACTGAGACCGGTGAACGGGGACAATCTTAAACGCGTCCGTGATGTCGGCTTTGGAAAGCCAGGCACCGGGCCCCGCCAGCTTTATGAGCTTGATGGCGTGGTCCACGGTGGCATAGTGGAGCGAGAAAGGCTTGAGGGGAATGAGCCCGTTTACGCCGGGAACCGGACCGGAGCACGAAGCAGACAGTTCAAAGATCAGACGTTTCTTACCGGAATACTTCCGCATAGCGACGCCGTGGGGACTACTACAAAACAGTGGGAACGGGGACGGGTCAAACGGGCCTATCACGTATCGCTTACTGCACTCTCTGGCCAGCAGCTGGGAAACGACGGCCGACTCCCGCAGCGCTGACTGGAGGTTGCTTAAAACAAGCGAAGAGGACAAAGGAAATGAAACCCCCACCCTGAACCCTTGAGTCAGCCCAGTGAGCAGATGATCGACGAACACGGAATCGGGATGAGACAAAGAGTTTGAAAGCCAGAGCAGATACTTTTATTTGAGTGGAGAGGTGTTCGACCGTTAGTGGGAGTCAGGTGGCTGAGCGGTGAGGGAGTCGGGCTAGTAATCTGAAGGTCGCCAGTTCGATTCCCGGCCGCGCCAAATGACGTTGTGTTCTTGGGTAAGGCACTTCACCCTACTTGCCTCGGGGGGAATGTCCCTGTACTTACTGTAAGTCTCGCTGAGGGCGTCGTGCCCGACGTGGGCACACAGACCACAGATGGGCTTCCTGACAGCCGCCGCAGACATGAAGAAAATTACAATCGCCATAGGAGTACACACTCTCATTGAAATTATTCAATACCTGCTGGAAGCGCCGAATCCGCGAGCGCGAGGCAGGGGCCGGGATCTCCCGGGAGAAATGGCACCAACGGACAGAGGGGAGCAGGATGCCCTAGGCTGCCGCACGTGCCGCAAGACACCGCCTGGGAGCCCCCGACCAGCAAGGTCAGCAGCTCGGTATTGAGCACGAACCAGTTCAGCAACGCGTTCGAGCGGGAAACGTAGCGAGCAGCCTTGCTCGAGAACTCCTTGTGATACTGGTGGAAAAGTTTTTTTCCGTATCGCAGATCCTGGTCTCCAATGAGGGCCATCTACCCATCTAGTTCCTGCCTTCTATGGAGAAACACGGAGCACACCACATCACGGAAAATCCCGAAGGCTACTAGGAACTCCCCAATAGACAGGTCCCTTGCCAACCTGGGGTCAGCCGAATAGAGCACCGTACTATATTGGTCACCGGTGGAGACACTCGCATCACACTCGGGCGAGGGGAGTATTAGCCGAATCAAATTAACATTCCTGCCTTGCAGGATGTTACGGTCTCTCTCTCTCCTGCTATCTGGTACCCCTCAGGTGTGGTGCGTTTCCAGCTGATGACGTGGGTGTGTCCATCAAGGCTCCTCGTTAGCCAATCAGGAGAGCGCCATACCCTTAAGAGTGTCAGTTTGTATGTGTTGGTGAAGGGAGGTGGCAAGGGCTTTGTTTGTTTGAGTCAGTTTTGGTATTGTGGAAAGCTGTGAAAGTTGTTTTTGTGTAGACCTACTGTGTTTGTAACCCTGGTCTGTGGAGTAGGGCTGAGTAAGATACCCTGGGGTTTACATACACCCGTAGGTAACTCGTTTTATACACCAGGTTAGAAGCCAGCGGCTGTCACCCTGTGTTATGTAGCAGTGAGGTTAGTAGTAGGGATATAGAGACGCAAATGTGATACTTTGAGATACTTTGTGTACTGTGATACTGTGAGATACTAGGTGTAATGTGATATTGTGAGATACCAAGTGTAATGTGATATTTTGAGGACCGGAGGGGTAGGGAAGCTCAGGGACTCTGTTTATTTCTTTAATTTGGCAGACCGCTGGCACTGCCCTACTCCTAACCCTTTGCCTGTTGTCCTCCCTCCCTATTTTGTGAGTTTATGCACATGTGTGCTTATTAAAACCTGCACACGGCATTCTTGGTTGGGACAAACACTTTGAATCACTTTGTCAAACACTTTGAATTTTAATTGGCGCTACCTGCCCGCATCCACCACCGGTTCCTGTGCGCAGTGGGGCGTTGCGTTCCCTCTTTCGGGAGGCGTACGTAACACAGGATATGGGACCTCAAGTGGGGGGTAATGTCAGCCCCCGAAGGGATGTAAGGCCTACCTGCCGAAGGAACAGCTACTGCGGAAGCCAGGGTGTGCAGCGGCTCCTCCATGGGCACGAGGGGCGCCGAGGTGGGGAGCGGCCAGTGTAAAGTAGCTAGGACAGGACTGTGTTCTCTCCTTTTAGCAGAATAAGGAATAACAGATTTAAGAGACTCAGTCCTCAGTGTCAGGACAGTTATCTTACAGTTCTTCAGTTTCTTTTGTGTTGGCACAAATACAATAACGACATAAGTCTGTGCAACACAGTCCTGCAGAAAAACAGGATCATCTGCCTGTCTCACAGGCACTTTTGTAGCCGCAGTGAATCACATGCAAAACACTGCCAGGGGCCGAATTTCTGGTCATTCAGGTGACGTGCAAGGTCCCATCCTTTATTTGCCAACCATATCCATCCATGTTGACAAAAAGCAGAGCTTTATTGGTGTAGAACAATCACGTGTTGAACCGTGCCACCAAAATCCTAATACTCTCTGAAGAAACTGCATAAAACATAGACACATCAACAATCGACTGGAATTTCAGCGACAAACTTTTTTTTTTGTAGCTTCGCACGACTCGTTCTTTTTATGAACTAAAGATTGTGTTGATGCCAGACTGTGGAGCGGGAATCATTTTCAAAAAGGCTTTTTGTGGTTCACCTTGTGGCCTATAGTGATCCATTGTTGTTTGGATGGAGGTTTACACCAGCACAGTCAGCCACACAGTCCAGAACAGTACCACACAAGCAAGGACAGAACCATACAGGCCAGCACAGAACCACACAGGCAAGCACAGAACCGAGCAGGGAGTCAGGTGGCTGAGCGGTTAGGGTATAGGGCTAGTATTCAGAAGGCTGCCGGTTCAATTCCCGGCCGTGCCAAATGACATTGTGGCCGAGGCACTTCATCCTACTTGCCTCGGGGGAATTTCCCTGTACTTACTGTAAGTCGCTCTGGATAAGTAAGACTTTAGTAAGTAAGACTTTATTTATATAGCACATTTCATACAGGAATTGCAGCTCAAGGTGCTTTACATAAAATCAACAAAAACAATAATACAAGTGATAAAAGTAATAGATCTCAAACATATAACAAACCAGACTAGCCGCACTCTATCTGCGGTCTCTCGAATCTGTCATAGACCCGAGCTGCCACTCGCAGTTTCCACACACATAACAACCCAGACAAGCCACACTATCTGCGGTCTCTCGAATCCGTCTTGGATCCGAGCTGCCTCGTGCAGTTTCCAAACATATAACAACCCAGACAAGCCACACTATCTGCGGTCTCTCGAATCCGTCTTAGATCCGAGCTGCACTTGCAGTTTCCAACCATATAACAAAACACATGCACTCTTGCACAATCTTTGTGGTTTCTCAATTAAAAAATTAAAAACTAAAATAAAGTAACATTATAATAATAATTATAATAAAAGCTACAGAATAACAAAATACAATAACTCAACAAAATTGATTAAATGTAACACATTATAGTGCAAGTCAAACACATCTTTGAGGGACTACAAAGCAAATCTATAAAAACAATAATATAACTACTACCAGTTGTAAGCCCTTCTGAGATAAAAATGTGTTAAATGCTTTGGTAAAAAGGTAGGTTTTAAGCTGTAAGAACGAGTATTCCAAGCATTGACCCTTGGACCTGGCTACAATGGTATCGATACAACTTTTACATATGCCATTGGTTGCTTGAATTCCACCAGTCTCAAAAAAGATTCCCCCAGCTCAAAATTCCACCCCAGTGCCCTCATAGGCCTACATAAATGTCATAAATGACTTTCTGAATTGGGACTCTGGAAAACTGTCTGTCTGACTTTTTAACGACCAGCCTGCTGTGAGTTTCATTAGGAAACTGCTCTGGCTACCTTGCCGTCTGGACTTATGACTGCTCTACATAAGAGATCAGGTGCGGAAGCCTGACCGTCCTAACAATCTTACTAGCTATAAAAAGGCTTGCCGTCTCCTCACCTCCCAAGGTCAGATATGACCACCTGACTGCTCTGGACTCTAGATTACCTGAATATCTGACGGCCTGACTAATACCTGTGATTTATTCCTTGAATGAAGACAGGCATTTTAAGGATATTGTATCACACCAAACTCCTTATCTACTGTATCCTCTTTTCTATCTAACATTTCTCTTGACTGATGGACATTAGTTTAATTTTACATGTAACTTCTAATGGTATTTGGGAAGCACAAGAACATGCACACAAAAAGGCAGTTGAGAACCATTCATTAATCTACTACCAATCACCTGATATTGGCAAGCAAATCAAAATAACGTTATCAAATCTGAATATCTAAATATTGATATTATTTTATCAGAACATGTATTCATCTTAAAGACATTTAGTTAGGAGTTCTAGGGCACGAACACATGCCCACTTAGATTTAGTCCTAAGCAGTGTTTATCAACGTGTTCTTGAAAGGGACTGGATCAACATGGATAGTTTCCATTGGCTACTACTTCGTTTGCATCACGCTAAATGTGAAATTAGTTTCCAAAATTACAAGTACATGAACTGTACTACGGTTTACAAATTTACACAGGAACTTTAAAGGGGCAATTGACTGCAAAACCGATTTTACCTTGTCATTGTTGAAAAACGACAGTTCGGAGGGTAAACTGAACATACCGTGAATATCAAAGTCCATTGACACCTCTTTCCTATTCAAATCTCAAAAAGAAAAAATTTGGCTGTAAAACGCTAGCTTTTCAACAAAGCCACCGGTCCTACGTAGGACCGGTGGTCGCCCTCTTATTGGCTCTGGTCTGTATCTTTGTCACGCCCCAGAATTTACATCCAGACCAGCCCGAGGTAGCGTCTATCTCCGATACTAGTTTAGCTGCGCGCTGCTCTGTGTAGGCTACTTATAAGGAATTACAAAGAAGAACGTTTTGAATTATAACAAGGATATTGAAAATGGACCACGGTCGTAAATGCTGTGTTCCAGGCTGTACAGGGAAGGCTAACACTCACAGTCTTCCCAAGGAGCCAAACATTCAACAGGCATGGCTGCTGTTGTCTATGAGAAGATCCCGGCGAAGTTCCGACACTCAATCATTCATTTGCTCTGAACATTTCACCGAAGACAGTTTTGACAACCTTGGACAATTTCAAGCAGGATATGCTAGGAAGCTGAACCTGGAAAGAGGTGCTGTTCCAACCGTATGCTCATTGCAACCGCAAGCTAAGGACAGTATGATGTTGTGCTAACAGTTATTAGCAATGCTAACGTTTCCTGTATATAGCATACCAGGTCGAATGCTAAATACGTTTCTACACACATCAAATGACTCTAGTCTAGCTAGACTAGCTGTAGTCGGCATTAGAAGGGAAGCTTCCGAAAAATAGCCAGAAAACGAACTGCAGTCTGGCTTATTGCTAACGCCTGTCTAGATAATCTATTTGAAAGAACTGGAGAAAGGCAGGTTCTAGATACAGGATACGTTAGCATTGCTATTAACTGTTACTAGTAACACCTAGACTGTAGGCATGTAAACAAGTTTAGCTTGCTACAGTAGTTAACGCAAGAGCATAGGTAGAATGTGTGATAATTTAGCCTAGTTTATTGGCAATGGGGCTAACGTTGATTCATGTTCCTGACTGTGTTTCATTCAAATAAATAACCTGTGTAATGAAAATGTACAATTCACGATGCATGTTTGTCCAGATCTTTGTCATGTTATTTTACAGCAAGATATCTAGAGCTAGCCTAGCTAACTAACTGAAGCCGAGTAGAATCACGATATGGTTTGGTTGCTAAGCTGTAGCCTAACGTTCTACCCACCTAAATCAATCCAGTTTGCTTCAACAACAGAAGTGGAAACAAGTAATGTTATCATTTCAAATGATATATAGTCAATCTGTTGAAAACAGTGTTGTGTAGACACAATAGATTTATTTGCGCGTTTTTATTTCAAGTCTCCAACTTCGGTGTTTCAGCGAGTGCTGCTGTTGGCCGTGTTGCGTTTTTGCTCCCAGCTTCACTCGTTGATAACCAACCAATCAGCGCGCAGCTGATCTAAATATTAATGAGCATACCATAAAAGGAGAACCGGGATGTTCCCGGGAACATTTCAGAGGATCTGTCAGAGGGCATAGAACAGCACACGGGCCATTTTCAACCCAACCAATGTACATACCCTATTCGGAGACCTTAAGGAACAGTGTGAAATACCCAAAAAACCCAGTCAATTGCCCCTTTAAAAAATGTAAGCACCTTTTTATTAAAATTCATTTATTGAATACAAATATTTGCAACTACAATTAGCCTCATGAATATGCAATAGGAAAATCCATAAAGTCGCATAACGTCGCTTTTGCCATTCAGACTCAAGCTCCGATCCCGGTAAGTTAGAGTAGGCTGATGAAAAGTTGATTGCCTGTGAAAATGATCAAATTAGATGGAGAGTGATTTAAATTTCACATTTACCAATGATTATTCCAATGGATGAAAAACTTTCCAACAATGCATATTAGCAAAGTATTTACGAGAAAAGGTCAAACATTAATGTGGAGGTTTCCGTAAAACCAATCCTAACAGTCATGATAATATTGTAGTATTTGGTTCAGTTCAATGTATATCAACAAATGCTTTGTCTATAAACTATATTTATATGTATTGATCTGTTTAAAATGCATTCATCATGCGCTGTGGTTTGAGCTTTAGTAAAGCCGCACATGACGCACGTTAAGCCATCTTGATAGTCACTCGGTGATACCATAAAATTGATCAATTTGTGATTTCAGTTGCTATGTATTTAGTTTAACTGTTCACTTTTTTGGGAATAGGTCATGGAGTCAAGGAAAACCCAAAAAAAGGTAACTTGTTTTCTGCAGGCTGGATATTTTTGATCCACACAGAACCTCCATTACATCCCCCCTCATCACATCTTCCCCCTAAAACATCACATTTCTCAACCTCTACATAAGTCTAATTCAGTCAAGTTGAGAGAACGTAGGTAGGGGAAAGCATGCACCTGCCAAGTGACAATAGGTTAACTGTTATTAAAAGTAATGCTGTCATATAATATGACAATACCATTACAGATACTGTGCTGTGTGTATATAGTTAATGTACCACCTTGTGTTAAATAAGTGGTGCACAACATATTTTAAACAACCATCTTGCACAATGAAATGGTTAAGAAGCATTTCAGGAAATGTTCTCAATTTGTGTTTTCATTTTTTTAAAGAATTTTTTCAACCAACAGTGGAATCAACTCCCCACCTCCATCAGGGATACTGACTGTCTCTCCACCTTCAAGAGAAGGCTCAAGACGCACTTGTTCCGGGAGTACAACTGCACTTAGGAATGATTGGCTAGATGTTAGTTTTTTCCCCATGATCACAATCACTCTTATTGAGAGACTTGTTGGTTTGTTGTAACGATCTTAAAATTATTGTACTCGCTGTGAAATATATTATTGTTGCTTGCTTTTTCCACAGGTACACTCTTGCACTTTTGAGGTTCTTGCTGTGAAATTGTAACTTGTCTAACTACATGCTCTTATTGTTCTTCCCTTTGGGACTTAATTGGTTTTATAAAAAAAACATCACACTGCTGTAATTATGACGATGGAGAAATGATTATGGATTATATGATTTAAAAAATGAACCTCTTAATCACCTTTTTTACTTTTAAACACTATATAACTGAAAACCAGATGCAAGAAAGTAAATATATGAGTGAAATGTCTGGGGAAAAATTCCAGTCAGACTCCGGGGTCTACACACATACACCCCGACAGTTTCTCAATGTATGCTACATGTTTGGCTACCTGCAATGTTTGGGGCTATCTCGTTATGATCAGTGACCTATGCACTTTTGTAAAGCTCTCTTGGAAGTCCTTTGGATAAACGCGTCTGCTAAATAAATGTAAATGTAACCTGTATAGTTAATTTATTAATCTGTTAATAAGTAATTATCACATTGCCTCCCTAAAGCTCCTACTTGCCTTACTTATTGGTACTGTAAATGTAAAGTGAATTGCAATAAATCAGTGGTTTATTCAGTTAATGGCTTTTAATGTCAATGCATTAATCAGTTGCTCCTGGTACACCAGGCCCAAAATGATACTGTTCCACATACAGCAGAGAAAATGTAAAGTGTGCTTCTTACAATATTTAAGATCCCTTAACCTTCCCTGGTATATGGTATGTCTTAGCCCGCAAAGGAAATGACAAAGAAGCTGTTATATATATATATATATTAATAAAGAGAGCACACCCAAAACCAGAATAAGTATGCAACATCACATGCAATATACTCTCCAGATCTTCTTCAAAAGACAAAGGTCCTTGAAAATTCACCATAACACAACAGTTGTGCCAGATTTGTCTGACAGTGCCTATCAGAGTAAGGTACAGGTGAGTCGCAGATGTGATTAAACTTGATTCTGCTTATTACCCTCTCGACCACTATCCTGAGACGCGCTATAGCTTGTGTTTTCTCAGTATCCTCTCTTGTAAATTGGGCTAAACGCTTGAAGGGTGGAATGATGAGTTTGGCCCCAACACCAGAAAGGAGATCTTGGATGATAAATCCTTTGTCGGCCATCACTTCATCACCTGACTCAAAGAAGGGAAGGATTCCGCTGATCTTTGTTATCTCCTTGTCAGAGATGCTTGCAGTGTACAGTGGCAAAAAGAACGTCACCAAACCATGGGGAGCGACTCCGATCAGTCCTTTCAAGGTTGTCCTGTTTTTGTAGTGGGAGAACGTTTCTGATTGCAGGGTCTGTGAAGAGGCTGCCGCCACAGCAATCTCAGTGCAGTCCAGTATCACACGGACATTGGGACAGTCTTCTTGAATTTTCCTGGCATGACGGACTTCACTTTCTCCCTACTCACCCAAAAAGGAAGCGTCCCCAGAATGAAGAAGAGGTAATTGGCCCAGGTGATGGTCACACGGCTCACAGTGGCTAAACTTATCTGGAACATGTCAGCAATTACCTGCTCCTTCATGCCAACAGCTACTCGCATACAGTAAATAAGAAATTCATCAATTAATGGCATGCTGCGAGGGGGACTGGGACTGATGTTTTCACTGGTGCCTTTACTTATCCTCTTGGCTTTACTCCAGTGGACCAGTCGAGAAGCAGATGGTGCAATGGAGTCCCAGAAAATCTTAAACGCGCGCTCAGATGGAAATTTGGTGTAAAATCTCATTTACATTTTACATTTGTTCATATAGCAGACGCTAAATGACATCTGGTCATCTGACGCACAATACCGGCTGAGGAGGTCCGGGGGTGGTAAGGCTTTCTACAGCTTGGCTTTCAAGTCTTGGATGCAATCCTCTGCCTCATCTAGCATACCTGTGGTGATTGAGAATTAACTAATTAATTCAGTCCTTCATTAGTGAAATTATAAAGCCCTGTGGATAACAGTATTGAATTTTATCAACAAGTTACTTGACAGCAACTTGTTAACAACATTAACAAGCAGGATGGGTAACATGAAGTTTTGCAAAGTAGGCTACAACACAAGAACATAGCCAGGGAATTAGGCACAGCGATATGAGGTAAGGAATAATTGTAAACCTCTTTAAATTAGCTGTGGTAAAAAGTGACTAACTGTTACAGTGATTGAAGAAGGCAATGCACCACTCTACCATGAAGACATAACGTTACAGGAGGTGGAATTTTTTACCTGCGGGCGTCATCGTCACAATCTTGGTCCAAGTTTTCTTTGCCATTTCCTTTACCTCGACTTCTATATACGTTAACGACCGCCGTTTTCGGCACCGCTCATACACAGGCTCCCTTTTTCCTTTAGGGGTGAAATCGTTCCAAGGAATAAGGCTAGGGACAGTGTGGTGGAACTTCTATGATTGAATGTCTGAGGTCAGAAGGATGTGTCTGTTTATTCTTGAAATCAAGGAGGAGCAGTTCTAAAACAGTACCATAAATAATGTCTTGAGTAGAAAGGCTCTCTAAAAATACAGTGATCTGAGCACTCTTTTATACAGTAATTCCAGACAGTTACATCATTAGTTCAGTAGTTCATGTCTATAGAAAGAGGAACTCTTCAATAAACAAGAAAGTGAAAAGGGAAATAGGTTGCAGAATTGAATTCAGATACTCAATATTAAAAACATAGCTTGAGACAAGAGGAAAAAATCCCTGGAGTATGGGCAAAACAACTTCACCATCAACAGGGAAGGAATGAAACGACAGATATGGCTGCTTTTGGGAATAACAAGAACAGCCCGGTACGCTACAATAACCCTTGCTTGTTGCTTGCGCCATTTGTTTACCGGTTGCCCTGACCGGAGAGGAAGAAGATTATCACGATGATTGCGTATTTCATGTAACAAATAGTTGTGTGAAAGGTCTATACATGCAAAAAGCAACACAGTCGCTGCTGCCAAATCAAGGACGGAAAAGCTGGCAGAAAATAGAAGCTGTAAATGCTTAAATTACATGACTTATTGATATCACTGCCCCAGGCACGAGATGTGACCATAATTACACTTGTGCATTCCATAACGTTAAACTTTTGTTGCTGTATAAATTTAGTTGCAACCCTGGCAGTGGCAAACGATCGTGGGAGCAAATAAAAAATACATATCACATCATTCAAACCGATAAGTAGCAGTAGGCAATACTTGCACATATTTTAAGGCCAACAAGTACAAGGCTGAATTGTCTGAGTCAGTCCCTTCCTTATGTAGGATATTGGTATACAAAGGGCATATAGAACAATGAAATCACTTGCAGCTAACAGGAAGAAAAATTAGGCAAAGAAAACTGGAGGGGCCCTCCTCCACAGGACTTCACTCCTGCTTAGGAGCTGGCCTTCTCCAGCTATCAGGGTCACCCCCCTGATGGAAGGTGTGGAAGGGGGCATTTTTCAGATCCTGGTGGCAGCAGCTCGGAAACCCAGGTATATGTACAGTAGGGGTGGGCGGTATACCGGTATGAACGCAAATTCCGGTATGGAGTTGGATTGTGCCATATCATGGATATCACAGTATGTTAATAAATGTAATTAGGTAAAGCGTTTCTGTTTGGTATAAAATATAAATCATGTGATACAGCCTTGTGGGCTAGTTCAAATTTGTAGGCTATCTTTTGCTAAAAGAACCTTTAAGCATAGATGCTGCACGCATTGTGCCAGCCAATGAAAGTCAACAAACAAGCTAGCGCACCTCCAGAGGAAGCAAACATTTATTAGAGTAAACTGCGTTTATTGGCAAGTGTTAATGATTGTCTGGAAATAACGCCAATGGGGTTGATTTGCCGGATGAAGAAGAATTGGTTAAAAAATGTTTAGCCTATTCTATCATTTGGAAATGGTTTGGTTTCAAGTTATCCGACAACGACCAACTAACAGCCTACTTTAAGTTGTCGTTGAATTGTGCTAGCCAAAGGGGGAAACACTAGCAATATTTTTCACCACCTGAAAGCCATGCATGTGCGTGAATATGAACAGACATCTACATCTGGTAGATGTACATTTAGATGAACAGCTACTAGAATGCGTTTAAGAAATCCAATGCCAGGTTGGTTAGAATTGTGAAATGTTCATTGTAGGCCAACAGAATTGAGTATTCAGCCATGTAACAATTGTTTTTATTATATGGCAACGACAGTACGAGCGTTGTGATTGGCTAATGGATAGTCATGCCAGCCGCGTATTGACCTCCTCGCCGGTCTGATATGGTTCCTTATTGCCCTCTGATATCATCTTCAAAATGAGCAATATCGAGGAGTCAGAGTTTCACTATCCAGATGATAATGAAGACATCAACAGCGACAAGGAAATTCTTAACTTTCTAAAAGTTAAGTTAATTTGCGTTGGAATTAAAGACATTTTAGCAGAACCGTGTTGTCCGCTTTGTATCAAAAGTAATTGGTTGCTAGGCAACACCAACACTGTGAGAAGACTTGAGCTGTACAAAACGACAGGATTTCTATTGACAATATGAAAAGAGCTAAAAATGCCATATAATAAACAACTTAGTAACCTCGACCCTTCGGTCATGCCATCGCTCGGTCGATACGTTAAAGCCTCAGTTTGATATTTCCCGGCATGACCTCACTCTCGGTTAGTAGGTAATTAATAGCTAACTCACTACAAATATTTAACAGTTTTCTTGCGATCCCGTAAACGTAGGATACAGCAAACAGGAGATAGAAATATTGGTTCACAAAGTTACAGCTAACATTAACATGTTACAAGGAAGAAATACAACTCTCCTCCCATCTCTTTGCGGCACACACCCCCTTTCCCTTATACTTGTACCCTCCCAGCAGCGGTAATCTGCGTTTTTACTCAAGTGCACTGCCTTTTTAAATACGGTTTTATGTCTTTACCCGCTATTTTACGGCTGAAATGGGGGCAATCCTGTCAGTAAATGAGGCCATCAGTGTCTCTGATGGAGGTGGGGAGTTGATTCCACCATTGGGGGTTCAGACAATTGAAGAGCTTGTGTTGGGACCGGGCACTCTTGAGCGATGGGACCACCAGATGGGCCGTAGGTGGCGGGTGGGGGTGTAAGGCTGGAGCATGGACTTGATGTAGTCGGGTGCAGTCCCGTTCACCGCCTGTTTAACGCTAAAGTCGCTCTTCCGTGGTAAAGCACTGCAAAGTTGGAAAATTCAACTCTTGCAACACACCGGAGATACCCAATTCAAATCCGTCCGAGTGCGGTAGATTAGCCGCTGCGGTGCAGACTGCATTGTCATGACATTTTAAGAATAACTTATATATTGTGATATATATATACACCGTTACTGTCAGTGCCTAGGAATTATACCGTGATTTTGTTTTCTCTTTATGTCGCCGAGTAGTAACATATAATCAGAGAACATAACAGATTTCCATATGCGGATGACACAACTATATATATCCACTGAACCCATCGATGCAACAGCCCAGCTAACACAGTTACGTTGCCACAACGTCACTCGAGGACCAAACATACGTTGCCGTAACGTCTTTGGCGACGTTGCGGGACCGTGCATCTGTGGGACGCCAGAAGGTAACCGCAACGTAATCTTGTGACGTTGCCAGTCCGGAACCGGGACGTCGTGGCAACGTTATTTTCCGACGTTGCCGGTCGGTAACCGCGACCTCCTAGCAACATTGTTTTGTGACGTTGCCAGTCTGGAACCGCGACCTCCTAGCAACGTAATTTTGTGACATTGCTAGTCCGTTGTTTGTATGATGTGTAGCCTGACTCTAGCTAAATCATAAACGAGGCAGCATTTCAGAATCGGAAAGTGTTTTAATTGCCATGAAAGTTTGCACAGACCAGGAATTTTTCTGGCAGGAAGGTATATACATTTAACATATAGGAATCTTAAATATGTGGTCTACCTATACTAAAGGGGAGTCAGATGGCTGAGCGTTTAGGGAATCAGGCTATTAAATCAGAAGGTTGCCAAAATGATGTGTCCTTGGGCAAGGCACTTCACCCTACTTTCCTCCAGGGAATGTCCCTGTACTTACTGTAAGTTGCTCTGGATAAGAGCGTCTGTTAAAATGACAATGCACAAAGTCTCACCCCTAAGGGTCTTAAGCATGTAACATTTAGAATAAAAACTAAAATGGCCAAAATATATACATACTTGATAAAAAGTGCCACTGCAAAACAACAGTGCCAAACAAACAAAGTGCAAAACTGAATTAAAATCTTCTGCCAGTCCCTGCTACAGGTCCTGTCTGTTGGCCCTGACAATGAAGCACCAAATAAGTTAGTGTCCTATCAACGTGCACACGTGAAAGGGGCTACACAAGTCATTAAAAAAAATCACATCTAAAATAACATGCATCTTCAGAAAGTTGTGATTCTAGTTTGTCACATAGCCATGTGACAGGTTGGATATGGAAGCTGCAATCATGAGTCATTCACCTGGCTTGTTTCAAATGGGCTGCCGGGGCATGCTTGAGCATGTCCCCTATGAGGAGCTCTACCGCCTTCTCCCGCAGTCCGGTCTGCCACTTCACCACAGCATCTGCAATTAAAAGTCATGAACTTATTGTCAGCACCAATTTGAACGTTGAATGCTGTTGCCAGCCAGGTAAGATACATATTTTAGATTCTTTTTTGCTATTCTAATATGACTGATTTGAAAGTGTTAGAATTATTTATGTCAGATACGGAAATTAATGCATGGATTTCATCAATAACCAACCAGGATTAGCTAGCCAACTAGCTACATTACAGGTAGTTAACTACTGTGGGCCTACTTCACCACTAGCAAATCTAATCGGAATTCAAGTTGGTAATGGACGTGATAGTTATTTGCCTGTGATCTTATTACTTTTACGTAGCTTGTGGTTATGGGACATGTGATATCACATAGATCCTTTTTAGAAACGAGTGGTTAGACTCACGTTTAATTGTCGTGCTCAGGGCTGTGCCGAGGTGTGGCAGCGTCCCCTTCTTCCCCCTGAGGCTGTAGCTGCTCCACACCTCATTGGTGGCCAATGCCCGCATTACCCTCCTGGTGCACTCTCCTGGGCTGGACCCACCGACGAGGCTCAGATGGTGGATCTAGGATATCAACCAGAATCAACAAGGTAGGTACAATATTACAAGACATTGCTGAATTGTTTACTAGAATTAAAATGATGTTGCACGCTGCGTGTAAGTCATAGTTCCTGGCATCTTCCAACACCTACCACTCTCTTTCGGAACTACAGCACTGTTAGGCGCGCCTCCAGGTCTTGGAGTTTGGCCAAAGTTTGGGACACCTCAAGGTCAAGAACTGTCCTGTCCGCCCTGTGTCCGCCTGAAGAGGAGAGCCTCCCTCTGGTTCTCCTCCAAGGTCTCCATTTTTAATAAGATGACCTGTAACGTGTCTACTGAAGGACATGTAAAATGATTTTACATGATTGGCATACACTGTGGTTCTTCTAGATAAGCTGTCACATTCATATATTTAACAAATGTTACCTTGAATTTTCTGAAATTGGTTTTCCCAAAATGGTACAGATGACTGGGGTAAAAAAAAAAAGCATTAGTATGACAACATGTGTTGTTTGACATATGTTTCCCCCCGCCACGATCAAAACAACTTAGGTATGCCTTTTAATGAGTTGGCAATGCTATTGAAAAGCTTTTAGTATTTTTTAGACTTTATTTGAACTTGCCGGGCCTTGGGGGCCTTAGAACTTTCTTGGGCCCCCAATGAGTTCTCCTCTACCACTCCAGAAATCACTCCTGGGTGTATGGCATCTGGTGATGCAAAAGTTAATACTTTTGCGTCAAAACATAGCCTTTGGCTATGGCTCATACGGTCATTCATCAACTTACCATTATTAAACAGGGACACGCCAGGCCATGTGACGGTGGTAGGATAATCTATAGAGAAATGAAATTGGAATGTAGTTTATGTACAAAAGTAAAGTAAGTAAGGTATTAGCATATTGATAGAACAACTGTGTTAAATGTTGTAATTACTGTTGATTATTGAGATTCTCGAATAACCTATGATGGGATGTTGCTGGTTGTGGTGGAATACACCATGGTGGAGTAGGTAAGGTAATCTCTGCACAGTTTAAGTTGAGTGACAATTGTGATGAAATTATGGCATTTATACTAGTACAATCTTTGACTCAAACATTTAAAAAAAGATCCAACCTTTATGGATCTTTTGGTTGCCCTCCATGGCATGGACATTTGGACCTTGCATAGAGAATACATGATGTTATATTACAGAGGCTGACCACTTAGTGTGTTTTTTTTGTAGCTGTCATGTAGTGAGGGAGAAGGAAGAGAGGAGGAGCAAGGACCAAAGAGGAAAGGATACAAAGATAAAACAGGGATGGAAAGGAAGGCCAAACAATTACAATCTGTGGAAAGAGGAGAGGATAAAGGGGGCCTTAGATGAATACATGGAGGGAGAGAAGAAAGGAATTACAGTGAGTGTGCGCCTCTTATCAAGAGCATGGGGTGTGCCGCGACAGTAAAATATTTCACAACCAGTACATGACTTAACTTGGTTACAACTAACCTACAAGAGCAACAACCAAGAGCAATGTAACTTTACTTTGACAATTCTTGTTCTGATTCAAACCATAGAGTCAAATAACTGTAATTCCATTGGTAAGTATTGGCATTATTTGGTTAATGTTAATACACTTTTCAGTTTCCCATCTTCCTTCAACCATAGGGGAATTAGTTTTGTTTGTTCAATATTGACCCCCTACAATCTTGAAATAGATAAGCTGAAACACCAGTTACAGGACGGTACATGGTCAGAGGTGAATCATGTAAATTGTAGGAACAATAGCCCAAAAAAATACTCATTCTCATTGTTAGATTTCTATTTGTAGGCGATGAAGAAGACCAAATACAATTTCAATTATTTGTCTTCATTTCAGTGCCAAAAAGCAGGTCAGTTTTGAGTGCACGTCTGCGGCGAGTAACATTGGCAATGTAGGCCTAAGGGCTGAGAATGTTACTATAATAAATGACAGATTGTGACGGTAAACGGTTACGTTAACCTAGGTATTCATCAGGGAATTAAAGCACATCGAATTGCAGTCTTAAAACCCTCTCCCGGCGTGTAACTAAGCAAATAACATTTTGTTAAAGATCGGTCGGCTGAACCAGGAAAGGATATCCCATGTCTGCCAACGCTATCTGGCTCAGAAAGTGGGAGCGGATAGGTAGAAACGCAGAGTTTGGCATGGAAAACTTGCTAGCAAGCAGGTTAGTTTCACGGAGTAAGTTACCATGAAAACTTACCAAAAGGTTTCGTTACCTCTCTTTCTGGAACGGAATCCTTGGAGTATGCCTCTTTTCAGGGTTAAACAACTCAAACTTTTCACTAAACCTGCTACCTGGAATACCCCCGATAGTTAAGCACCAAGGATAGCACCGCAAAATAACACAATCAAAGGAGGGAAAGGAAAACATTTATCATTCACAGTAAATAAGCAAGTATATTTATTGTTGACTAGATATGAACTGAACAGGTAAAGGTTAATTGGTTCGTCCTTTAACAATTTAGTTTAATCTTTTAAAAAGTATAAAAGATATCCAAAAGAAAAATGCAAGAAACGTATTGGTCCTTCACTCAGTGAACACTGAAGTTTTAACGTGTCTGTAACTTAAAAGATGAGGGCGAAACGTGCCTGGTAATAATAATAATAAGAAATAAATAATAAAGAACAAAATTGAGGCATCTATCTTGATTAGCAAAGCCCCAGTAATTACATTTGATTTGGGTTGTTCATATTTGAAAGTAGTCTTACACAAAATAAAACTACTGTAGCATAATTCCTCATGGACTGTAGGCTATTGGCAGTTTAATTTAAAATGTGAATGCGTCGCCGTGCATTTGCTTGTGCAAATTGTTTAACCACACCTTTTAGATCGAGGTTGTGGGCCTGTTTGTTTTCGATGCTGAGTACTGCCAACCCTGACAGTCTTTCTTGACACAAACTGCTTCTAAGATAGTTATTCATTTTTTCCGCATAGAAAATAACCTCTCGTCAGAAGCCACAGTAAAAAGAGCCTAAGTGCTGTAACAACTTTGGGGGAAACTAAAAGAAGAGAGTGGTGTTTCACATAAAGCAACTGAGTGATATCTTTTATTGAGCTGTTCTCAAGAGAGTAAGAAGAAAGAGAGTAACTGTCTCCAGTTATTTTGACTGTACTACAGTCATAAGCACAAATTCAAATGTCTCCATTGCCTTTAGTATGCCCGATGCCTCAATGCATTCTTCTTGTTTCTTAGACAGCATTATAATTTTACTCGGTGACTGCATTACCTCATTGTATCCGAAGCGTAATGATGTAATGGCATCGTATCTGTTTGTCCAACGAGTAGTAGTAGGTTTGGAAAGATGGCAATAGCTTCCACCGGTTGATGCTTTCACTAAAAAACGATAAACATAAATCCTCTGTACAGTGTCACAATAGGCCCTTATATATCGTATCGTAGGTTATGAGCAGCCCAGTGGACATAAGTGCCACTCATTGTATGCCATCGTAGCCCTGGCCACAGCATTTGTTCACAGATATTCCCAGACTTTCTATCAGTCCAGTTATTTACTTTTCAATACCTGAGGCACTTTGATCTTTCACGCTTGTTCCTTTTCATCAGTCTCCACTGTAACATATGTAAACACTTGTTTTACAGATATCACCAACCTTTGTGATATCTTGAGTTGTGTCCATGATAACTGAACAGAATGCAGCCTGCTTGATTTCAGTGACAATTTCTTCCTTTACTTTTTGGGACAGTAGTGCATCAGTTCATTTTGAATTGTGTGGCTATTTTCTCCCGATGCTCCCTGAATGCCAAATTACAAGATGCCAGAGTCAATGTTACATCTGTTATTCTTGTCAGTACCTCTGACCAAAAGTTTATTTGTTTTTTTAAATTGGAGTCTAGCTCTGTATCAATGGTGTGGTCCGTTTTCCACGCATCATAAGCAACACATGCAGCCAAATGAGAACGACTGTATTCTGGTCTTTGATTTTACTTGAGAGGACAGTCATTAATTCCCACAGCTCATGCCACCTGGTGTGATTTGCACCGTCTGTTGCCAAAAAGCCGGCAGGATACACAGTCCATCTTTAGTTTTATTGTTGTCTGAATCGTCATCTTAATCGTCTGAAAACACCTGCCCTTACTGTCTCTAGGATATGGTCCCTTTGGTTTACATGACCCTTTATTAATTACATTTTTCTTGATGCTGTCATCAATGTCTACAGGGAAAAGAGCCCTAGGGAACAGTCAGTAGGGAACTCTAGCTAGAAAAGGTATGACTGCTGGTCTTAGGCAGTGCCAGTGATGTTGCGCTGGTTGCTGGTGAAGATGTACTGCTAGCTACCTGATGATGCTGTAGTGTTTCGTCTGTGGATATGCTGACGATAGCTTCCTCTCTGGCTGGTCTAAATAATTGTGTGATCTTCGGGTGTTTTGCTCAAGCTTCTTCAGACAACTGTTTAATGCTGCGCTTTTGAGAACTGCTTGCATATTTTCTTTTACTCATAACTCATGATTGTGATGTCTCTACTGTCATCTAGCAAAGCGTAATTATTAGCATTTTTTTAATGTGTTCAAGACGAGGCGTAGTAGTGCACCTAAGATACGCAAAAGCCATTGTTTGTCAGGCTGTGAGGTGGGGTAGGACCCAAGTGCACGAGAGATGCGAGGCATTTTGAAAACAACGGTTTAATCTCGAAAAACGGGAAAACAATCAGGGTACTCACAGTGACAGGGGTAGTAGCAGTAACAACAAGGACAAGACAAAGACTGGACACAACACAGGAACCTAAATACACAGAACCAAACAACACACAAGTGGACAGAATGAAGCGAACAAGATAGGTGTAGACAATGACGGAACACTAGGACAGGGCAAAAGCAAAAACAGGGGGGCACGGCTGTGGCCGTGACAGAACCCCCCTCTCAAGGGACATCTCCCGACTGGGGCACAGGGCAGGATGGAGGCTGGGGCACAGGGCAGGAACGAGGCTGGGGCACAGGGCAGGAACGAGGCTGGAGTCAGGGTTCGGGCTGGAGCCAGGTTCTGGTCTTCCCTTGCAGGATCGAGATCTGCCAAAGGCTAGGCGGGTCCCTAGGAAAGGGCTGAATGAACTCTCTTGCTGGGTCCATTCGTGGTCTTGTCCTTCTGTCAGGGTGTGAGGTAGGGTACAGGGATGCAAACACATGTATGGTCAAAAAAGAGAGGTAATTGAAGCCCTCGCCCCGTGGCAAATATCCATACCTACATTGCCACCAACCCCCTGACATCCCTGGCCCACCCCTATATGCACATAGAGTACAATTACATTCTGAAGGTCAAAATACACCGACACTAATTTGTAATATTCAATTTTATTTTTTATTCCGAGACATAAACTCTTATTAAATTATCTTCCTCCTCTCCCTCTTGGCTCTCGACGAAGGCGGTCGCATTTTTCTATCCTCCCCTCCCTGACCTTCCCTGCTTCGCTCTGTCTTGTCTGTCTTGTCTGTCTCAAGATACTCTCTCACCATCACTCTCCGAAACTGGAAGCATGGAATTAATTAGCTGGTCTCTCAATGCAATTGACACCATCTTCTCGAAGAGAAGCTCGGGTTCGGGGGAACCCAAATGTCCGGACGGGACGTTTGCAGCTGGCTACACGATGGACGCGTGGGACAACTGGCGTGTCGTGTGTCTAGCGGCGCTTTCCGTTGAGGATGTTGAAGACATCTTTATTTTCGGAACCATGATTACAGGCTTTCTGCTGTGTGGATTAGGCGGTTGGCTTGTGTATCGGAAAGTCAAGGAAACGGCTGCAGCCATCAAAAGCCCCCTTAGGCTGCCCGACCTGATTGAGACGGTGGGCAGAGCCGTTGGAGCACTGACTGTGAACTTACAGCAGAATAGGGAGTACAACAGGGATAAGTTTGCGGCTCAGCAAAGAAGGTTTGAGGATCTGGAGGCCTTCCTGAAGGGTGGACGTGAAAATTGAGTCGCATCTACTCGTCTAAACATCTACACCAATCTCATCTACTTTCGGCCCCGTAACCAGCTCAGGCCTTGGCCAAGGCCGTTGCTGGAAAACAACTCCCCTGGAGAGCGCTGAAGCGAGACTATCTTGCTCTTCCCTTCCCACTCCCCCACCATCAACATCTGTGGCTTGGTCTCTACCCGGGTCATGACCAAGGACGTCTCCTTGCCAACACTATCTGCATAGAGAGACTCGGACTGATTGTGGCCTAGGTCGAGGGCGCCAACCCAGACCTACTCACACACTAACTTTCACCTACTACAGATACCACCACCCCCCCACCCCCATCCAACGCCTTCGATTGCTTTTCCCTGGGTGGCTGGCGGGTCTGTGTCCAGCGCCTATTACGGTCGCAGGTCCAGATGCTGCTGGTCTACCCCACCGCCCTTTCCCATTGCAAGTGTTTGTAATGTTGTGTTGTTAATGTTTGTGGGCTTATGTGCTGAGGTTTTTGCCTGTTCCCATACTGTACTCCTCTAGGAGCATTGTATGGGGGTTGCCTTTTTCTCTCCTCCTCTCTCCTCATGTTATGCTTTGCTGTAATCTTTCTGGTGGGCGCCTTTGATGGCTGCCTAGGTAGGCTCTCCTGCCAAATCAAATTCCGTGTCTGTGCAAACTTTCATGGCCAATAAACATCAATTCAATTCAATTCAATTATCTAGCACTTCTTCTGGTTTACCTCCTTCTTCCTGGCCACCTCTAAGGGCACTAAATGTTGATGATCCTAGCCAACTCCTTCAGCTGAGTAACAGCCTGGGAATGGCCCCTCACCACAAGATCAATGGAGGACAAGGCCTGTGGGTTCTTACTTTTGAGAGGTAGTTTGTTCTACGTGCCACAAGCTGTGTATGCCTTGGTCACCTTCCTAATAAAATCCATGACAGTAGGAGATTTCTTTAAGACTGCTTGGGAAGCTCAGTTTCCCCTAAAACAGGGGTACTCAATTAGAAACTCAAAAGGTCCACTCACCAAATTTCCATTCAGTCCCGGGTCCGGAACAGACCATGGTTTATTTTTCTGGCCCTTCTCTCCCATTGACTCCCATTCCAAATTGACTTAGGTTTACGCACAGTGCCCGTGCCCCTGGGCATCTTTCTCCCATAGATCATAGTTCTGGGGGTCCTTTTGTTCAGTGTCTATGCTTTGTGTCATAGTGACGTTTCACATTAGCTCTGCCACTTTTAACAAGGGCAACTGTCTCATTGCAGATTAAACACATCGGTTTTGTGCTCCCCACCGGCAACACAAATGCGAACTTGTCAGTCCATTCTGTCTGAAATTTGTGATTTTCGGAACCAACTTTTTGCTTGGTTTTGTCACGCCATGATTTTTGCTAAGGAAGAAAAAGGTAGGCTAGCTACCATTAGCAAATCGATTAGCCTGCGTTGTTGCGAATGACACACACCCGCGTTACCCACATAGGTTGTAGCCAACGTTGAGTGAGTTGTCATGGTGATTACAGTTATTATAGCTCCTGATTGGAGCTTTAGATTGGACACGGAAGATCTAAAGCACATCTAGTAGGAAAAAAATATAGGCTATAGCACAAAATCACGCACCAATGAATTGCGTCTAGGTATTGCGGTCCGGATCCGGACCTGAGCCCGTTTATTGAGTACCCACCGCAGACAGTAAAAGATTCACAGCAAGAAGAAACACTAGTGGTTCACGCTTGCGCGCATAGGCTACTGATGATTTGCATATTTCCTATTTACTTGTTGGGTGGAGGCAATCCAGAATTACTGTTGGTGCAATTATAATCAGACCCCCCCCCCCTTAAAAAAAAAACTCTTCGGATCTGCACGATTCACACAAGTCACCCAAACTGACGTGAAAAAAGCGGGAGGCGCCGAAAAGCGCGCTGGTTGCATCCCTAAGGGTAGGACTCAAGTGCATAAGAGGCATTTTGAAAACAAAGGTTTAATCTCGAAAACAGCTAGGGTCCTCACAGTGACGTGTAACCCAGGTTAAAATATGATATGATATTCATGGATTGTTTTACACTGTTTGTTTTGATGTTAGCCTGAAGTGGAGTGATGGTTTGAATTTGTTTTAAAAAGAAAATAAATAAAAATACTTATTTCATATATTATTTTCCCATTGGTTAACCAAAGTTGGCACAACTAATTAGAAACCCCCAATTCAATAAACCAATCAGAGACAGGTGCCCAATAAAACTTGTGTGTGCTCGTTCTTCTTTCTCTTCCATACCAAGACGAGGATGAGAGCAGCCACGCCGGCGAACAAATCTATTAATCGAGACAAACATTCAAACAAGTTAAATAATAAGTTACAATGAGTTGATTTTTCACTGGAACAAAGATTAAAAGAAGTTAGCGGATACGTTTTACATCTGTAAAACCGAGTTGAAGATTGCACACATCGTGGAGATTCTGCAGTTGAGAATTTGCACCGCATTGGTAAGGAATGCCTTTGCTAGTATTTAAGTGATAGCGTATGTATGTCACTCAAATGATGTTTGTTTAGATGTGTATTATAATTGAGATGTTTTATTTGAGTTTGAGAACTGTTGTTAGTTGGTCACGCATGTGGCTATGTCGCCATAGCTATTCTACATAGCTACTGTCACACGAGGCAGAGCACTAGGTCTTATATATTTGGTATTGATGTGGCCAGTTGGTAATAAGTGTATATGTCCGATTTAGAATGTATTCTTGTTTTTGTTTTATAATCATCCATTGGAAATAGGAGTTTGAACATAAGTTATGACCTTGCCCACATAGGTGAGGTTTTTTTGACGAGTTCGAGTTGATCCTGGATTAGATTCCACATTTGATGGCGAGCTACAACCCAACGGAGAAGAACTTCAAAGAATTGCATGCAGAAGATTGAGAGACTTTGTCCTACACACACCAGTCCACTCTGCAGTGTGGTAGGGTGTGCATACCGGTCCTAGGTATCAACGATTTGTGTGTTAGCTACATTGTTATTTAGACCATTGATATTGATGTATTTTCTTTTCTTTGGTTACCCGGGTAACATGTAAAAGGTAATATTTGAAAGGGATTTGTTTGAAAAGGTAATATTTCAAAGGTATAGGAAAGAGTAATATTATTGAATAAATAAGTTGCGTTAATATATAAATACAATTAGAAATTAATAGCCGTTAATACATAATATTAATAATAATAAGCAATAGTTAAATTAATACATAAGCAGTAACTGATAATAATATTAATAAATAGTAAATGGATAATAACAAATAGCTTAATAATTAATACATAAAATAAACAGTTGATAAGAAACTGATAATCAATAATTGGGACAACAAAAGAGTGCTTTCTGATTTCTTTCATTTCTATCCTTTATGTAATAAAAGGGACTGTGAATCCCAAAAGGAAACTATTTGTGTGTTGTGATTCCAGGTATTATTGTGTATGCTAGACTCCATAGCCAAATTTGATCTTCTGTCGATCTAGTCCTAAATACACCAAACATACTTGTAACTTATTATCAATAAGGGTTACAGACGGGTAGTAGCAGTAACAACAAGTACAAAACAAAGACTGGACACAACACAGGAACCTAAATACACAGAACCAAACGACACACAAGTGGACAAAATGAAGCGAACGAGACAGGTGAAGACAATGACGGAACACTAGGACAGGGCAAACCCTAAAACAACAGGGGGGCACGGCCTTGGCCGTGACGTTGTTGCCAGATTCAGGGATTTTTAGACTATTTAGCCCATGGAAGTGGATGAAGATCTGTTACGTTGACTACATTATAGGATTCCTTTACCTGGCAGGTAAAACTTTGGTCTCTCAATGAGCGCCCTCAAAGTTTTCATTTTTTATAAATATATATTTTTATATAGGCCTAGTCTGTTTTTTGCTATGCAGGGTGGGACCCCCACCCTTCCCAGCCGCTATGTTTAGATTGGAAAAGATGTATATCCTCATCTTCAAAGCTTCTTTAGCCCATGTACTGATAAATGCTGGCTTCCTCCAGCAAAGCAGAAGAGAAAGACCCAGTGGGACCCCACCTACAGCAAAGCACAGAACAGTGACCAAAGTACCCAGTGAGGTCAGGTTCAGCAGAGGAAATCACTGGCCCAAGCTCACCCAGGTCAAAAATGCAAACAGATGCCACGATGCTGCATGTACACGGAAGACCAAATACATGCATGTGTATGTGCCCTGGATGCTTTAACAACTTCCATACAGCCTAGGATTGATTAACTGCAGGGCTTAAAGTATTCTGGCACCGTGCTGGTGTGAGGAAAAATTTGGTAACTTGCATGAGGTTTAATATTTTCGAGTCAATTAATTTCACTTTTCAATCAAATGCCTATCAGAAGAAGAGCAGGGCGGGTCCTGGCAACACAGTGTGATTGAGATCCATATGTCACGTTAGCGTTGTCGGTGAAAGCATGGAGTGCAAGTTCATGAAGCCAGGGAATGATGTCTTACCCATAGATAAAGGACTCAAAAATACATGGCGCTTGGCGTGGATAGAAGAAGCTAGAGACGGCGAGCCTTTTGGCAGTTGGTGCCAGAACCTGAGAGAGCCTGGTGCTTGTTTCTGCACGTTTTGCTCAAGGAAGCTACTAAATGCCAGCAGCGGTAAGAAAGTGCTTGCTCGTCATGAGTTACGCCTGGGACACACTGGCTGCAATTAAGTGCGATCTGCTGCAAAGCGCCTGGAAGCGCCGCCTTTTTTCTTTCGCCACCAATGTTATCTAATGGGACCGACCACACTGCGCCAAAATTGCCTGCAATCTGCAGCGATCGTTTTGGCAGCTGGTCAAATTCTGTCGCGAGACGGTTGCGAAATCGGCTGCAGGATGATAATATACACCATATTAGTTTATATATTTGAATAAAAAAGCATGTTAAGGTTTTCCTACATTAATTGTAGACTACGATGAACATTTAAAAAGTTGTAGACTTTATAATTTTTTTTGTAATATTACTTTGGAGGCCTACGTACAATATTCACTAAATAAAACTTAACTACACCATGTTGGTAACGAACGTCCGTTCTATGTGGTTACCGTGATAAAAACAAATGAAAATAAACGGATTGATCTGTTGAGCCAGCATGCCCTTAGTTGTTTTGTTTGTTTGAGAGAAATGAGTTTTCATGCATTGCACGCAGATATATAGTTTACCGAGAGAGAACCCCCAAGTCGATTTCTAAATTCTGCGAGAAATTCAAGGAAATGGATGTCATCAAATTAATTGTCGAAGTTAAAATGCACAGGGAGTTGTACAGGGTTGCCAACTTCCTCAAGCCCAAAAGAGGGACACTTTTTTCCAGGTGTGCCAACAGCTGACCAACAATAATGGAAATCACAAGGTTTCATTGGCCATACCTTAAGCCTAATAATTTCAGTGTAATTTTGGCAAACCACTACCTTATATAGTTGCTTGGATGTATTGTTCATAGTAATAGTCAAGACAATTATTACAAGTTTCTCTCAAATGTCATGTTGTCTTGAAATAGCATTAGACTATAGCCATATGTCACAGACACTGAAAAGCTTTAGGCCTAAACCCACCATTGTCAAACCAACTTATCCCAGTTCTCAGCAATACATTGGGGGCCATATTATATTGAAGAAAAAATGGCAGTCATTTATGTAAGTTATATATTAACATTTTATTATAACTTTATTATGCCATTTAAGAATTTAAACATGTCATTTAATGGGTGTAGAACTTTTTTGTTACTTTCCATCCGTCTTCACTGTTTGTTTCTCATACATAATTGTATTGGTGTTGCTATCCGGACCTGTTTCTGTTGTTTCCCTCAGTCGTCTGTGTCTTTGCTGTCTGTTTCATGTTATCTGTTAACTCTAGCTTCTTAACAAGTTGATCGAAAACAGACCCAACATTATGGAAAAAGCACAGGTAAATCTCAGCAGTGTCGGTTTTTTCTTCATCCTCAAACATTCTCCTCAGTACCACCGGACAGTTTTCCCCTGGACCTGAAATAGGAGGTAAGAGCAGGCCAGGTTTCTAGGAGACGACCTACAGAGCCACCGATCAATAAGAACTTTGGCTATTAGTCATATCTTCGGACTTTAATAATACAATGAAAAAAAAATAGCGCTTTGTATTCCAGAAACTACGCTGCACAATTGACAATTAACAATCAAGCAAAAACTTCACGTGAATTCAGTATAAACTGAACATGTGGCAGCCAACACGACACTAAGTCCGTAAAAATGAATAAAAAAGAATGAAAGCGAAGATGGATCCTCAAAAGGTGGAAGAATTGCTTGGCTACAAGCAAAATAATATTCTTCAACCACATTTCACAAAAAATACGATACGTGTTGAAAAGATGGGCACAGAGTTACCAACTGATAGGTAAGTCACTACTATCATTTCCTAACCAAGTGTGTAGAATAATTTAGGTCTGTTGCTCACGCTCGCTCTCAAATCATCTCTTGGATGATTGCGAAAATTAAGTTTTTCACTCATACTTTTAAATAACAATGATTTTTGTTTGGAAGTTCAGTTAAATGCTATTGGGCTTAAACACATTTCAGCAGGTAATTTCCCTTTTCTTATTTTTTATATTTCAGCTTCAAGCTTTCAGCATTCCTACACATTCAGCAGGATAAGCATTTTCTAGTTTAAAATGTTGTCAATGTAATCCCTAGATGGGAAACTGTACTACCTGTGCAGAAAAAAGCAGGTTGAGCAGAGACATCATTTAGAGAAGGTTGTGCTGACACCGGAGAAAGCCAATAAAAAAAAATTCACGACAGTGCAATTGGGGCTCACTGTGGCATTGACAAAACTCTAGATGCCATTCTACAGCATTATTACTGGCCTGGTATGAAGGCAGACATACAAAAATGGGTGAGTGTTTTATTGCTCCATTTTTATGGGGACCTTATTATTTACTTAACCCTTGTGTT
The DNA here is from genome assembly GCF_021917145.1 of Hypomesus transpacificus. Lineage (NCBI taxonomy): Eukaryota > Metazoa > Chordata > Actinopteri > Osmeriformes > Osmeridae > Hypomesus > Hypomesus transpacificus. The sequence goes on from NC_061072.1 coordinate 4,142,343, forward strand.
TCACAATGAACTACCGTTGTGTTGCGACAACACTTCCCAATACAAAAACAAATAAAAACCATTTTCTTTTAACCTTCGCAATGTGGTGGGTCTGAGACAGCTCGACTGTTAAAAAAAAATGCTTCACTTTGTTTTTGTATGCGGTAAAGTTTTCGCAATATGACGGTGGGTCACAATGACTGATGGGTCAGAATGACCCAAAGATAACACAAGGGATATTCAATATGAAAGTGTTGCACATGTTTTCACTTTATTAGATTGCCCAGTGTGATGCCTGTCAGAAAAAAAAGAGCTCCATCAAGGAGAAGATACAATACAAACCCATAGAGGTAATAGACATTCAATTTAACATGTTAAATGGAAGTATTTAACTTTGGTTTGCATTCTAAAGGTAACTGAGCCCTTTGAATTAATTGGTATGGACTTAGTGGGCAAGCTCAAGTCCACAGAGAAGGGTTATGTTTACATCTGCGTGATGGTTGACTATTTCAAAGTGTCTTGAAGTTTATCCTCTCAGAACCAAAATGGCTGAAGAGGTTTCAGAATGTATTTTGGATTTCTTCTACAAATATGGGGCTAAAAAATTATTCCTACTGACCGTGGCAAATAATTTGTCAATTAAGTAAGTCCATTGTGGGATTCCTGTCTTTTTGGTCACATCAATGGAAAATTCACCATGGTATTCAAAATAAAATTATCCTCTTAATGAATATTCTAGATCAACCATGACTTGTGTGAGAAGCTAGGGATAGCCAGAAGCTTCTGTGCGCCCTACCACCCACAAACCATTGACTTTGTGGAAAAACTTAATGGCAACATTCAAGGGTAAAAAATATACTAATTACTAAATGTATTCTGATAACATATGGAGACAAATGGTGCATGACCACCCCTGTGACTGGGATAAATACATCCGGTCAACTGTTTTTGGCCTCCAAACAAAAATAGAGTTGACAACAAAATACACCCCATACTATTTATTGTAGGCCCATTACCCTTCTGAAATTCCCATAAAGTGGCAGGTATGATTTAGCCTGGTCCTAACCAGACCCTCGTACATTTCATTTGTACAGAGGGTCTGGGATCACTCCATTGACAAGCGGTTAACTTCCTTGAAGGCGGGTACTCTGTCGAAGTTTAAAACTATTGGATCTGCCCAGAGCCACTCTGACCTGCCATAACCAATCGCTAGCGTCCGCCTTAGCCAACTCCTTCACAACGGAGCCAGCTGCTGTAGCTGGAAAATGAAACTTTTCCCGAACCCCGTGGGGAGGAGAGCCATAACATCATGACCACCAACTACTCAGAAAGGATTGTTTTTGCTCCGGCTTTAACCTTTAAACAGCGTTGCCACAACCACAGAATAGCTTTGCTCGAATCTTTCTCTGCCGCCATTACTGAACTCCAACTAGTGCACGACATCAACTTCATCGTTCATCAACCACTCCCTCTGTTCGCTGATTGGACCTACAAAAAATGAGTTTCTGAAAAACAACTGATGCGCTGACATCCCAGACCTAGTACAGAAGCCAAATTGAGCGGAATGATGATTGCCTTTTCCTGTACTTTCAGGTATGTATGTATGCCATAATGTTTTATTTTCTACACCAATGTTAAAGAAGAATTAGGACCACATTGCTGCCCTTACACAATGAGGATGTGTGCAGCTTTAACCAAAATCTACCAGATGTCTACGCTTAAGTGGAAAACATTAGCAAAGGACGAAGGAAATTGGCTAAAGGGGACAACGACAGCTTTGTCGTAGGGAACAAAGTGTTAAGAAAAAATATACGGGAGGACCAACGGAAAGACGTGAAGCTAGAGGCTGAGTGGTTGGGCCCTTATGTAATTTGCAACATTGAGGGGAAAAGTGTAGACTTGAAAAGTGGTAAAGGAACCGCTGTGTCAAAAATAAACATATGCCACTTAAAGAAATATGTGGAACCAGAAGAACGGATCCCTGCAAATTGGTTTGCCTCCACAACTCAAATGCTGCAGCACAGCCCCTTGAGGTCCTTTTCCATAGGTGTACCATCAGACACCTTAACCTTTCAGTCAAGGAATGTACCCGCCTCCTCAGAGGAATGTAAGTATACTGTAGATGTCAATATAAGGTGACCAGACGTTTCCGGGGACAGTGCCCGTTTTTGGTGGCCTGTCCCCGGCTGCAGCTGTCCCCGGTGTTCACTGTGACCAACAACAGACCCAGAACACAAATTTAAAAAAGAGAGAAAGAAAACAAAACAATGACCAAACGTTTAGTTGTATAGCCTACACGCACGCCACAGGCTTAAGCAAGCAAGCCAGGAGCCAGGGGGGCAATTAAGTTTAGAGCTCAAAGATGTTCTAGAATGCTCTACAATGTTCTTTGTAGTATTTTGATTGGCTATTGAATATGCAGCGCAAGAGATCGCGTCCTTTTATTCATTCAGCCAGCTAGCTCTGACTAATCGGGTACAAGATTGCATTGTGATAGGCGATTGACGAACTGTGTTTTATCATCTGTCATTATTTAACCTATAATTATTATATTTATAATATGTATGTACAATTTCCAACAATGTGCATGTATCTGTCAGCCACAGCTGTACTTGCTAACTAACTAACATTAAAGATACTAGTTAACTAACCAGTACTATGACATTTCAGTTTCACAAGTCTGAGTAGCTACTTGGAGGTCGTTGGCAACTTGTCATTAAATTAAACCACTGAAAGCCAGTCAATTATCAGCCAATCAGAGGTTAGGCCTGCTGCAAGGAAGGTTGTGCATCAACAAAGTTCTTATCACTGATATGGATTCTTATTATTTGTTTTTACCTTTACTAATCTTAATTTGAGCTACTTTGTGATCATTTTTTTGTAGGAAACTCTGTTTGACACTCCCTTTGCGATTTACGAGAACAAGGGTAAGAAACTACTTTATGAATAAGGGCCAAGTCAGGGTCCCCATTAAAAACATTACACGTTTTGGAAGTGTTAAGGTGTCTGAACTGAAAATGTCCCCGGTTTTTGTCTCAGAAATCTGGTCACCTTATGTCAATACAAAGACAATTTAATGCTTTGGTGACCTTTTGGAACTGTATACTGCATTGAATCACAAATCAGGTAATGGTTAACAAATCTGTCATCTGATCTCAGTAATAGCTGACATATGGGCCGGGAAACTAAGAGGGGTGCTGTGGAGCAAAGGGGGGCTCCCGGAAAGGAGCTAAAGAGTGAGGTACAGGCAGTAAAAACATAGCCACTAGAGAGCTAGCTGCTGTGGCTGGAAAATCAAACTGTTCCCGAACCCCGTGGGGAGGAGAGCCACAACATCATGGCCCCCAACAAAACGTGTTCTTGCTCCGGCTTTAGTTTAAAGATATTCGGCAATGTTGCCACAACGGACCGAATGGCTTCGCTCGCATCTTTCTCCACCGCCATTACGGAACTACAACACATACTAGTGCACAACGTCAATGTTCTCAGCCACTCTCTCTGTTCTCTGATTGGCCGGTTAAAAATTAACATGCAAAATCTGACTTACGTACTGAAGGGCCAGACCGAGTACAGAAGCAAAATTGAGCGGAAGTACGTTGGACGGCAGAGCCAGGCTAGTAAAAACATGCAGTGTTTTTGTTTTTTTTCTCGCATTTTCTTTTTAAAGTAACACCACACAATTAGGCCGAATCCCAATACTCCCCCCTTAGCCCTAGCCCTTGGCCCTCGAAACTGAGGGGAAGGGCTACATATCCCTAAGAAATGGGACGCCACTTGGTTACCGGTATGTGATCTAGCACGTATCGATATCTCCAAAGCAAGTAGTGTTATGCACTGATATTAAACGAAATTCGCTGCTAATGGAGTTTACTTAAAACTGTAGACATGCTAGTCAAAGAAATGCGGGACTGTTGTGCAATTCAGCACCGTAACATTAGCGTACCAAATTAGCGATTTTTAGAAACGTTTCAATTAGGAAAATCATTGCAAATATAAATGTTCAAGACTGTGTTTAACACGAAACAAGACTCATCATTTTTTTATCAATTAATTAAGCCGAAAATATTACATTTATCGGACTCTGGATGATCTGGCCGCCATTGTTGCCCATCGCGCAGTATTCACAAAGCCTAGGTATCAAGGGGTGTATACCCCTTAGTCTTAGCCCTACCCTTAGCCCAAAAAGAGTATTGGGACACCACTAGCTCTCACGGGAACGCGCAAAACTAAGGGGAAGGGGTAAGGGGGAGTATTGGGATTCGGCCTTCTCCCCTAAGGTTTTGAATGCTTTCATTCATGCCACAATAACGCAACAGACAATGGAGAGGAAGGCCTTCCAGGTGGACACTTTTCAAATGACCGCCATGTTGCAAGGGTCTTTCAAAGGGTTAAAAAAGGTGACACATTTTGAAATCTGTTCAGATAGGATTAAAGATACAAGTCGCATTTTGTGTATGTTTTCAGCTTGACCCAATGGCCTTTGATGCCATCATTGGACCATTTTGTAACCAACGGCACTGGAGACTTGTGGTTAGTAGACTGCCATAAAAATGTGAGAACGATGTGTGTCCGGACTTCTGTGTGTAGTAATATAGCATGATGATTGAATGTGATTATGAATCCTCCTTTTATTGTATTTCGAAGATAACTTATCCAAAGGAGAAAGAGGTGCTTTATGTTGACCCTTTACGTGAAACCCCTGCTCACCTACTAAAATGCAAGGATATGACGAGGCAAGTTTTACATCAGATGGTATGTCTAAATATTATTGGTTACAAATATAAACTATATTTTTCTATCAAACAGAGTTTTCATGAGACACAGAAATGTGAACATTTCTTGGTGGACTTGTTTGACTAAAAGCCACCCTAAACAGCAGGACTCAACATCCTGTGGGGTTCTTGTCTGCAAAGTAAGAGTGCAGCTGACATTTTGTTGACATCATTTCCAGAATCTCACATTTCCTGTTTGATTCCCTACATCTCACAATACCGCCATATTTAAAACACTAAATATTTGACTTGAAGATGGAGAACATCACTGAAGAGCGCCTTGTTGAAGAGGTCCGGAAATATGAGAACCTCTACAACCCGTCGTTGAGTACATATAAAGACTCATAAATGACCGCCAACTCGTGGAAAGAAATTTCTGCTGCGGTCGGTATAGAAGTGAAGAAGTGCGTAAAGCGATGGAGGAGGATTAGAGGCAAGTTTGTCAGGCTCAAGAAGACCACAAAAGGCAGCAGTGGTGATGCAGGAGGGCAGAAGATCCCTGCCTCCTTGAACTTTGTCATGGTTGAATCCACACAAAGCACCGGGAGACCACCTCTAACTACGACAATAGTAAATATTTATCGTTCTTTGAACAGCCTCTTTGTGCTTGAGCTAGCATTGTAATCAGAGAGCCACACTGCAGATAGACATTGTTGTTGTATGCTTCAACATTCAGCAAAACGGAATATGGGATAAATGCCGGCGAGGGAGCCTGCATTGTGGGTGTTATGCAATCGCTAGTGCTATTAGAATAGAAAATATATAGGCAATACCCGCCAGCTTGGTCCTTGGTCAGCTTCTTGAAGTGCTCATTATGCAGGGAGGGGATCGAGTCATCCACCTCACCACCTGAGACCTCCCCAGAGTCACCCACCTCAGAACCTGAGGCTTCCGTTGAGCCATCCACCTCAACCTGCCATCCACCTCCCAGGTTCCTGACTCCATCCACCCCTCCAGCCTCCATGGTACCGCCATCTCCTCGTTCACAGAAGAGGAGAAGAAAGATGGAGCTAGAACAGTGTGCCATCACTGCCGATGCGTTGTCAAAGATCAAGGAGCCCAGGATCGAAATGTATACAAGATTTGCGGCTGAGGAACCTTCTCCACTAGCCTGATCCTAACCAGACCCGACTCGTACATTTCATTTGTACAGAGGGTCTGGGATCTCTCCATTGACAAACATTAACTTCCTTGAAGGCGGGTCCTCTGTTGAAGTTTAAAACTATTGGACTCCTTCACCACTACTGTAACGGAGCTAGCTGCCGTAGCTGGAAAATCAAACTTTTCCCGAACCCCGTAGGGAGGAGGGCCACAACATCATGGCCACCAACAAAACTCAGCAAGGAATGTTCTTGCTCCGGCTTTAACCTATATTCGGCAGCGTTGCCACAACCGCAGAATAGTTTCGCTCGCATCTTTCTCCGCCGCCATTACTGAACTACTCAAACAAGTACACAACATTAACGTCATCGTTCTCAGCCACTCCCTCTGTTTGCTGATTGGACCTACAAAAAATGTGTTTCTGGAAACCGACTTCAGAGCCGAGCTCCCAGACCTAGTACAGAAGCAAAATCCTAAATGAGCGGAAGTACGTAGGAGGGCAGAGCCAGGCTACTTCTCCACCACCACCAATGGACAAATTCACTTGCTTTGGGCAAACCGTAGGTTGCATGGCAAAAAATCTGTGCCAAGATAGGCAACATTCCATTATGCACCAGGTATACACCCTGATGCATGAGAACAGGGCTGACCGTGTGCCTTATGTTTCAACTTTCTACAATTTGTAAATAGTTTTAGATTTTGCACCTTGTTTACTTTACCTATTTTGCAACTTGTTGTTTCTATTACTTACTTTGCACTCTGTTTTATTACTTATTTTGCACAATTACATGTTTTGTTTATTATTGTTTGAATAAACATGTGTTTTAAATAAAACACAAAATTCAACAGTTGGGGATTTTGCATGGCTTAAAGTCAGCATCAATTCATTTCTCACACCCATAAGAGTTCACACAGCCTGCAGTTTAAACAACAGGGCTGTTCATATGCAAAGACACTATGCTGCTTCTTTGCACTTAGTAAATAGTTATTTACATGGCTAAAAGTCAGTGTAACAGGTCATCAGGTATGAAAGAATGTTGTTTGAGGCTTGAACAGAGCTATGCCCAGGGCCATATGGATGCAAATACCTTTGGCTTCAACCATCTTGTCATGGCTATAGACAAAAGCCAACTATCAGGAGACATACAGAAGCCAGGAACCATGTCTGATGAGTCTACAGGGAAAGATCATCAGGTCGTTATCAGGTCATCTGGGGTCAAAAGAATGGTTGGACGAAGGCACTCTTTTCATGAAAAAGCTTTAATGAAGATGCTTGTTCATATCAACTCTACAAACACTTTATGCCTATCATTTTCACATTTCTTTTTTTTTTACCAAAGAGTACCTTAACAGTATTTAAGAGATTTACTATATTAAAAGAATGCAGTAGCCCCCCATCCTATCCTTCTAAGTTATATGGTCTGTATGAAATTGTATGGTTTGATGTATGAACAGGGCTATGCCATATGGATGCAAATACCTTTGGCTTCAACCATCCTGTCGTGGTGATCATATGCCAAGTTGTCAAGATCATGTTGTTTAGTTGTAACTTGTTTAACTTATGACACTATACTGCTTCTTTGCACTTTGTAAAGACTACTCTAGTATTGTTTGAATAGTTTTTGTTTTTCACCTTGTTTGTAGGCAAATTAAGGAAAAAATAACACAGCAAACAGGTTGTGATACAGATGAGTTTTTTTTAAACAATTTTAAAAGCCAGCGTATCAAGCACGATCAATAGGTGAAGATCTAGGGTCATTTCGTTCTGCCATGGAACCTCTCCCTCAGGAGTCTGAAAGAACTGTGTCAAGTCATTCCTCAAACCCATAGCAGCTCTGGTGCCACGGCTCCTTGGCATCTTTGGTGTCTCTGACAGATTGGCATCACTAGCCACCAGTCTGCGCCACTTACCAGGCTGTACCGTTCCCCTCGAGTCGGTATCCGAGAAGCTGGGAGGTATGTAGCGGCTCTCAGGTGTGGAGAACTACACAAGCCTTGACCACATCCCCAGCCTTGTCTGGATGGAACTCAATCGACCTGCCAAGAATCCTCCAGCGTGCCACCATGATGTCATTGTATTTTCAATCACCCCCCTGGCTCTGGAGAGGCGATAATTGAAAATGATCTTCTCCCTGCTCAGATTTGCCCCTGGAAATGGACGCATTATGTTGTGCAGGGGAAAGGCAGCATCAGCAACTATCATGTGCAGGGCATCGGTCCTGGTCCCGGGCAGAAACGCCGATGGCGGCGGGTTCAGCTTGTTGTCGAGCAGCTGAGACCCAATTGTGCTTTCCTTAAAAACGCCACTGTCGCTCTCCCGTCCATATCCTCCGATGTCCACCATCGCATGTTGCCATCAGGACGATGGAGTGAGCACCTTTATAATTAACGAAGTCACTTCCGGAATTAGGTGGTTCCTTGCTGTTGACATGCTTCCCGTCGAGGCTTCCAACGCAGTTTGGGAAGTTCCAGTCACCAAAAATGAGGGGGGGGCTCGCAGGGACGGGGGGCCTCGTGGAAGGTGTCCTGTTTTTTTTTAATCCAATTTGAATTACATGGGATGCACACTATGGTCTTATTGTCTTGTCTGTGTTTCCAGAGGTGATATGAATACGAAGAAAAGTATATTTAAAGAGAGCTAGGTGGACGATAATTCTATTATCGTTACGCTATTATGACCGTTTAAAACGTACAGTCATTGCTTTCTACAAGATTCACACGACAGATCAAAAATACATTAAACTTCACAGCTATTTGACAGGTGCTATGTGAACGATGCCCGGTTTGTGCACGTTCCAAACTTCCTTTGCTTTCCCGATCTCTATGGGCGTCAAAATAAAAGTCCCATTCACCGTTTACACTTAAATCATATTCTGTGACAGAGGATAAGGGAGATCCAGGCGTGTGCCAAGGTTTTGCAAGTCCAGCGAAGTCAGGCAGCAGTGAGGTGGTAGGCAGCCGTGAGGAGGCAGGCAGCCGTGAGGAGCCAGGCAGCCGTGAGGAGCCAGTCAACCGTGAGGAGCCAGGCAGCAGTGAGGTGGCAGGCAGCCGTGAGGAGCCAGGCAGCCGTGAGGAGGCCTCGGGTAGCCGCGCCACAGAGTCAGATGATAATACTACACTTTACCCTGGTGACCGGGAACATTTCCCAGTGGATATTACTGATGCTGACATGAAAAAGTTCATTTCAAGGCAGGGACCATGTATCCTAAAGATAAAAAGGGGAGATGTTTTTCAAAAGATTTTTATCATAGTGTCAAAAAAAGGAACCAAGATACAACTCAAATGGCTGTGTTACTCCCCAAAAATTGACAGAGTATATTGTGAGCCATGTTGGCTTTTTGGTGAGAGAAGATCTGCATGCCATAACAGTGCCTGGGCTACGGGAATAAATGATTGGCAAGGACTTTCTAGAAAAATAAAAGAGCACGAACACACTCGCTCATATATGCCAGCTTGTGTAGTGTATGACACATGGCAAGGACATCAATGTATTGATGGGCAGATTTCCGCTGAATATAAAAAGGAAGTCACGTTTTGGTCAGAGGTATTAACATTGCATCACACTGTAACAAATTTGACTGTAGATTTTACAGTAAATACCTGGCAAAAAAGTTGCCAGTAAAGTCTTGTAAAATTACTGTTAATAACTGTGAATATAATTACAGTATAATACAGGATTTTTTTTACAGGTTATTGATGTAAATATATTACAGCAATGTATTGTTTTTTGTTCAGAAAACTAAACGTTATTGTAATTTAGTTTACAAAATTATCCTGTATTCTTTTCAAATTACAGATGTTACCTGGCAACTCCAGTTGCCAGCTAAAAGCTGTAAATATTTCACAATACAATATGTTGTTGTAAACACAATTACAGTTAATTTTTGTTTTTTTACATTTGCAGCTTTGCTGATGCCTATTGTAAAGAGTTTTAAATAAGGTTTGCTTTTAATCCACAAATCATTTCATTAGTTGTTCTTTAACTGTTAATAAACCAGTCCGAGATACAAAATCATGACATTTTATTTTTTAACGCAACACAGTATTACAATACTGTACGTTTTAATTTTTCAGTTTCTTTACAACTCATTAAATAATAAAGATTCAATTAAATTAAGAGATGCAACGAGGTCCAGCTATACTCAAATTTACCATGTACATTGCTTGAAGATCCAACATAAAATCATGACCTGGATTAGAAAATCTGTTCAAAACATCACCTCGACAACAGGCAAAAATAAAACATTAAAGCTATATTCACATAGTGAGGAAGTCATTTGTATTTTACAACTTAAGCCATTCAAAGTCCATTAGCCGCTTAAGTAAAGAAGAGACGTGAGGTTAATGGAGTTTCTCTTCTTCTCCTGTACCTTCCCACTTTTTTGGGTCACCATCTTGGTTGCCTTGGTCCCACTGGAGGGGTTAAGTCCGATGAAGCATCTGAAATCACAAATTTCATGACATTTTTTGTAGATGTAATATGACAATGAAAATAAACTTAATTAAAAAGTGCCTTAACTGCTTTACAATAACTGCTAACTTACCCTTTTTTTACTCAAAATGTTAAAGGGGTTTAAGTACACTTAAAGCTAAATAAAATCTGTTACTCATAATGGCAAACTTTACAAAATAATGATCAACCGTCTTCTACTTCAAGCACATAGTTACCTTTGAATGAATTCCAGTGTGCAAGATGCTTGCTCCTGGTACACCAGATTAAAGTTGTAGTAGCTAGAAAACAAAGCTGCCATTCCAGCCACAAAGTTGGGATGTGGAGGCACAACCACCTGACCCTCGATGCTCAGCATCCAAACGGTTGCTGTGAGCAACTCACCTAAACATAAAAATAATAAAAAATAATGGTTAAAAAAAAATTCTGTGGCCTTCCACATAAACATATCCACGTTAAACTAATCTGTGTCCTTCATAGTCTGTCTTTTCAATGCTTTACAACTGATAATCAAAAAAAATACACTACCTAAGACAATCAGTCTTGGAGAGTCAGGAAGCTGCAGTGTTTGTTAAACGTCAGCTGCTGTTGCCAACACCTAAAAGACAAAAATGTACAGTTCAAAATTCAAAATGTACAGTAATTTTCCTAAACTCAACTGTAGACTGTAAACATAATTGCAATATAATTTTTGAAAACTTCTGTTGAAATTATATAACAATTTCACACTTACATCTGCCTGCAGAAGGAGTGCCTCAGGTGTTTCTTTGAAGTGTGCCATAAGCAGGAGGATTATGACTGGCCATGGATCACACTTTTCTTCTAGGTTGTACATCCCTAGGATGCGCTTTACCTCATCTGCATTAGTCCCTGCTGGCTTCTGTTCAAAAAACTGAAGGATCAGCTTCCCCTTTTTTTCCATAGCCTCCTCCATCTTATCCAGGACAACAACGTCTGTGAGTAATTTGAAATGGCTGTACAGCTCTTTCGGTGTGAACAGATAAGGCCACTCATTTTTCAGCTCAGCAATCGAAGGAGGTGGGCTGGCATTGATGGCTTTTCTTTGAAGGAAGTAGGTTGTTTCCATTAACTTACTTAAATATGCCCTGTCTGCACCAGCTGGACCCTCGACATGGTAGAGGTCCTTCATTTCATTCTGCTTCTCTTTGAGACTTTCGTCAGTTTCCCCTTGTGGACAGTCAGGCTGCCATCTCACACATCCATATTGGTCAACTGGTCCTCTAGGTATAGACATATAGGCAGCTGAATTTGGAACCCGTTTCTGCATCCTTCGTCTGGAGAGAGAACTTCCACGATTAACATGTTCTACTCGTGTTTTTAATTGAGTCAAAAGGGATCCATAGCCACTTCCAATTATGGTGCCATCTCTCATGACATCAGCAAAGCTTCCAGGATGCTGCTTTACAATCATCTTGGCCACTGTCAGGCACTGAGATTTTGACGGATTTAATTCAGTCAGCCTCATTTGATCTGTGATGATTCGTACCATTTCCCTGCGGTCTTTAGCAGATGGACGTTTCTCCTGTGCAATGGCAGTCCTTATACCAGCAGGCATTTGGTTCCATGGAACAATGAATGTCTCAGGCCAGGCATTTAAATTCAAATTCCTACTGGAGCTATTACTGCTAGGCAAACTTGGAGTGGTGGAGGTGTCGGTCGATTCAGAGGATAGAGGATCCTCTATAGTTGATCTGAAGACAATCTCGGGTTCTACGGGAGTCAGTGTCAAACATGTTGTTTGGTCTATGAGAAAAATAAAATTCTCTTAGAATAGCACGGCTAAATACAATAACATCCAACATTTTCAGTAACATCAGTTTACCCACAGGTAACAATACATTTACCTGAACCTTATGCATTCCTTAGCCTACCTAAATGCTACAAATTACAGTATGTAATATGTATAGTGCATAAAAATAACCAGGTTTTGATTTGATAAAAGTGGCTTTGGTGTTTTAAGGACTGTATAAACATTATCGAAGACATACCTTCGTTTTTCCATGCATTTAGAAGCTTCCGACACTGGATAGGTGTGATGTTGGCAGAAAGGTCCTCGTCTTTGATGAACTGAAGATCAGATCTGGTTTCCACTCCAATACTTTCCAACTTCATGAGGATAGCCTGAAGTTTATCCTCTGGTAGGCTAGGTAACACTGCCCACACCGCTTGTTTAATGTCCTCCCCCAGTGTTGCCATTTCACTCTTGGAGGGAATGATGAAATATGATCACCGATTTGCAGTTAAGGTTGTACTCCATCAGTGGATAATAATCAAGAAGGTCATCTTGTTTAACACACATGTAGTTTGAGTCATGGTCTGTTAGACTGTGAATACCCAAACCAACAAGTTCCATAGCCCTCTGCCTCCCCACAATAAAGTAGGCAACATCACTATGATGGATCAAAATCAACATAATTTCACCCATGTGAATGCCCTCATCATCTCGTTCTAGAACCACATGCATTCCTTTTTTGTACTTTGTCCCTTTGACAGTGACAGCATTAGTCACTACAGTAGTGTCATGGGGGAAGTTATATGGTGCAGTTGCTGCCTTGATGCTCTCATTGTAGTCATCAACATAGAATGCTGTTCCTTTCTCAACCTGGATGACAGGAGGGAAAAGACTTCCAGCACTTAGGTATGCTTGAAGGAGCTGGTGTCGCTCTGCCAGAGTAGCACACAGATTCTTAAAGTTGTGCAGTTTTCTGGCACACTGTTTAAAGAAAGTATGCTTACTTTCAAATCTCAACGTCCAAAGACGGATGAGAGGTCCAAACTGAAGTATAAGCTCAGGATAGTGACAGAGATAATGGTGCTTTGGTTTAAGTGGATGGTCAGGAAAAAGTTCCACTCTGGACTGGATGTATTCCTCAATGAGGACATTCAAGTAAGCAATCTGATCTGCAGTAATTACTGGTGCACATACATAAGCGACTATCTCTCTCAGGAGCAAAATCAACTTCCAAACACCATTTTCGCAAGGATTCTTGATCCTGTTCCCAATCAACAGAGGCAGTACTCTCAACAGGCACCAATTCTGGACGGCATGACCACTTAACTTCACACTACCTGGGCTGAACTCAGGAGGTTTGTCATTTGCTTCATTTCCAAGGTAGGTAAACTGACCTATACTTCTATTAAAATCCACATAAGTGAACTGTTTTTCCTGCTTTACCAAGTGGTTGATGCACAACGCCACGTCAATAGAAACAATGCCCTCAAAAAGATCATGTCCGAGGCATGGTGGAAGACCAGGCTGGCAAACATGAAAGTAACGTAGCTGGTTGAATATGGAGTCAAACTTTATGCCACACAGTGAGTCTCTGTTTGTTGCTCCTAATTCGTGTAAATACTGCTGATATGACTGTTTTGTTCTCTTTGAACCAGCAGATAATGGACTTGACTGAAATGTTTGTCTGTCTATTTCACAATACCTACAAAAAAAACAACTCTTGCTGAAATTTTCCACAAAGCCACCAATACCATGAGAACCAAGATTATCTCCAGCTATAGCACATACACAACCTCGAATAACTTTGCCATTCTTCAAAACAATACCACTGTCCTCAAGATCCTTGAGATCTTTTATCAGTGGACTGAAAACTATGTCCTGTCCAAAAAAATTGAAGTCTTTTTCCCTGCAGAGAAGGACAAGCTGCATATGATCAATATGTGATCTGTTGTAGGGCAATATGTCTCCAAGCGTCAGATACACTGCCAGTACCTTGTGTTTTTTTCGGCCTGATCCTAGTGGATTGACAACCTCAAAAGCATATTGATAAAGGATCAAAGCTAACGATGATGTTTCACTTTTAAGCAATACATTTTCATTGGCATTCTGTCCATCACATACATCCTCAAACACATCATGGGTAGAGATGCGAGAATGGGCCGTTTCATACTGCTTTTTGAAAGCCTCAGACTCAAAGAGAGAACTAAGAGTTTCCTTTATTGGCACATACTGTGCAAAGCATTCCTTTCCTGAGTCATTTGTACTGAGGTACAGAGGACGAGGTTCAACATAATTGAAGCTCCTTTTGAACACCGTCTTGCGGCACTGATCTGTACGTAAAATTCTGTTGCCCTTTTTTAATATGTCATCATTTGTGAGATCCTCAATTACATTTGTAATAGTCATGTCTGGGACCCCAAGCATAGACAATTTCTCTTTCAGTTTTGAAAAGAGATGCGACTGGGCAACATCATGTACTTCTTGGACCTCTTCAATGATAGTCTGAATTACTGACACTGGTAAAAGTAGTTTAGCCTGAAGCTTCAAGTAAAACATAGACAAGTTCTTTAAAAAGAGGTCATCATCCACACTATCATCCACACTATCAACAAGTCCCCCTGTCTCCAACTGTTCATCATTCTCAATGCGAGAGGTGGAGGGCTGATTCAGAGGTTGGGACAGGTTTTCAAACTGTCCTTCTTGGGATGGGTGTTGAAACACAGCCTCATGTACATGTTCAACTGAACTGTCTTTGTGCACTCTCGAAATATGAGATGCAAATGTGGATTTTACAATAAATGTTTTCTCACAACCCCTAAAAGGACATGTTATTTTCCTGCCCTCCTGTATATGGCCTTTCAAATGACTAAAAAACTCCTTTAGATTTGTAGATGTAATATGACAAATTTCAATCTGACATTTCAGAGTTGTGCCAATTTGTTCAACTCTAGCACTCCTGTGAGACGTATATCCCCTATGATCTCTGTAGAGATGAGACTTGAAGGCTGCAAATTTTCTGAATGCACGGGTACAATCAGGTACACCACAGGCAAAAAGGCAGTTTGGTGCATTACTGTGAAGTTTCATATGTTGAGTAAAACCTTTTATAGTTGTATTCTCATGGGCACACTGTTTGCAGTGATACATTGTTGGTCTAAGAAAGCAAAAAGAGAGAAAACAGAAAGAGGTAATTAAGGTTGTGTACAAAGAAACACCGAACAAAAACACACACAACTTTAATTAACTAACCACTTATGTGCCATTAATTGCAGCCTGGGGAAACCCTTCACATCGTGAACATTTGACATTCTGGTTATTATACATATCTGGAAACTCCCCTGTATATATATATCTGTTTAAATCACTCAGATATCTTTATCACAACTGAAGTTACATCATTTTTAAGTTGACCTGTGTCAAAAAAAGATAAGGGAGAAACGGCATTCAAAGATTCCACTCAAGTTTTATTCTAATTCTATTGTGGTGCACGAGGGAAACACCAACGCTCAACTCGACTGTTTCAAACAGATTGTCAATCAGTTTAACTACTAGGCTACATTATTAGCCTAACTTCTCAACACTTTTTTTGTTTGTTTAACAGCCTGACTTCATTGATCAATTGTTTGGGCTGCTGCAGCACTCAAAATAGAAGGCAAACGGAGCATTTGATTTGACATGGCTTGAAAATCTTGCTAGCTGACCGCCACATATAACCAACCCTGAATATTACTAGTGCTGCCCTACCAACACCAAAACTGTAACATTTATAAAAGCCACAGAACATAATTACACATTCAGGCATAATTGCATAACTGACAAACGTTTTTACCTGAAAATCGTCTTCAGCCATGTAGCCTTTGGTTGTTCACTGTGCAGCGATGGCGCTCCCTCAGGGTTTTTTTCCTCGACCTGTATAGTAGCTAGCTATGCTAAACAATGCAGCAGTTGAAAAACACGATTAGTACTTTTACTTCCACTATATGCTCAGTTCAAAATGAAATAAATATGAAAAGGATTAACGGTAACATTATACCCACTATACTTTTACTTCAGTACTATTACCATAAGCTAAACTGCTTCGACTGGATTGCTTGTTCAAAATGTCTTCTGAAATTTCTCCAGCCAACGTTAGTTACCTAACGCTAGTTATAAGTGAACTTTATATTGGGGCCTGCACTAGACTGATACACGGTCGATGTAGGTTATTTCAACCAACATTAACAAGTTAGCTTAACCCACAATTTAATTATGTAAGATATTTATAGGTATGTATATCTATTATTTATAGCTATGTAGGTTATACTTACATATTTTAGAAGAGGGGAGTGGAAATGTGGTTGCTCCTCTGCAATCCGCCATCAAATTGTCTTTTGTCAAGCTAACCGCCTCGTGCAACGCATTCAACAGTAAATAACTGTTTTACTGCATAATTTACAGTCAAGCGCAAATATGCCTGTAATTTCACAATAATTATTGTAGAAAAAAACTGTTGGCTACTGTAATGGTTTTTCGACCCACAATGCATTGCAATATACAGGTAAACTTTGTAAAATGACAGAACAAGAAGTTACTGTAAAATTGTGCTGTAGAAATTACAGAAATGTGTTACAGTGCATGCAACGTTGCATTTCGTGCTGATCGTGAGAAACTAGGAGAAATCAATAACGGAAACTTTTTATCTGTTATAGAACTTCTCGGCAGATATGACCCTATATTACAGGAGGTTAATTTCCAGCGAAAGTAAAACGAAAGCCCAAAAATGTCAAAATGAAATTCTTTATATTATGGCACAGAAGGTTCAAAACGAGATAGTGAAAGAGGTCCACGACGCAGAATTCTATTCGGTAATAATGGACACAACTCAATACATTTCCAAATTAGATCAACTCAGCCAGGTGCTGCGCTACGTAACAATTTCAAAAGATGAAAATGACACTCCGTTAGAGGTCAAAATACATGAAAGTTGTATGGGTTTCCATGCAGTGCATGATCAAAGCGCATCTGGTTTGGAGAAAGACATAGTTGGCCTTTTAGAGAAGAAGGGTATATCTGTCAATAAATGCCGAGGACAGGGATATGATGGTGCAGCCACAATGAGTGGGGCGTACTCCGGGCTACAAAAACGCATCTTAGACAGAGAACGTAAAGCCATCTATATTCACTGCGCTTCTCACAATTTAAACTTTGTCCTGAACGATGCATGCCAAAATATAACGAAGGTAAAAGATTTCTATGATACTGTACAAAAACTGTTTTTTTCAGTGGTAGCATCAAAAGATGGGAACTCCTGGAGACAGATTTCAAAGCAGGGCCTACACTTAAACGGCATCCCGGCATGATGCTGTGCGCTCTCTCCGCTTTCGCTTTAAAGACGTGATGAAAGCACTGACGAAAATGTCTATTGTCCAAAAAAAAGGACAAGTGTGCTGAGGCCGAGGGACTCAAACACAGTATGGAGAATTTCGAGTTTGTCCTCCAAACAGTTATACAGGGTAAACTTCTCGAAACTGTAAATGTTGTTTCACAGAGCCTCCAGAAACAGAATGTGGATATTTTGCAGGCAAGCGAATATCTAGCCGGTGTATCGGAGAGCCTTGCTGCACTCAGAGGGGAGTTTCAAAGCCTTAAAGAAAGTGCCCAAGATCTTGCCCAGTCCTGGGGCATTTCTCCCACATTTCTTCACAAACGCGCCAGGCGCACTAAGAGGCATTTCGATGAGTTATGCGAGGATGAGAGGCTGTTGGATTCCGAGGAGCACTTTAAAGTGTCAGTGTTTTACCAGACTGTAGACATAGCCATTACACAGGTCACCCTTAGGTTCAGTGGAATGCAAGAGGTGAGGAATGCAAGGAGGTTTGGGTTCCTACGCCCACGAGAACTCCTGTCAAAGTCAGACAATGATATGTACCAGTCAGCGAGTGCCCTTGCTGAGCAATACTCTGACGACTTATCCGCGGACTTCCCAGACCAGGTGCTCGCCTTAAGACAAGCGTTAGAGTTCGCCATCAGGGAAATAAAAAATGTCTCAATTTATGATTTGGCGAACACGCTAATAATAAAACACAACTCTATATTATCAAGTGTGCCTGATGTAGCCACGGCCATCACATAATTTTTGACAATACCCGTGACTGTTGCAAGCGCCGAAAGGTCATTTTCGAAGCTGAAACTGATCAAAACATATCTCAGAAGCTCCATGTCACAAGAGAGGCTGTCAGGTCTGGCCATCCTTAGCATATAAAATGAATGTGCGCGCAGTTTAGACGTAGAGTGTGGTAAAAGACTTTGCACACAGATTTATGTGTATAAACCTGCAAACCTGTAGAAAGTGTATCGACTATATGTAGTCCTATTTGTTATGTTGTTGTAACATGCTCTGTTAGAGCGTTTTTTTGTGATTGAATAAATTTGCCTCACAAGACAAGCTTGAATTTTGATATCGTGCATTTATTATAAGGCTCTCAGAATGTTCCAAAAAAGTTCAGTTGATCGCGTCTGGCCCTGTTCGGCCCGTCGGTATTTGTATTACATTATCCCTTTCATATGTGGGGGGGGAGGGGGGGGCTCATGTGTTTCCGTTACCGGCCTGGGTTAAGCCACTGATCTGCAATACGTTTAAGTTTTGCTCAACAGGGATCGAATCCAGGTTGTTGCGATCTTTCTATAAATATATTTTCTTAAATCTTTCTTTAAACGTTGTTGGGATGTAGTGCTCACTTATACAGTCATGATCACCGCAATGGATATGAAATGTGGCTTGAAAAACTCCAGCAATGTGTGTGTCGAATCAGGTGACCTACACAGACAACCGCTGCAGATGTGAAGCGAACACAGCGCATGCACACGTAGGGAAACCAATAGGTTTGAAAACCAGTCGTAGCCGATTGTGACGCGTCCGGGCATGCCCCAGGTGTTAGACCCCAGTCATAGAGCCGCTGCCCGTGCACTAAAACTTACCACGACATTGCCGGGAGCAACTTTTATAGCTGACACACTTGCCTATGACTGACCGTTTCTGCGACTCCAAAAGACAATGGTGCCAGTGAAGATAAGTCCGTCTGTGCAGTTTCTCTCCAGAGAAATTTTCCGATATTTTCCAGCTGTAAAAAGCTGGCTACAGCTGTAAAAAGCCCCCTAAGGCTGGCCGACATAATTGGACCGATTGAGACCGGTGGAAGAAGGAGTCAACGTGCAAATTGGAATGCGGTTACTCGACCAAACAACCCCAATCTTATCTGCTTTCGGCACCCTAACCAGCACAGGCCTTGGCCAAGGCCGTTGCTGGAACAACAACTCCCCTGAAGAGCGCTGCAGCGAGACTTCTCTTGCATTCCCTACCCCCTTCCAACAGACACCTGAGGATTGCTGTCTGCCTTGGACCTGATCAAGGCTGTCTCCATGGCAATACAATCTGCGAATTGAGAACTGTCTGATTGTAGCCTAGGCGATAGTGACAATCCAGGCCTACTCATACAACTGTCACAAAAACAGATATGCACGCACCACCCCCATCCAACGCTTTCGCCTGCTTCCTTCCCCCAGTGTGACAGGTGGGTCTGTGACCAGCTCCTATCATGGCTGCAGGACCAGATGGCTGCTTGTCTCGCTGATTTACCTCCATCCCCCTCCCCGTTGCAAGTCATGAGTTTCGGTAATGCCATCTGAGCCATCAAAGCCTCCGAACATACGGTCATGGCCAAAATAGAAGACAGTGACTACACTGTCAAAGGACCTGCACGTTTGGAACCTCTCCAAACAGCTGTGTGGAGAAATAGCCATAGTTTGCTCCGATACACGGGAAGCTCTGGAGACTGCTAATCAGGAGCTCAAGCTACAGGCTCATTATGTAGCCTGGAAGACGGTGCTAACTACCACTCCGACCGGGTCTTTGAACTAGAGTCAAGGCTCTCTTTGCTGTCCTCCCAAGTCAAGCAGCTAACATCCAAGACAGAAGATCTAGAGCAACCAACCCCAAACAGCAGCCTGCGGGCCTGATCTGGCCCGTTCTGCATTGGATTTTCGCGGCTGTTTCATGGGGTGTGTTCAAGATTTCGGCGACAACAACCATTGTTCTCTCACAAATATTATTATATTTGCATTACATAGGTCAATATCAGTGTCAAAATGTTCGTCTTGGTCCCGATTGAGTTGCTTGTGTTCGCTCACGGGGTTCGGGAACAGTTTGATTTTCCAGCTAAGGCAGCTAGCTCTGTTACAGTAGTGGTGAAGGAATTGGCTAAGGCGAACGCTAGCAATTGGTAATGGCAGATCAGAGTGGCTCTGGGCAGATCCAATAGTTTTAAACTTCAACAGAGTACCCGCCTGCAAGGAAGTCAACGCTTGTCAATGGAGCGAGGCCAGAGTCTCTGTACAAATGAAATGTACGAGAGTCTGGTTTGGACCAGGCTAACTCAGTGCTGGCCTAACGTCACCACACGTGAGCAACAATGCAAGTTGAGTTCCACTTGACTGTGTGCATACTTAACCTTGTGCGCGCTTTGCGTACTCATCTCCATTTGACACACACAGAATAGCGCAGCCGCTCGCCAGCTAGCCCTCTTTCATAATAAAGACTGTACATTTCCTCACAAAAATAATAATAAATGCAGTCAAATCAACATGGCATTCGCCAAGAAACGGAAGGTAGACCAGGAAAAAAGTCAGTTCAACACTGACTGGACTAAGAAGTATTGTTTTTTTTTTTACCAGACCACAACAGTGCTAAGCCCACATGCTTAATATGCATGCAGACAGTAGCTGTCATAAAACCAGGCAATCTGAAGCGGCATTTTAACAGTATTCATGCTGCCAGTCTGAATGAAAACTACCCAGAACAATCTGACCAGCGAAAACAAAAAATTATAGGCATGTTGAAATCATACAAGCACTCAGTTTGAACTATGTTCAACACAACATTTGCACAAGAGAGTGCTACAGATTACAAGTTTCTTTGAAGCTTGCAAGAGCCAAAAAGCCATTCGCCGATGCTGAGTTGATAAAACAATGTGCAATACACATGGCTGCCGGAATTTTAGATATAGAGGAAAAACAAAAATAAAACGTTGAGCTGTTGAAGCAAGTGCCGCTGTCCGCTAACACGGCCACCAGAAGAGTTGAAGTTTTATCGAAGGAGTGTTTTTCCAATCTATTGACCGATTTGAGGAAAACAGAGGCCTTCTCATTAGCTATACTCGTCCTGTGACCAAACCGACATGGAACAGATGTTTTGTGCGCAAAACTGTGTGGAAAAGTGAAAGAGACCATGGATACTGTGACCCGACTAGTTAACTTTGTTCGTGAGAGCTCAAGTCTGCAGCATCGCCTTTTTGGAGCATTGCTCAAGGAAATGTCAGATTAACACAAGGATCTTTTGCTACACAATGGCGTTCGCTGGCTAAGCAAAGGCTGTGTGTTGGAAAGGGTGTGTGACCTACGAGATGAACATTTTTATCCAGCTTGCAGAGCCAAAAGGCCCGCAACTTTTTGACCTGTTTAACTGACAACAAGATGATATCAGATGTGTTTTTTTTGTAACATGTCTCATCTAAATCACCTTAACCTGCAACTACAAGGCAAGAACCACACTGTTGCTGACTTATGAGGCGATAGAAGCTTTCCGGTCAAAGCTGCACCTCTTTGAGAGAGACATTCAAGGGAGAAAGTTGCACTTTCCACGTCTGCGTGAGCATTGTGAGAAGACTAAAATGCAGGAAGATCCAGCAATGAAGGATTTTGTGTCCAGGCTGGCAGAAAACTTAAAGGAAAGATTTGAAAGCTCCCCTAAACTGTCACATGACATCCTTCTCTTCGTAAGACAGCCCTTCACCTCGGCCATCACCGCCGAGAAAAAAATCATCGCGGAAAAAAGCAACAATACGATTAATTGAACAAGGATGTAAACAAATAGACCATAACGTCAATAACATCTGTTCAGGCACACCGAGTACAACGCTCGCCTCCTGCGTAGGAGTAACGCGTATCTATTAAGTGATAATACTTGTATCTGAAGTAGTACACTAACTAAACTGGTAAATAAATTATAGAGATGGGCAGCATATTTCTTTCACCTTCCATGTTAATCTTGACATTAGCTATAGCTATAGAGCGCAAGCTAACCCCAGTGTCATGGCAACTGAACGTCGTCGTATCTGAAAAGCTCCGAGGACCCCGTCCACACTACTACGCGAACCCGGCGTTTTCAAATGTCTCCGGCTAGGGGAGCGTATTCGAAGGCGTAGAAGGCCCTGCAGGTTCCCCACTGGTGTATATGCATGTAGGCCTATGTGTAAATCCCTCTTTGATTTCATTGAGTGGGACATGGCCAGGGAATATGATGAATTGATTCATCAGCTGGTTAAGCGCCAAGTACACTTCTTACAGCAACGCATGCTGTGGCTTTGCCAATGTTTTCTGCATCGCTTATACTGTATAAAAATGTAGCCTACCTGACGCGAAAAGCCTCAAGGCTATGCAGGGAGTCTGAAGCACAGTAAAAGTTTCAAGTAGCTTTATTGTCTATTTCTTCACGTCAAGACATAAAAAGGAATCAATATGACGTTTCCCTCTCTCCCACAGTGAAACATAAAAAGCACAGGCACAACAGATAAGACATTTCTTAAAACATAGCGTTACATATTCTCATACAGCAGCATAAGATCATAAAGCATAAAACTTGCTAGGGCGTGTGATATTTGCAATGTACAGCCCGAGAAGGTCTTGCAAATAAATGAGTCCTTGTCGGCTGAATCGATATCGCTCAAACAAGAACTCTTCCGTGTGAAATAAATGATCTTGGCGATCGCGAAGAACTCTAGGTATGGAAAGGTAATCGAACTAGAATATATCTCCTTGGTCAGCTGGGTCTCTCAAAAAGGGAACTGCAAATTATTTTCCGGGGTTGTGGCAAGCTTATCCAGCTACACTTATGTTAGCCTGCTCTCGAGCAGGTTAGTATTAATTGATATGTTACAATGGTGATTTATCGAAAGTTGCTTCCACGAACCAAGAAGAGGGGCTGCGACGGTGACCCCCTCATCCTCTGCCAGGAACCTTGGGGTTACCATGGATGACAAGCTCTCCCTCACGGCCCACATTGCTGCGGTCTCTCGGTCGTGTATATTCACCCTCTACAACATCCGGAAGATCAGGAGATACCTGTCTGAGCACTCCACCCAGCTGCTTGTCCAAGCAATGGTCCTCTCCAAGTTGGACTACTGCAACTCGCTGCTCGCCGGTCTCCCAGCATGCGCAACCCGCCGTCTTCAGAGGATTCAGAACGCAGCAGCCCGCCTGGTCTACAATCTACCCAGACGCTTCCACGTTACCCCGCTCCTCATCTCCCTCCACTGGCTACCCATAACGGCCCGCATCAGATTCAAGACCCTGGTACTGACCTTCCGAGCAGTGAATGGGACTGCGCCCAAGTACATCAAGTCTCTCCTGCAGCCTTACACCCCCACCCGCCACCTACGGTCTTCTTCAGACAACCGCCTGGTGGTCCCACCGCTCAAGACCGCCCGGTCCCAACACAAGCTCTTCTCCTGCCTGGCCCCCCAGTGGTGGAATCACCTCCCCACCTCCATCAGAGACACAGACTGTCTCTCCACCTTCAAGAGAAGGCTCAAGACGCACTTGTTCCGGGAGTACAACGGTACTTAGGAATGGTTTGTTGAACCCAACGCTAGTTTCCTCAAGGATCACAATGACTCTTGCTTAGACTGTTGCTCTTGTTGGTTAGTGGTAGCTGATTTAAACTGTTGTATTATATTTAATCCTATTTTTATTGCTTTCCTACAGGTACACTTGCACTTAGAGATTCATGTTGTGTATTGTAATTTGCTTAACTACATGCTCTTATGGTTTCTTCCCTTTAGCACTTATTTTTGGTTGTTCACAATGTGTACTTCTGTTTTGGCTACCTGTAATGCTTTGGGGCTATCTTGTTGTTATTATCAGTGACCTATGCACTTTGTAAAGCTCTCTCTTGGAAGTCGCTTTGAATAAAAGCGTCTGCTAAATGAATAAATGTGTTTTATCTTAGCCTGAAAATGTGCTCGCTAAACTGCTTAGCGAGCTATGACGAATACCCCCAGGAGTAAGGAGCAGAGAAAATAAAAAATAAACTGTGAGATGATGCCCATTAGGGCTGTCAAAAATCCTCAAAAATGACGTTCGAATATTCCCTTTAAAAAAAACATATATTCAAATATATTCGAGTTTCTGGTTGCGCATGGTAGGTACGTCAATTACAAGACAAATTAATACAACGAAACATAACTACTTGTATACTGTAGGAAGGTAGGCCTAATTTATAAAGTTGAAACATATTTGACAAATTACCTACACAAAATTAAGTAAATGAACTAATGGCCAAGACCGCAGACCTTGGCCTCTCGCTCGCACACACGCACTCTTTCTTTCTCTCTCTCTCCCACACCGTCGCACTCTCTGCGCATAGCGGTGTAAAATGAACGACAACAATAAACAAATGCTGAGTTCTGAGCAAGCAATTTAAGCTCGCGATTCTTGTCCCAAATATGGCAGGCTTCATTCAGATTGAAACAAATATTATTAACAATAAAGTTTTAGAACTGACATTGAACGCTCTGAGCAAGCTGTGCTGTGGTAAACATGGAGATGTAGCCTCAAGTTGCTAGTTGCTGAATGGTAAGCTAACTCCAGCTTACATAGTTTACACACTACTTTAGTTGTAGGCTCAACAATATTACCATCAGCTGACCAAAATCCGAAATATTTCCAGACATCACTCTTTAGATTTTTTGGGGTTACAATGACTTTCTCTGTTGCGGTCAAGCTGGGTTCTGCCCTTTCTGCCATCTTCCACGCAAGTCAACTGTCAGCAGTAACGCTGAGGCGCGTGCCCACCCTCAAAGCAGACAGACGCGCTGCGGTTGTTTTTTTTTTTTTACATTCTAATATACATTTTCACATTCGAAATTCGTTTTTTAACCACTATTCGAATATATATTCGGTTCAAGTTCAAGTGTTTTATTTGTCAGGTGCACAGAACAACACAAGGTTAGACTGGGCACTGAAACTCTTAAGACAAGACAACGCAAGCACCTGGCATAACATAACATAAGTACACGGAACAAATTTACAGCTATGCTGAGCTTAGATAAGTGAACTTCCTAAATTAAAGATAACAATAAATAGTACGCTATACTAACCCTAATGCACAAAAAACCTGTTTCAACCCTATAACCTATTCTAACCTAAGTGGAGTACAGTGCAATAGTGCAAATTTGCAGATCAGTGACTATGTCAATGACCAAACAGGAGCCTGGTGGCGAGATACAGTGAGGTAAAATAGTGCAAGTTACTGAAGAGCAACCAGTAGCTGAAAGTGACAGTGTATAAGTGACTAGTGTGCAGTAAAACAATGTCCATTTCAGTGTCCATTGAGAAGCCTGATGACCCTTGGGTAGAAACTGTTGTCCAGTCTGCGTGTGCGCGACTGGATGCTGC
Organism: Hypomesus transpacificus; assembly: GCF_021917145.1. NCBI lineage: Eukaryota > Metazoa > Chordata > Actinopteri > Osmeriformes > Osmeridae > Hypomesus > Hypomesus transpacificus. The sequence goes on from NC_061072.1 coordinate 4,167,886, forward strand.
GGTAACGCCTGCCAGAAGGCAACGGGGTAAAGAGACTGAAGGATGGGTGGGAACAGTCTCTTAGAATCCTGCTGGCTTTCCTTAGGCAACGTGTGTGGTAGGTGTCCTGTAGGGCTGGGAGCTTCCTGCCAATGATGAACTCAGCAGAACGGACCTCACTTTGTAGGGCCTTGCGGTCCCGGTCTGTGCAGCTCCCATACCACACTGTGATACAACCAGTCAGAATGCTCTCTATAGTGCATCTGTAAAAGTTAGTGAGGATGACTGAGTCCATAACAAACTTCTTCAGTCTCCTCAGGAAGAGGAGGCGCTTACGGGCCGCTTTGACCACCTTGTCCGTGTGAACAGACCAGGTGAGGTCATTGCTGATGTTCACCCCGAGGAACTTGAAGCAGCTGACCTTCTCCACTTCCGATCCATTGATGAGTAGGGGTGCATGCTCCGCCTCCTATAGTCCACAATCATCTCCTTGGTCTTGCTGATGTTAAGAGAGAGGTTGTTGTCCTGACACCATGATGTCAGGGTGTTAACCTCCTCTCTGTAGGCTGACTCGTCACTGTCAGAGATGAGGCCCACGATGGTTGTGTCGTCAGCAAACTTGACAAGGAGTTTGTAGCTGTGCGTTGCCGCACAGTCGTGGGTGAACAAGGAGAACGGGAGAGGGCTGAGCACACAGCCCTGGGGGGTGCCTGTGTTGGTGATCAGTACGGATGAGGTGCGGTCACCGATTCTCACCACCTGTGGCCTCCCCGTCAGGAAGTGGAAGATCCACTTGCAGAGGGAGGTGCTTAGTCCCATGTCCACAAGCTTGGAGACCAGTCTGGAGGGCATGATGGTGTTGAATGCAGAGCTGTAGTCAATGAACAGCATCCTCACATATGTGCATAGTCAGAGCGATGGCATCGTCTGTAGACCTGTTGGACCGGTATGCAAACTGCATAGGGTCCAGTGTGGGGGGCAGCGACGAGCAGATGAATGATTTGACTAGCCGCTCGAAGCACTTCATGATGACAGTGTCACATCCCGCCCTATTCCCTAGGTCATGTCTTTGTTTTTTCTGTGTACTCACCTCTCCTCTCATTTCAGTGTGTCCTACCCTGCCTCCGATTGACCTCCCCAGCCCTGATTGACAGCACCTGTTTTCAATCTAGCCCCAGTGTATTTAGCCCCTGTTTTTCAATCTCTCTTTGCTAGTTTGTCTTTGTACCTCATGTCAGTCTCTGCCTTCTGTATCCAGTAAAAAGACCTTTTGTAAATATTCTGAGTCGTGCTTTTGAGTCCACCACCTATCGCCGTTACAGTACAAACTAGCCAAGAATGGACTCAGCCGACTCCGACCCTGTGCGCGCTGTGCTTCAAGTCCAAGCGAAGGGGATAAATCTGCAGGAGGAGCAGCTCAGCTCGTTCTGCACCGGAGTAAGGGAGATGTCTTCACGCCATGAGATCTTCCAAGCCTCAATCAGCAGCCAGGTGGGCCACCTCTCTGACCGCCTTGAGCGTTTGCTGCAGCGGCTCGACCCACCTGTTCGTGAGCTGACTAACCCAGAGCAGGAGAGGGTTTCTCCAGTCCCTGCTCCAGTTGGAGTCACTGCAACGCAAACCCCGTTGAAGCACATAGCTAACCCCGAACCTTTCTCCGGGGACCCAGGGAACTGCAAGCCGTTCCTGGTCCAATGTAAGCTGCACTTTGAACTGCGGGCAGTCTCGTTCCCGACGGAGCGCTCCCAAGTAGCGTTTATCCTCTCCTTCCTCACCGGCAGAGCAAGGGATTCCCCGCTCTGTTACTCATGCCAGCGTTTCACCCAGTCGCTTCATAAAATTTTTGATCACACACCCCCTGGTTGGGAGGCAGCGAGGGCGCTGATGAGTGTACGTCAGGGTAAGCGTCAAGTCTCAGACTATGCCATCGAATTCCGCACCTTGGCGGCTGATAGTAACTGGAATCCCGACTCATCGTTTGATGCTTTTTTGCATGGATTATCCGAACCGCTAAAAGACCAGTTGGTCCTCTGGACTTACCCCCCGACTTGGACTCCCTCGTCGCTATGGCAATCAGGATCGCCAGGAGAGAGTGAAGGAAAGGTCCAAGGCCATGGTTGCATCACAGGCACAGAAAGGGCAGTCCGAGCAGTTTCCTTCCTGGCGTTTACCGGCCAGAGTGCTGCCTGTGGGGGGGATCCCATCCACTCCCTACGACATCGGAGGAGCCGATGCAGCTGGGAAGGGCTAGGCTGTCCACCGACGAGCGTCAACGCCGCATGCGGGAAGGGAGGTGCATGTATTGCACTTAGTTGGGCCACTTTGTTTCTTCCTACCCGTCAAAAGAGCAGGCTCACCAGTGAGAAGAGGAGCACTGGTGAGCCGAACGTTTTCTTCCAACAGATTCCCTCGTCTCCTCACACAGGCCCGGCTGGTAGCACCTTCAACAACCCCTTGTCATCCTGTGTTAGTGGACTCGGGGGCAGATGAAAGTTTCATGGACATTGGGTTGGCCGAAAGACTGGGGCTCGATCTAGTCCCTTTGCAAGAGCCGTTAGAGGTGAATGCTTTGGATGGTCGTCTGCTTTGCAAGATAACCCAGCGCACTTCCCCCCTTCAGCTCCTCATGGCTGAGAATCACACAGAAGAGATTGTGTTTCATATCTTCAGTTCCCCGGTGCAGCCTCTCATCCTATGTTTACCCTGGCTTGTTAAGCATAACCCTAACAAGAATTGGGCTACCGGCGAGGTAACCAGCTGGGGAGCGGGGTGTGCTCATGCCTGTATCCGTCAGGACCCCGTTTCCGACTGCCCAGACTCCTTTGTCTCTCCGTTGCCTGCAACTCCTGAGTCCCCAGTCTCCTCTCCTCTCCTGCCATCTTTGGACTCCGACTTCCCGGACCTTTCCAAGGTTCCCTCCTGCTACTTGGACCTCAAGGAGGTATTCAATAAGTCTCGGGCCACTGCTCTGCCACCTCGACTTGCTGCCAGGTACCATGCCGCCCAGGGGACGCCTCTACTCCCTGTCTGCTCCTGAGACTACGACCATGGAGTACATTGAGTCCTCATTGGCGGCTGGGATCATTCGCCCCTCTTCCTCTCCTGCTTTCCTCGTTTGGACGGACCACAAGAACTTGGCATAAATCCGAACAGCCAAGCGCCTCAATTCCCGACAGGCCAGATGGGCACTTTTTCAATCAGTTTGATTTTTCTCTTTCTTACCGTCCTGGCTCAAAGAATGTTAAACCAGATGCTCTGTCTCGCCTGTTTGATCCCTGCTCTGATCCTGGCCCCCCCACTAACATTCTGGCCCCCTCTTGGGTAGTAGGAGCAGTCAGGTGGGGCATAGAGGAGAGAGTCAGGCAAGGTAATGCAGGCAATCTCACTCCAGACGGCTGTCCGTCTCTTCCCCTGTCCGTTCTCAGGTGATACATTGGGCTCATACCTCCCGTCTCTCGTGTCACCCCGGAGTTCGGCTGACTCTTTTTTGTGGTCAGGCAACGTTTTTGGTGGCGGCTATGGAGAAGGACATTGGGGAGTATGTTGCAGCCTGTCCCGTGTGCGCCCAGAACAAGACCTCCCGGTCGCCGCAGTCTGGCCTTCTGAAACCACTTCCGGTGCCCCATCACCCCTGCTCTGAGATTTCCCTCGACTTTGTCACAGGTCTACCACCCTCGGAGGGTAACACCACTGTTCTTATGGTAGTGGACAGATTTTCAAAGATGGTGCACTTCATCCCTCTGCCCAAGCTGCCCTCTGCCAAGGGAACGGCAGAGACAGTTTTGTCTCATGTTTTTCAGATTGCACGGGTTTCCCAGGGATGTGGTTTCTGATCGAGGACCTCAGTTCATCTCCCAATTCTGGAAGGCTTTTTGTTCATTGGTTGGGGCCACTGTCAGTCTCAGCTCCGGGTACCACCCCCAATCCAACGGCCAGACTGAGCGGCTCAACCAGGAGCTGGAAACGGGGCTGCGCTGTCTCGTCTCCCGAAACCCTACTACATGGAGCAAGCACCTCATCTGGGTGGAGTATGCCCACAACACACTGCCTAGTTCTGCTACTGGTCTCTCCCCCTTTCAGTGCGCCTATGGCTATCAGCCACCCCTGTTCCCTGACTTGGAGCCTGAGGTGGCTGTTCCCTCTGCACAAGCGTTTGTCCGTTTATGTCGACGGACCTGGAACAATGCTCGCCGGGTGCTTCTGAGAAACTCCAGCCGGTATAAGAGGCTGGCTGATCGACATCGCAACCCTGCCCCCGCCTACCGTCCCGGTCAAAGTGTGTGGTTGTCAACCCAAGATCTCCCCCTGAGGGTCGACTCTCGCAAGTTGGCTCCCCGGTTTGTGGGTCCTTTCCCCATCACCAGAGTCATCAATCCTGTGACTGTTCGCCTCCGGCTACCCAGCTCCATGAGGGTTCACCCTACGTTTCACGTCTCCCGGATAAAGCCAGTTAAGGTCAGCTCATTGGTTCCTGCTTCTAGACCCCCGCCGCCTCCCCGGCTTGTAGATGGTGGCCCAGTGTACTCTGTGAGGCGTCTCCTGGCTGTTCGTCGTAGGGGTCGTGGACGTCAGTACCTGGTAGACTGGGTGGGGTATGGTCCTGAGGAGAGGCGATGGGTTCCCACCAGTTTCATCATGGATCCTACTCTTATTGATGACTTCCACCGCCGCCACCCTGACCAGCCCGGGACGTCCGGTGCCATCCCTAAGGGGAGGGGTACTGTCACATCCCGCCCTATTCCCTAGGTCATGTCTTTGTTTTTTCTGTGTACTCACCTCTCCTCTCATTTCAGTGTGTCCTACCCTGCCTGTGATTGACCTCCCCAGCCCTGATTGACAGCACCTGTTTTCAATCTAGCCCCAGTGTATTTAGCCCGTTTTTCAATCTCTCTTTGCTAGTTTGTCTTTGTACCTCAATTCAGTCTCTGCCTTCTGTATCCAGTAAAAATACCTTTTGTGAATATTCTGAGTCGTGCTTTTGAGTCCACCACCTATCGCCGTTGCAGACAGAGGTCAGTGCTATTGGGCGATAGTCGTTCAGACCTTGGTGTTCTTGGGCACAGGGATGATGGTGGTCCTCTTGAAGCAGGTGGGGAGTACAGACAGGTTAAGGGAGAGATTGAAGATGTCACTGAAGACCCCTGCCAGCTGGTCGGCGCAGCAACTAAGGGCCCTACCTGATATGCCGTCTGGGCCAGGTGCCTTGCGAGGGTTGATCTTCTTAAAGCATAGCCTCACCACGGCTACAGTTTGTGTAGGCACACCACTGGCTCGGCCTTCAGGTAGCTCTACTGCAGGGGGGTCACTGTCCCTCTCAAAGCGAGCGTAGAAGGAGTTCAGCTCGTCTGGCAGGAGGACTGGGTCTCATTTTAGCCTCTCCCTTTGTTGTCTGTAATGGCTTTAAGTCCACTCCACATGCGCATGGGGTCAGAGCCATGGCAGCTGGACTCCACCTTGGTCCTGTGAGCCCTTTTCGCTGCTTTGATGGCCTTCGGAAGGTCGTATCTGGCCTTCCTATACTCATCAGGGTCCCCAGAATTAAAGGCGACAGTGCAGGCTCTCAGCATGGCCCGGACCGCGGCATCAACCCAGGGCTTCTGATTTAGGAAAGACCCGTCTGTCTGAGAATTCGTTAATGTCCCCATTTGCTGCCTCCTTAAACATCAGCCAGTCAGTGGTGTCAAAGCAGTCCTGGAGGGTCGCCACACACTCGTCACTCCATAGGTGAACTGACCTCTCAACCGGTCTGACCTGTTTAAGACTTTGTTCATATGCGGGGAGGAGAAGAATGGAGGAGTGATCAGCCTTCCCAAAAGCAGGGCGGGGAGGGGTTTGTAATTGCCCTTGAATGTAGTATAACAATAGTCAAGGATCTGGTCTCCACGTGTGAAGAAGTCAATATGCTGGTAGTACTTGGGCAGGACTTTCTTCATGTTAGCTCTGTTGAAATCACCAACAACAATGAAGGCTGCCTCTAGGTGCACATTTTCCAGACCATAGATAATCCCATACAGTTCATCCAAAGCAGCGGCCTTGTCTACCTGGAGGGGGATGTAGACTGCACTCATGACGACCGCAGTGAATTCCCGAGGTAGATAGATGGGTCAGATTTTTACAGTTAGCAGCTCAAGGACCGGAGAGCAGTGAGATGCTAATACCGCTACATCCGTAGCCCAGAGAGAGTTAACCATAACACAGACCCCTCCGCCCCTGCACTTCCCTGAATCAGCTGTTCTGTCCTGGCGGCATATGGTGAATCCCAACGGGGTAACAGCTGCGTCGGAGATCTCCGGAGACAGCCAGGTCTCGACGAACGCCAGTACACAGCAGTTCCTGATGTCCCGTTGGAATTTGACACGAGCGTTAAGTTCATCCATTTTGTTGTCGATGGACTGAATGTTAACAAGTAAGATGGTTGGAAGAGCAGGTTTGAAGCTCCGTTTCCGTGTTCGAACAAGGACTCCAGCACGCCGGCCACGTTTCTTCTTCCTCCGTCTTGCGGGTAAACAGAGCGGCGAAACAACAAAGGGCCAGCTGCAGTCCGAGCTCGCACTCCGAAAAGTGGAATTAAAGTTCGTAAAATAATCCTTGCCAAGTGACAACTAAATGTCCAGAAGTGTCTGCCGGTCGTACTGAATAAACGACAATATAACATTGACAAAACAAGTAACGAACACTAAAAAGACAAACAAAAAGCTGGGTTTTTGCGGAGCTCTTGTCGACGTGGCCATCTCTTAGGCGCACCGGAAGCGAGATTTAGAATATTCGTTGACAGCCCTAATGCCCATGCATCACTTGCAGGTAAGTCCGTTTAATTATTCTTAAATACGGGAACTGTGCTGCTAATGTAATGCTTAGCCTATGCATAGGCTACACTTCGAACTAGCTGACGTTATTGCTAATGTTATTGCTAAACTCAAATAGGCCTTTGTTATAACTTAGGTAAATTTAGATTTTACTCTTAAACATGATATATGCATTTTACAAGTAACTGACAACAGCTAGCTGTTACTTTACATTATATTATGCTTTTATATAAGATATATTAAATAGTTTATAATAGCCCCTAAGAAATAAAGGTGAACAGCACCTTGGCTGCATGCTTTTAGTTTTGAATGTTTATCATTTTTTTCGGTATAAGATTCTTTGTTTGAATACTTGGTCTCTTTCTATACTGATCCTTTGTCTTCGTATTTCTAAATAATCGCAGGGTCAAATCGGGAGATATGTAGGCAACAAGGAAGAGCACGTGGCCAAGGTAACTACAGTATAGCAACCAAACTATCGTGATTAGATAAGGATGTTAATTTCATTAATAATAAGAACACTGTTAAAAAAAAATAGTTGCAAAGGGTTTGAAAAAGTTTATTTTGGACAGTCCTAATACATTTAGCCTACATTTAGTCATTTAGCCGGCACTACTCTCTTACGCTCAGACTCTTTATAAAATCTCTAATTTTAATACAAATCAATAGGCTAATATGATTGATAATTAATTATTGTCTATGCTATTTGTGCATGTTTCTGAAGTAGAGAAAAAAATGAACAAAAATAACATTTCTCATATCTATCACTTTACAAAACACAACGGAAAACATGTTAATGTTCTGGCTCTCTCTACCTAGGCTAGGCTAATGGGAGCAGTGAGTCTGCGTCTTCGCTGCACACAGCCGGTGGATGCGGGGCTGTAGTGACGACAGGAACAAGCGCATGTCGCCTTCGACCTGCAGCTTCGACTGGTACTTGGTTTTGATCAAGGTCAAGGCAGAAAACCCGCACTCACACAAGTAAGTGGACGTGTATGGGATAAGTACTTGCATAGCCTTAATGGAAAGTGACGGGAACTCTGTTTCCACAGACAGCCAAAAGTGTGCAAGCGACACTTCACGGGTCTTCTGTTGCAACTCCATGTTAGAGCTCAGGTCAAGTAGGGCCTCCTCCTCTTGGATGCTTAATCCATCACGGAGCTCTGCTGGGAAGATGAATGGATTTCTAGCCCATTGATTCGCTTTGGTGTCCTCTCCAAAATATTCCCGAAACTGCTCACGCAACCCCTTCAAATGCACAGTGGCAACCTGCTGCACAGAGGCAACGGCCAGTCCTGCCTTCTCCAAAGCATACTCCAAGGTTGGAAACATTTCCACTGAGCCCTGTTCCACATGAGCACACCACAGGTCCAGCTTTTTCCTGAATACAGAGACTTTATCATGTCTCAAAAAGACATGGGACTCCTTTCCCTGCAGAGAAGTGTTGAGCACATTTATCTTTTCAAAGATATCCAACAAATAGGCCAACCTTGCCACCCAGTTCACAAGTTCAGTAATCGCACCATAGATAGAATAGATAGCTTTTATTGAAGCAGGGCTGGTAGAAAAGCCAAGCCTAATGCATTGTGGTACAGGCTGGTAGGAGAGCCAAGCTTAATGCAGTGTGTCGCAGGCTGGTAGCAGAGCCGAGCCTGGTGCTGGTGGAGGCCGGTAGCAGAGCCGGGCCTGGGTTCCTGTGAGGATAAGAGTGTGATTAGGGTATGCAGGGAATGATGATGGAGGTGATGTGTATGTTTACCAGGTATGGACTTGGGGTGTGGCGGAGAGCACGCCCAGCACATTGACTCGTTAAACTGTTGCAGCCGCCCTGCGGCCTCGGAGGTGAACCGGACGTGGTAGGTGTAGAAGCCGGAGCCCCCAAACCGCAGGGCGAGCTGCAGGACCGGGGCGAGGTAGTCGTCGAACTCCGCACGGCGCCCGGGGAAGGAGGGGCAGATGACGTCCCGGTACAGGGAGAAGGCGTAGGCGAACTCAGCAGGTGTGAGCTCCCGGCGCGACGGAGCAAGTCGATGGTGCGGGGGGGCGGTAACCTGGGAGGAGACGGTCGGCCAGGTCACATATTAACCCGGGAGGATGGAGGCCCGGAGGGTGGAAGACACGGGGGGAGGCCACGGAGCGGACAGGGGGAGGCGCCGTGGCCAGCGTGAAGGGAGGGGCCGGGGGGGCAGCCGGAGCGGAGCCATCTGCGGAGAAAAGAGAAGACACGATCAGGGGAGCAGGGGTTGGGAGGCGGACAGCTGGAGCCGGGAGAAAAGGCGAGCCGGGCCACAACGGAGCAGGAGACGCAGAGCCGGCGGGGATGAAACAGTCGGCAGGAACGGAGACCGGCAGGCAAAAACGGCAACGACAAAAACATGCTAGCACAAGGATCAGCGCAAGGGAAGACACTTTATACAAACCTCGTAATTGATACGGGGAGTTTGGTCGCATTCTTCCGTGCTTTTGCTAGGCTGATGCGTATGAAGTTGATTGGAGTTGGTGCGCGTTCTTCCTTGCTTTTGCGAGTTGCTTGATTGGAGTGGAGCAGTCTTGGTGCGTTGTCTTCCTCCCGAACTTAAGTTAATTAATCTAACTCCCTTTCATGTCCTTCATGTGTTTTACCAACAGAGAGTTGATTTTGGTGAGAAATAGGAGGACTTCCTCACGCAAGTCACACAGGCGGGTGAGGACCTTGCCCCGGGACAACCAGCGGACTTCAGAGTGCAGGAGTAGCTGGTGAAAGTGTGCACCAATCTCATCGCAGAGGATGGAAAACAGTCGCGCATTCAGGGCGCGGGATTTGATCAAGTTTACTATTTTGACTGCCTCACCCATGACCGCACGCAGCTCCTCGGGCATCTTCTTGGCCGCCAAGGCCTGTCGATGGATGATGTAGTGACTCCAAACAACAGCGGGAGCAACATCTTGCACTCGTTTCACCAGACCACTGTGGCGCCCTGTCATTTCCCTTGCCCCGTCACTACATATACCACAGCACCGCTTCCAATCAATGGTGTTATTCTCAATGAAATTATTCAAGGCCTTGAATAATTCTTCTGCCGTGTTGTGAGCTGTCAGAGAATGACAAAGCAGAAACTCCTCCTGGGCATTGAGCTCTCTGATGTAGCACACGTAAGTCATCAACTGTGCCCAGTTAGCAACATCGGTGGACTCGTCAATTTGAATGGAGAAGTAAGGACTCTCACGAATACCGTCCAGCACCTGCTCCTTCACATACAATGCCATGTCAGAGATGGACAGTGTTGTCAGACAAGGGGATGACATTCAACTTGGCCGCAGCATCTTCTCCCATCATCACTGAGCACATATCCTTTGCAGCAGGTAGGAGTATGGTTTCGCAGATGCTGTGGGGCTTACCCGCCTTTGCAATACGTAATGCTACCAGATATGATGCCTCAGTTGCCTTGCTATTGGTGGTGCTGAATGTTTCGACTGTCTTCTTCTGTTTATTTAGTTCCTTTAACTTATTAGAAAAAAACTCCAGCAACTTTAACACCAAACCTTCGTGCTTGGTTTCCAGATGCCTGCGGAGTTTGCAGGTTCTCATGCTATCATTAGCCAGAACCTCTTTGCAGACCACACATTGTGGTTTTTGAACATCGGCTGGCCCTATCCAAGAAAATCCCAACTTTAAATATTCCTCATCATATTTTCTGCGCTTTCTGCTGGGTTCAGAAATGTTTTATCTGTAAAGTTGCTGTCACTGCTAGCTAAAAATGTTTAGTGTCAAGTATATGTCAGGACTGAGAGAGTGATTTAATGACATTAAAATATGTACATATATTTGAGTATTCTATTCCATACATCTACAAAATGACTATTTTCCAGAAAGCAATTTTTTTGTATATAATTTCAAAATATATATTTTTAGTCATTTTAGCAGACGCTCTTATCCAGAGCGACTTACAGTAAGTACAGGGACATTCCCCCCGAGGCAAGTAGGGTGAAGTGCCTTGCCCAAGGACACAACATAATTTGGCTCAACGGGGAATCGATCTATTTGCTGCTTCCCCTGAAACACTCTGGCGCCCCCCAGGGGAGGCGTGCCTCACACTTTGAAAACCCCTGATCTAAACTAATCAGAGACAGAGATGGGGCGGGTCTTTGCCTCTGATTGGCTGTGGTCCAGGTATTCCCATAGGCCTACAAGATTCCGTGCTGTGTGATTGAAATTACGACCTGAGCATAAATTATGCCATAATTTATGGAGCTGGGATTTTGATGCTAGGGAGAGTGTGGCAAGCTGGTTTAGCCAAGGCCAAAGGGAAAGAAAGCCAAATTACAGGTGTTTGCCATCTAAATGGCATGCGACAGCAAGGGGGGACCGGCTATAACGGTGCGTGTCCACTGCAGCGATGCAAAGCGAGCGACAACATGTTTTCCATTCATTTTCTATGGAGCCAGGCAAATTGCTTCTGTGGTGCATTATGGGTAGCGACGCAATTTTCTCAACTTTACGCAAATGAGGAGTGATTTTCGCTAGCGATGGCCAATCTGAGTGTTTTCTTGTTTCTCGTAACGTAGCAACCATGGTGAAATATTTTTTGCTTTCAAGATGGAGGAAAAATTAAGTGTGTATTGTTGCTTACCCAGTGCTATTCATACAGAGATGTTAATCAAAAAAACGAAGCATGGCACAAGGTTGCCGAAGTTGTTGGTGCTCCTGGTGGGTATTTTGTTCTTTAAAATTCAGCCTAGTCACATTACGTAACCTTGTTCTGTGGTAACTAGTGCTAGCTGGTTAGCCTGGCTGGGACTCCGTAGTTGCATCTACAGATTAGCAGACACTTCGAGTAATACAATACAATGTTTTTACACATGTCAACGTGTGTCTATTAAACCGTTTTCAAATAATGTCTTTCTAGCTGACGTTTGCAATCATAAATTGAAAACTTTAAAGGGACAGTTACAAGAGGGAAAATAACAAGAAGAAAGATTTGGGCAGAAGTGGATCAGACCTGACTAATTATAAACCCTGGAAGTTTGTTGCTGTGAAGGGGTTTCTGGCTCCATTTATGGAGTACAGGGACTCCAGCAGCAACTTTCTGAGGCCTGCCACCACATCCACAGTCAACCGGGCCAGTGAGGGAGATGTAGGAGCGGAGCAGACAGGCAAAAGACAGGAGCAGACAGGGGAGCAGACAGTGAGCCAGAAACCCCTGCCAGTGAGGCCAGAGCAGCAACCACTAGCCAGCCCCCAGCATCCTCTGGCCAAAATAGGGTGCCCAAAGAGAGGCTGTCTGCATTTGAGGAGAGGATGCTTGGTCCTCTGGAGAATGCACAGGCACCTGATCCTCTTCCACCACCTCAAGCAGAGGATGAAGATGAGTTGTTTTTTAAAAGCCTTCTCCCGGCGCTGAAAAGATTGCCACCAGCTAAGCGGTCAGAGTTGAGGTTTAACATTCACTGCATGTGTTTTGAGACAGAGATGCAGGCCACACAGAGTGGCATATAATAAAACATACGTCACTGACAGAACTTTGTGTTCCTTTTATTGAATGGGCAGTTAAGTATTTACTATGAATTGTTGGTTGTAAAAATTAATAATGATAAGAAAAACAATGATTTAAGCTAATATTTTATGAAAATATACATTCTCCACTGGCTGGAGAGTATACCAAAGGCACACTCAACTGTCAACCTGGCACGGCTGAGGCGGTAGTTGAACATCCTCTTCTCCCTGACGAGGTTCGTCCCAGGGAAGGGGGGCATGAGGTTGCTCCGCAGAGGAAACGCCTCATCACCCACAAAGACGTGTGGCAGTGGTCCATGTGGCTCTGCTCCAGGGAGGACACCGTTCTCTGGGAGGTCTAGGGTCCCCATACTTCAGGGCCTCACCAAATGCAGTGTTCCCTAGGGTCCCGCCGTCACTGTTGGGTCCGTAGCCACCGACATCGATGACCCGGAACATGTAGTCGGCGAACGATGGAGAATGTCCCCTTATCGTTGTGGTACAGTGACCCTGAATTGTGAGGGGCCTTGATGACAACATGCTTGCCATCAATGGAACCCAGGCAGATTGGGAAGTTCCACTTCTGAAGGAAGCCTGCAGAAATGTCCCTCCAGTCCTGCTTGGTCGGCACAGGCATAAACTCCTCCACCAGGCAGTCCCAAATGGCCTTAGACACAGCCCCAACAATATGTGCCACAGCCCACAAGATAGTTGAAACTGATCGACATGAACGAATCCACCGTGGCAAGGTATCTACAAAGACAGAAAATAAGTACACTATATTTTTGTCTGAGAACACTGAAATATTAACTGTTTACTATAATTGCTTTTAAAGCTTACCGTAGACAAATTGCGCTCGCGGAACAAGATGTTTAGCCTCGCTATCCGGGGCCCCATTCTGGTTAGCAGGTCATCAAACTTGGCCCGGTTCAGCCTGAAATACCGCTGAAACAAGTCGTCATCCAGTCGCAGCTCCTGAACCAGCCGGTGATAAGCTCCGTTGTTTAACTGCAAACGGGATGAACCCAGAAGCGTCAGTGGGCTCTTCTCCGGCAGTAATGCAGGGCGATGAGAGCAATCCTCTGGACGTTATTCATGATGAATAATAGAATATTGATGGAGAGCACCTGTATTTATACCAATGTATTCCCTCCAAAAATATATAATGAGCGGGAGGGAATTCAATTTGTTTGTTCTGAATACAGGGTGTGGTTATCGATTCAAATCCAGCTAGGCCTATGCATACAATTATTTACAATGTTACTGGAAACATTGTATAAGTGCTAGCTAGCTTGCAGAAATTGTAACTATTACAATACATTAATAATACAAATATGTGTAAACACGTGTATAAACACACAGGAAAATACGTATTAACACCGGTTAGTGCGGGTGGCATTTAGTCTTTCACTCAAAAAAGAGTGGGGAAAAAATAACCTATTGTGTGCAGTAGATAAGATCATTTCAGATTTAAGCATATCGGACTTTTGCTTAATGTGTGTAAAAGTTGTATTTTGTCTGCACACTTTGCCATGACATTATACGAGCTACAGCAGAGACTTAAGAGAACTACAACTTTGCATTAATCTGTCTGACACGCCCCCGAGCGTGGTGCACTGTGGGAAGGCGAGCGATGGCAAGCGATACGCGTTGCTGCAGTGGACACGCACCGTAAGACTTTGAGTCATGAAATGATAGGTCTCAGTTCAGGGAAGCATTTTGAAATGTTTTATTTTGCTTGCAATGTTTTAGTTTGGAGGCTCAGTGAAGCACATAAAATATGTTTTTTTGTATATACAGTTTAATTGCAGTTTAAGATAATTTACATAATATATGAATGTATATGGAACGTGATAAAAAGGTGACCTTGAAATTGTGGCGAAGCAAGGAAAAATTTGGGTGCACCTAAATAATAAGGTTAGGCGCAGCAGTGCAACCAAGCGAAAACTTTAGTCTGGAGCCCTGCTAGAGTCTTTGCTACAAAACCATCAAAACGCTGCCCTCAGAACGTTGGCCGTGGCCCCCCCTGGCCAGAGAATGGCCACCCTGCCGGCCCCCTCAACCTCACTGCAATTTTTTTATTTACAAAAAACCCTCCTGAACAGAAACGGTATCAAACTGAAATAAATGAATTTGTATATTATTATTTTTTGTCATCTTATATTGTCTTTTGTCACGCTACAACATAGACTTATATATTAGTAGACACAGCTACTTTTGTCTTCCAAGATGGAGTCCCCTATAATTAAGTTTGTCATGCCATGAGCATAATAACGATCATTACAAAATGGTTAAATCTGCTTTATAATAATGGAACGCTACAAACGACCGTGTGTGCAATCATTTGTAAAACTTGCTAGAATAAAGCCAAGCAACTAGATTATCAAGCCCTTTCTCCTTGTTCTCGTTCAGCTCAGGTAGGCTAAATCAGCGATTTGCTGATGTTCCCTTTTTTGCTCGTCCCCTGTTCGTATCCGCAAGCACGTTTCCAGGCAACTTTTCTTGACGTAAGCAAATAAGTGGGGTGCTAGTTTACCCATTTGGGATTGGTTGCAAATTTAGCAAAAATATTTTTAGAATTATTAGAAATGAATAGAAATTATTCATTGAAAAAGCTAATAGTATGAGCCAGATTTGAGAATGCAATACCACCTACATCCCCTGGGGCGGTTGCCTCGCAGCAGCCCCCATCAACAGCGCAAGACACAAACCAACGTGACTACATTCTGACAGCGCAGTAGCAAATACGACTGTACCTAACAGATGAGTAAGTTGGTGACACTTGAAAGGATCATTGGTGGCCAAGCCGCGAAGCGGCGAAGCCACCTTAAGTGTTTCTACGTATTCTTCTTATTATTATTATACATCTTCTTCTGCCATGGGAGTCTATGGCAGCCCCTAGAACCAATTGGTCAGAAGTTGTGAATTTTGGCACACTATTTGGGACCAGTCCCCTCATCAATTTCACCAAGTTTCATGTCTCCCATTCCAACCATCTAGCGCCACCAATGGGTCAAAGTTGAAGGTGTGATTACACATGTTACTTTTGAACCATATGCCCCATTGTCCAAAATGAGGTATCGTTGGATTCCCTGGATCAAGACGAGTTCAACGCACTCTATGACATCATACCCAGTTCTATAGATTCTCCGCCATTTTGAATGTAAAGGAAAAGCGTTTTTTCGCTACTCCTCCTACAATTCTTGTCGAATCTTCTTCAAAATTGCCACAGATGATCTTCAGACCAAGCCTCACAAAAATTATCCCCTGGAGCTTTGATTTTCGCAACCGTTTGTTATATACAGCCACATCAAATTGATGTGGCTGAATTGATGTGGCCGCCATTTTGAATATAACGTTTTTTCGCTACCTCTCCTATAAGGTTTGTCCAATCTTCACCAAATTTGGCACAGATCATCTTCAGACCAAGCCACACAAAATAAATCACATGTTTTTTAGACTTTCTACACTCGACTGGAACAGCCAATCAAAGTCATCAGCCAATCAAAATCGTCAACCAAGCCACCATAAAAGAAGTGAGGTCATATCTCAGCACCTCTTTACTGCATTGACAACAAATTTGGTATAGGGACGAGGGACCCTGTTCTAAAGAAGTCCAAAATAGGTCATGCCATTTCACCTCTAGGTGGCGCTGCAATAGGCAAACATTTTCAGACCAAGCCTCACAAAAGACATCACATGGCGTTTTGATTTCTGCAACCGTTTGTTAGTTACAGCCAATCAAATTGAGCAACTGATCCGGAAAAAGGAAGTGAGGTAATATCTTAGCCAAGCTTTGATGCATTGACTCCAAACTTGGTGTATGGACTCAAGGCCCTCTTATTAAGAGGTTTGAGACAGGTAGTGTCATTTGACACTAGGGGGCATTACAATAGGTAGGATTGTGTTTTGACCAATAACTGTTGATTTGTTTGGCGTATTTAAGCAATTCCTATGTCTCGTGATATCTTAGGAGATCCCGCGTCTGATGCATGTTAACGCGTGATACCAGACGAATTGATGAGGCCGCCATTTTGAATGAATGAATAAAACTTTTTTCCTTACTCCTACACAATGTATCCAATATTCACCAGATTTGGTACAGATTATCTTCAGACCACAATCACCTTGCCATGTAAAAATATGACTGAATTACAGCTGTTTAAACTCGGGCCAAATCTGACCATGCGTGCCACAGGAGAAACGGCTTCCTTTTTGTATTCAGAAACTGTACACAGCAATTCCCAGTGCTGATAATGGCTCACTGGGATAGACTGGCTCCGTTGAAGTGCAAGGTCGTAGGTTCGAATCCAGGCAAAGTCTCAGGCATGTCATGATACTGGTTTATCTGTTTAGTGAAGCCAGGTATGTGACAGTAGCTGTCGAGCAGTATAATCATAATGGCCACGATAATGTTTCATTCTCAGGGGATTTATACTCATGAAGAATCCGATTTATTGTGCTTTGTAGATAAAGTGAATCTACATCTAGCCAGTGCATCGGATTTCTTGCATCATAACTTCTGAACAGATTTGTCATAAATCACAAGATTGGTCTCTTCTGATTCTACGTGGCATACCAAGTCGAAATATATCACATTGTCCCGTGTCCACCATTTTGGGCGTCGGCCATTTGGAATTTTCATAAAAACATACTTTTTTGAACTCCTCGTTTGCCGTTGCTCCTATTTTCATGGACATGTAATCAAATCATTTTCAGACTACAATCACCTCGATTTGTCAAAATATGACTGAATTACAACTTTTTATACTTGGTTCAAATCTGACAACGCTTCCCACAGGAAAAACGGCTTACTTTTTTTTACATAGTAACTGAACACAGAAATTCCTTGCACTGAGAATAGCTCACTGGGATAAGACGGGTTCCTCTGAAGTGTAAGGTCATAGGTTCGAATCCAGCCAAAGTCATCACGCATGTCATGATACTTGTTTATCTGTTTAGTGAAGCCAGGTATGCCACAGTAGCTGTCTAACAGTATAATCATAATGGTAATGATAATGTTTCAATCTCAGGGGATCTATACTCAAGAAGAGTCAGATTTATTGTGCTTTACAGATATGTGTCCTCTAACCTCTAGGGGGGCGATCCCATGTCTGACACATGTTAACTTGTGATACCAGCCAAATTGATGCCGCCATTTTCATTAATTAATAAAACGTTTATGTCCTACTCAAAATGTATCAAATATTCACCAACTTTTACACAGATTATCTTCAGACCACAATCACATTGACATATCAAAATAGGACTGAATTACAGCTGTTTAAACTTGGGACAAATCTGACAACCGCTTGCCACAGGAAAAATTATTTATATTTTTACGCAGTCACTGAAATCTGATTTCCAGCATTGAGAATAGCTCACTAGGATAAATTGGTGTCCTGGCAACGTCAGAGGTTCAAATCCAGCCAAAGCTGACAAGCTTGTCATGTCTCTGATTCTCTGTTTAGCGAGACTATAAGCCACTGCAAAGAAAGCCAGGCAAACCGCAGTCACTAGATGTCGAAAGTTTCTTCTGGGTCATCTGACCTGCTTGGCCACCACATTGCTGCTTGCAGCTATATTTGAAATGATAAGATCATAAAGTTATCTTCACACTCCATTTAATGTGTAAGAATGTGTCGACATTGTGGAATTGTGTCAGAGTGAGTTGAGTTAGACTGCTGCTTTTATTTTGCAAACTTGTAAGATTATCTCTAGCTAGCGAGATAGCTAACGCTAGCTATCTTAAATCAATTTCCAGGTGTCAATAGTCATAGATAACACACTGTCGCCAGTTTACACTTGAAATTGAAATTAAAGCAGTCTATAGTTAATGTTTTGTAATACTTTTCTTTAAAGATGATATAATGAAAAGGATAAATGCCTCAGGGAGAGACAGGAAAATCCATGATTTTTTTGCCAACATGCGCACCAGAGCCCCGCAAGCAGCAACTAGCACGACAGAGAATGTAGCAGAAAGATAAAGGGAAACGGAAGGAGCTAGTGGAGAAAGCAGAACAGGTGCAGAAAGGGAAGAAGCCAGTGGCAGTGAATGTTCAGGAGGCAAGTTGTCAGAGACAGAGCAGGAGGAGGAGAGTGATTCTGGGAGAAAATAATTAACAAGTCTGCCCTCCAGGTGAGTGGTTATCAACAGGCCCAAACGGAATACGCGGGCGCAAAATTTTGACGAAAACCCGCGGATTTTCAAGTACAACGCATTGGTCTGAGGCAAAATGTAAATACAGTTTTCAACTCGTATTACATCTCTATTATTAAAACGTTAGCCAAAAATGCTAAGAATTGAAAAGGAAATACTTATCAACCCAAATTACAGCAAGAGACAGGGCCAGGGAGTTTTCAGCCGATCTTTAAAAAGATGGATCAATACTTTTTTGCAAAGTCTGTCAACATTCAATCGACCATATTTGCTGTTAAACTGTTGTGGAACATCTTCGGTCGCTCCGAGATAAGAACAGGAAGGCTAGCGGAATTTCGCAGATTTTCAGTCTGAATAACCGCAGAAAATGTGAAAAAAAGATGCATATTACGTTTGGGCCTGGTTATCAGTAGCTGAAGAATGGGACAGGGTCGGTTGGGTTATGGCAAACAAAATAATCTTAAGGCTGGCCATATAATAAACATATATTTATTCAATCTGTAAAATGTTAAAGACTAGTCTTGATGATTAGCATGTTTAGTCTTAAAAAACAACAAAAGAACAACATGTAATTGGAAGTGGATAGCACTTATGTTAAAAGCTGATACTAATGGGATTCTTTGGTGTTATATAGACATTTCCAAGTCCAGGGGTGAAGCTCCAGTACAACCTCAACTAAATTTCCCCAAGACCGAAACAGAAGCTTCCAGGCTGAATGGTATGCAGTCCACCCCTGGGTAGATTCAGGGATGTAGTGGGGGCTAAACGCACGTAAACACCGTTTACGCACCTCCCGAAATTCGGAAATAGCGTTTATCCACCTCTAAATAGAGTGTATGCGCGTTTACGCACATCTAAGTTCCCTGCGCCTTGTATTCTGCCGTTGGAATAATCCGAAACTTATTTGGTGTAATTTTGAAACACCAGTGACACATTTCATGTTGTTTAACATATAAACGCTGTAGAATCATTTCATCTGCGCTGTATGGTCTGTGACCCTCCAAATGCGTTGCAGCTGCGACACCAATCAGGATCCACGAAGTATGTACACATAGGCCGGGTTTCCCAGATTCATTAAGAAGCTCTTTACGCTAAGCGCTTCTTAAGAACGTTCTAAGAGCGCTCTTACAACGTTCTGGGAAACCCGGCAATAGACGTTGTGGATTAGTCTACCTGGGGGGTATTCCAAGTAGCGGGTTTTGTGAAAACTTGGAGTTGTTCAACCCTGAAAAGAGGCATACTCCGAGTTCCACGTTCCAGAAAGAGAGGTAACGAAACCTTTTGGTAAGTTGCCATAGTAACTTATGCTGTGAAACTAACCTGCTCGCTAGCAGGTTTTCTATGAACAACTCGCGTTTTCCTAGCAATCCCCACCCACTTTCGGATTTTGAAACAGTTTGCAGAGATGGGGTGTCCTTTCCTGGGTCGGCCTATCGATTACGAACAAAATATAATTTGCATAGCCTTACGCCAGGAGAGGATTTTAAGACCGCGATTGGATGTACTTTTATTCCCCGATTAATACCTACGCGAACGTTACCGTTTTTCATCGCATTCAATAATTTACCTTACCAACATTCTCCACCCATACATTGCTAATGTTTCACACCGTGGACGTGCTCTCAGAACAGACCAAATGCTATGCGTTGCCATCCGTTTCTTTGCCAATGAAAGTTTCCTCTACAACATTGGCGATGCAGAACATCTCGGCAAAGCAACAGTGTGCCGAGCCACAAGGAAAGTGGCCCTGGCACTGAAAGGCCTACTGCAGACCTACGTTTTCTTTCCTGGGCACAAACCTCTAAGGACCATCAAAGAGGAATTTCACATGATTTCAGGTGACTGATGAAACACACATTCAGTTTAAGTCAATGAAGAAATTAGAAATCATGTGAATGATAATGTTGCAATCTCAGACTGAAATGAGGAAATCCTTTCAATTTTGCAGTGTTTCCCAATGTGATAGGCTGCATTGATGGCACCCACATCCCCATCATAGCTCCATCCATCAATGAAGGAGACTATGTGAATAGGAAGTCATTCCACAGCATTAATGTGCAGGTAGATTTACTGTCTTACAATAATAAAGACTACAGCACAACATTAAAATATTGCAGCTAATATCTCTTCTCTGCACTGGCAAGATTATATGTGATGCAGCACATTTGATTTCAAATGTGGAGGCCAAATGGCCTGGCTCAGTACATGACTCAAGGATATATCGCGAGTCTACCCTGTGCAACAGAGTTGCAAATGGTAAGTTAAGCTTTGAACAAATAACATTCCCTTGTCTCCCTCTTCTACCACACTCACAATGTACCCACTATATACTTACAGGAGAGTTTCATGGCCACCTGCTTGTTGACAGAGGTTACCCATGCCAGCCCACTCTGATGACCCATGACCCTGAGCCGGGCCCTCAGCAGTGGTACAATGTGGCCCACTGCAGGACTAGAGCCCGGGTGGAGATGACCATAGGCATTCTCAAAGCCCGGTTCCAGTGCCTACGTAGACTGAGGGTAAAACCAGAGAGGGCATGTGATATTATTGTGGCATGTGTTGTTCTTCATAATATTGCCACTATTAGAGGAGAGCAACACCCTGCCATACAAAACGACCCTGAGGACGACCATCCCCTCCAACCTGCACATGTCCAAGATGGAAGAGCAGTCAGAGACATACTGTGCCCGCACACACTTCCACCAACCCTGGCACTGAAATAAACACACATCATTACCATTTCACTTTGTCTTCTTTATTGCCTACAAATGGAAATGCAACAATTATTATATTGTTCTGACAATTAACACTCACTCACCTGTGACCATGCATCCACCTGCAGCTGGTGTTCTAGCAATTCAATTTCTAGATCCGTCTTCTTGATCTTCCGCCCCAAATACACCATCTCTTGGTCAGTTTTCTCCATTTATTTAATCAAATGGAGTTTGTATAAATCTTTAACTGGTAACTGGGAATACATTAGGATTACATTAAATCCCAGTTCTACAAACAGAATTCACCTGCCATTTACTGAACATGTCACTGTCTGTAGCTGTGCTGTGGAGGTTGATAGACCCCTCTCCTGGAAAGGCTCATCCATGCTCTGTTCAACAGGATCAGACTGTGCATTTAGTTTTTACATTCATTACTCTCATCACTTCAGTGTACATTTTAAACTGACAATTACACCCAAGACTGTAAATAAAGTACATGGAGAGAGAACTATCATATGTAGCTACCATATATGTAGGCCTCTCTGCAACCCCATCTGTGGCAGCGGTCAATGTGTCCTCATCCTCTTCCTCATCATCATCATCCTGTGATGAAAGGTATTGTTTCAGGATACTCACCACTACTATGCATAATGGAGTGTCGAGTGGTCTACTTACAAGTGGCACCGTTGTGCAAAGGCTTGCAGGAGGCTCAACCACTCGGATTAGACCATCAGTGCCTAGAAGTGGACCAGAGTGGAAAATGAACAAACATACACACACATACATTATATGGCACATACTTACATCTTATGTAGGCACTTGTGTCCTGTGGGGTGATTGGCTCTGATGAGCTTCCTCCAGGGATGCCTTCAGCCACTGGACGACCAATGTTGTTGCTCAGGGCCAGCTCTTCTGCAGAGGTCAGAGGTGCTGGTGGTGGCCCCCCACCCGTTTTGCGTGCCTCTGCCTTCTTTCTATTTGCTGAATTGAACTCAGTGTTAATTTAAGCAATATATCAGGCGACAGGACATAGTGTGTTTCCGCCACTACAGGATAAAATAGGCAATGAGGATATTCACTTTGTATGTCAAATAAAATACCAAAGTGATGGAAGCTACAATCATGAACCTATAGGCCAAAAGGCTAAATATGTCTTACCTGTTTGTATTACGTTTTTATATTTCATTTTTAATTGTTGCCAAGTGCGCTTCACGCCGGTGGGATTGCACCTAATATGAACATTGTATTTGATTAAATTACAATTCCAACACTTTTTCACCTTTTATATTAACGGACATTAAATGTTCGATTTATGGACTAAACTCTAACTTACGCATTGACTCGATCAGCAATTCTTATACGCCAATTGCCTGTCCTTTGCAGCTACAGCAGTATTACTTTTCTTCCGAAATATGTGCTCGGACTCGCCATACGCACGGATTAAAATGTCCAATTCCATTGCGGTGAAATAGGAAGCCCTTTTTTTGTCTACTTTTTCCATGGTGAATCCTAGTATCGGAGCTCCATAGATGTTGGCTTTTAGTAGAACTCGTGCACGCGCTAAACTCAGAGTTGAAATACTCCAAGTCGAATTAACGAATTCATATCAGGTGTTATGGAACCGAATTTTATAAGTTTCACATGTTAGAGTAACTCAACTCTGAGTTCAGGGTTAATCTCAGAGTTTGTTAAACCCGCTACCTGGAATACCCCCCTGTTCGGATTGGATTAATTAGCCAAGGATATCAGGCGATTTGTGAAGAGACCATCGAGTGCTCCCACTCCCACAGATGCCCGCAAAAGGCATCAAGTACAGAGTAAGATCAATTCACGTTTGTAAACGTCGTTTTGGTAAATTTGCACAACATCGCATTAATACTCGATTAAGACATGGGACAAACGGCTAGCCTACTATTATTAATGTTCTTTTAAATACGATGATGCAGATACAAACCAACTTTACTGGTTCCATGCAAATAAGCCTAATGAAACGTAAAAATGAATAAATAAACTGGGATCTCAAGACTCTGAAGGGGCTGAAATGCATGGGGGGGGGGGGGGGGGGGGGGGGGGGCTGCTTGACGACCCTGTAAATAAATAAATAATACAATTCATAGTTTACCCACCTCAATTTTTACCCCTACACCACTGGGTAAAATACTCCATAAGTGAAGACTCGAGCTTTTACTATGCTTGCAGGCATTTCAGTTTACCTGGCCATGGTGAGTCTACATTTACTTCAGGTTTCAAAAACTGGAAAAAAGCTATATATACAGACGGAGGGTATGCTGCACACAGTACATCTGAGCATCACAAGAATGCCATGCTAGCATGGAAAGAACACCAAATTGCAGAAACAAATCATGGATCTGTAATGGGACAATTAAATAAAGAGTACAACAAAACTGTAGAAGAGAACAGGGGGTACATCTAAACTCTTGCTGAAATGGTCCTTCATTGGGCAACCAAGAACATTGCTCTGCGAGGGCATTGTGAATCTGTGGCCTCAAGAAGGAAAGGGAACTTTTTGGGGATGTTGAATATCATAGCAAACCATGGCGAAAAGATTTTGAAATACTAAATATACAAGTCCTGACATACAAATGAGATTTTGTCATGCTTAGCAGAAATGGTGCGCACATCAATAATACAAGAAGTCAAGGAAAGTGGTACTTTTAGCATACTTGTGGATGAGACAAATTATTTTTCTTTTTTGAACAAATGTCTTTTGTTTTGAGATACTTTTACAATGGTGAAATCCTTGAAAGTTTATTGGAATTTGAGGTAGCCGAGAAGCTAGATGCAGAGAGCTTGACGTGCAGGGGGGCCTTAGCGAAAAAGCCTCTGTGGTATTTGTAAAACAGGCCGCCACCGTACGACAGCGCGAGGTCTACGATGACGGCCAGGTAGGTATCGAGTTCGATGCGCCTCTCGGGGAACTCCTCGCAGATGACGTCACGGAAAACACCGAACGCCACCACGAATTCCGCCAGAGTCAACGTCTTGGTGAGCCTGGGATCGGCGTCCCTCAAGACCACTGTCACGTAGCCGCATTCCACGACCTGACTCCCTAGAGATTCGGGCCCACATAACAGGATTTTGACAAGATTCACATCTTTACCTGCCAAGATGCTCTCCCGGAGGCCATCAGGGAGAGCTGCTGAAGGAGGGAGGAAGGAGGCGCCTGCGGCTGCCACGGGCAACGCGCTGGCCAGGGTGAAGGAGGGCCGGATCGCCTGCGCAGCCAGCCGGATCCTCAGCGCGGATGTAAGAGCTGCGCCCGTGGCCCTGGCTTCCAAGAGAGAGCTTTACAAAGTGCATAGGTCACTGATAATAACAACAAGATAGCCCCAAAGCATTGCGGGTAGCCAAAACAAGAAGCACACATTGTGAACAACCAAAAAATAGGTGCCAAAGGGAAGAAACAAGCGAAGCTGGTTCATGCAGAGGACACAAGACCTAGCGCGACTAGCAAATCGTCATCACGCGTCAGGCACACCCTTCTAATAGGACGGGGTATATAGCAGGGATTCCAGGTCCCGCATTGCTATTGCGACACAGACGCTCTTGGTCTCCTGCGGCCTCCGCCTCCCCCCTTTTGTCTGGTCTTCTCTTTCTCAGGGGGAATGCTGTCGCTGCTCTCTGCCAGGATGCCGAGACGGTGTCTCCGTTGGGTGCGGCAGGGAGCCACTGCGAGCACAACCATACGCCAATCAATTATTACAATGACATATTGTACCATGTGGAATAAAGTATCGGTAACAAAACGACCCAGTCCTCCTGCCTGAACCAGTATATACAGTGCCCTCCAAAAGTATTTGAACAGTGAGGCCAATTCCTTTATTTTTGCTGTAGACTGAAAACATTTGGGCTTGACATCAAATAATGAACGTGAGACCAGAGATCAACGTTTCAGCTTTTATTTCCAGGTATTTACATCAGGATCTGATGCACAACTAAGAAAATATCACATTTTGTTTGAATCCACCCATTTGTCATGTGATCAAAAGTATTGGAACAGATATACTTAAAACATATTTAAGTGAATAAGACTTAATATTTAGTTGCAAATCCTTTGCTTTCAATAACTGCAGCAAGTCTGTGACCCATTGACGTCACCAAACTTTTGCATTCTTCCTTTTTGATGCTTTCCCAGGCTTTCACTGCAGCCTCTTTCAGTTGTTGTTTGTTTTGTGGGGTTCCTCCCTTCAGTCTCCTCTTAAGCAGGTAAAATGCATGCTCTATAGGGTTTAAGTCTGGAGATTGACTTTAATACCTGACTCTAATACCTTCCATTTCTTGCCCCTGATGAACTCCTTTGTTGTTTTGGCAGTGTGTTTTGGGTCGTTATCTTGCTGCATGATGAAGGCTCTGCCAATCAGTTTGGTTGCATCTTTCCTTAAATTGGCAGACAAAATGTTTCTGTAGACTTCCGAGTTCATTTTGCTGCTGCCATCATGTGTTACATCCTCAATGAAGATTAATGAGCCCGTCCCAGAAGAAGCCATGCAAACCCAAGCCATGACATTACCTCCACCGTGTTTCACAGATGAGCTTGTGTGTTTGGGATCATGAGCAGTTCCTTTCTTTCTCCAAACTTTAGCCTTTCCATCACTTTGGTAAAAGTTAATCTTTGTCTCATCAGTCCATAAAACTTTGTCCCAGAATTTTTGAGGTTCATCTCTGTACTTTTTGGCAAATTCCAGCCTGGCCTTCCTATTCTTCTTGCTAATGAGTGGTTTGCATCTTCTGGTGTAGCCCTTGTACTTTTGTTCATGAAGTCTTCTGCGAACAGTAGATAGTGATACCTTCACTCCTGCCATCTGGAGGTTGTTGCTGATCTCACTAACAGTTGTTTAGGGTCTTTCTTTACAGCTCTCACAATGTTTCTGTCATCAACTGCTGATGTTTTCCTTGGTCTACCTGTTCGACGTCTGTTACTTAGTACACCAGTAGTTTTCTTCTTCTTCAGGACATTCCAAATGGTTGTACTGGCTATGGCCAATGTTTCTGCAATGGCTCTGATTGATTTTCCATCTTCTCTAAGACTCACAATTGCTTGTTTTTCACCCAAAGACAGCGCTCTGGTTTTCATGTTGTTTTCACCTCTGAATACAGTCTGCATAGACAAAACCTATCTTACCCAATCTGAACCTGAGTGTAGACATTCAGTGGTATTTATTGATTGAATAATGTATGTAATAGGACACACCTGGGCAACAAAACACACCTGTCAGTCACATGTTCCAATACTTTTGCTCACGTGACAAATGGGTGGGTTCGAACAAAAAGGTGATATTTTCTAATTTGTGCATCAGATCCTGATGTAAATACCTGGAAATAAAAGCTGAAACGTTGATCTCTGGTCTCACGTTCATTATTTGATGTCAAGCCCAAATGTTTTCAGTCTACAGCAAAAATAAAGGAATTCGCCTCACTGTTCCAATACTTTTGGAGGGCACTGTATATGGCGGTTACATGTCACTTAATTGAAGATTTTTCAATGTCTAGCTGTCTTCTAGATTGTTTGAGTTCAGCGACAGACACACCTCAGAGAACTTGGCAGAGGAACTGTTGCGAGAGGCAAAATAATGGCAAGTAGATGGAAAAGTGGTCTGTTGTGTTAGTGACAATGCAGCTTTAATAACCTAAGCCGTGAACATTTTAAAGTGGACCCATCATCCATGTCTTGCCCACACAATCAACCTGATTGTAAGAGATGCTCTGAAAGTGCTGAGGCCCACTGTGGACAAAGTGAAAGCAGTTGTGGAATACTTCCACAGGAGCACTAGCCTGACGTTGTCATACTCATAATTCTAGTCAGAATATGAGTCTGAGAACTCTCCGTTGGGCTTTGACTACAGGGCGTGTTTCAAACGAGCCTGGAAAACAAATGCCTCTTCGCTCAATTGGATAGATCTACAACCAATCAGAGCAACAGAGTATGTGACGTATGTTAAGCACCGCATAGTTGTTGTCAACAGAACTAAACTACAAGCAGACTTGAAGTATGCTTGAAGAATGAATACAAACGATTTTTGCCGGTGTTGTAAAATTAATTTAAGGGTAGGGGGAGTACTTGTTCACACGGTCAACCTTTTTGAGCGAAACAATAAAGGGCAATGCATATACGAACAAGTTCTCCGTTTAGGATTACAACTCCACAAAAGAAAAGGAGAAACCACAATGGCCACTGGGTTTTCATTGTGTCCCATCTTCTTTGCGACCATCGGGGCTAGCTGATAAATTTAACTTTTATCGAATCCCGTAGGAAGGACGGCAAAAACATATTTTCCATCGACAAATGCCTTTATTGCGTCTGTCTGTTCCTCTTTCAAAATTAATGCGCTGTCGATGTCTTTTAAAACAGACTCGACGGCAGAATCATAACATCCCAGATCTCCAGCGGTAGGCATGTTTGTTCAAAACAAATTCAACTTAAGCGCTCTTTTGTGACATGGGTGATTACGTTACTGTTGATCATCTGTCCATCATCGTATAAAGCCCGCCCTGGCAATTTCATTGGTTCGCCCAGATTCTGGTTTTCTGTAGTTGGTCCCCAATACGAGACCCTCCAGACCCAACTTCCCTACTAAATTTATTTTGGGGCGGGGAGAAGTTGGGCTGCCAGCCAGGCTAAAGGAGCACAGTATGTGCTGAAAAACTAAAGTCTACACAATGCCAGATGCGAATCCCTGAGCTAAGGCCTAAACAAGACTGCACTACAAGGTGGAATTCAACATTTCATATGTTGAAAAGGTTTCTTGAATTGAAAAATGCCATCATCTTTACCCTGGCCATTGTCAATGCACCTTTTGACCCTCTGACCCAAGAGGAATGGGAGGTGACCAGAGTCTTGGAGAGAGGTACAGTAAGCAGTTATTTAAACATTTTATTTTGTGTTGTATTTTATATATATATATATATATATATAATATATTATCTGTTCTCTCTTTTTAGCTATGTGACCGCCTCTAAAATTATACTCCTATGTAAGGGTCTGCAGCGAACCACAGCCAACCGCCAGAGAAAAGCAAATGTAACCACAAGACAAGTGACAGAGTTGATGGACAGTATGTTCATCAATGGACAGAAAGTTCCATAGAATGGAATATAATCATGTGCTATCAGAAACCGCTGCACTTGACCCCAGGTTTAAGAAGTTAGCCTTCAGTGATGCCAGAGCGATTAATGAGGCCCTTCAAAGTCAGATGGGGGTCAGATGGCTGAGTGGGAGTGGGGCTGAGCAGAAAGGGAGTGGGGCTATAATCAGAAGGTTGCCGGATCGATTCCCCGCCATGCCAAATGATGTTGTGTCCTTGGGCAAGGCACTTCACCCTACTTGCATCGGGGGGACTGTCCCTGTACTTACTGTAAGTCGCTCTGGATAAGAGCGTCTGCTAAATGACTAAATGTAAATGTAAAGAATCCCCTCAGCAGCAGGGAGGAACAGCCCCAGCAGTCAGCTGTCTCAGACACCAAGGCAACTGGAAGCGGAGGGAGCAGAAGCACCACCAGTAGTGCCACAAACGTCTGCTGTTTGATGAGAGAGCAACTGGGGATGTAGCACGAAGGAATCCCTCAGTAGATGCCATAATGGAGGTCTGATCCTACTTGGAGGAGCCCCTCCTCCAAAGATCTGCAGATTCTCTGAGGCCTTGTTCTTCCACCGGTTCAATCTACCCATGGCTTACTGAAGTCATGACAGGGAGACTCTGCATAGTGGCCACATCCGTTCTTCTGAAAGGATCTTCTCAAACAGGACAAAGAATTACTGAGAGAAGAAACCGCATCAGCCCCTCAAAGTGAGGCTGCTTGCATTTCTAAATGCAAATCTCTCCTAAAATAAAAAAAAATTCATAACAAATCAATGCATTTTTAACAACATTGTGGTTAAGGTAGAGTTTGATTTCATTTAATAATAAGCACAAACCATTGTAATCTCACATATATATTTATTGTGAGAATGCTGTTAAGCATTCTCACTATTGTTTTCCTGTTTCTCTTTATTATTCCAACTTCTTAGTTCTTCCGTAGGTTTTTTGGCCTTTAACTAGTCCTGCATACTTTCACCGATTCCTACAATCTTGGAATCAAAACGTTCAGCTCCTTCAGGAGATGATGGCTATGACTTGTGGTATTTCTCACTTTTATACTTTTTAAAGAATTAAGGTTTTTGTGCAAATTATTGTCCCATTAAAAGTAATGGTAAATCCTTTCAAATCATTAAAAAGATTCCTCCTCTTTCAAACTTAACTGCTTCAGCATACTTTCAGCTAAAGACACCATTCAACCTTTAAAATGTTCACAAGACATTCAGCTATTCCCAAGTGATTCAGCTTTTTCAAATATTCAGCCAATTTTGAATCGTGACAGTTTGAAATACATGAAAAATGTAGCTCCTTCTTGATTTTTATGATTGAGCAGCCAGCAGAGTGGCACACTCTGGCTGCTCTTTTTCTGATATTCAACTAAATTGTCAAACAAATTCCTCTGACGTTCATATAGTTTAACTTACAGAAACAAGTTTTACCTTAAAATGTAGGAAAACGTGTCCTCTTTCAGCCAATTTAACTACTAAAGAGCTCACATTTACAGACTTTCAGCTTTGAGCCTTGAAGCGAGAGCAGCCTTTCAAATTCTCTCACTAACTTCAATGGAGAGGTGGGTAAAATTCGTCAAGAGAATTTCGAAAGTAGACGTGTTTTTAAACTGCCGGTAGAGTCGTATTTCTGACCGCACAGACATATAAAAGACATCTCTGGTTTCGGCAGAGTCGTGGGTCTTGGAAAATATCCTCATTTTTTGGATTGGACGTATAGTTTTGCGTCTAGGTTAACTTGTTTGAGGTGTGGATTCCAGCTAAATGTGTTTTTTCTCTCTGCCCAGCTCGTTAGCGATCACAGCTGCGCCATCACCGTGGCAACCAAACAGACACGCACCATGAAAGCAGAATTGGGTGACGTTTTGGAAACTGCCAAAAGAGTTGTACTTCTGACCGCACAGACACATAAAGGATATCAATGGTTTCGGCAGAGTCTTGGGTCTCGGAAAATATCCTTATTTTTGGGATTGGATGTACAGTTTTGCGTCTGGGTTAACTTGTTTGAGGTGTGGATTCTAGCTACATTTCTCATAATCGAGCTTGCGCGATGGCTCTCCATAACTAAACATGGTTCGACTTTTTTTCCACAATCGACCAAACAAGATATGTACATTGAACTTAAGGTGTACATAATCTAGCTAGATTGTTTTTATTTTAGCAAATTTTACAGAAATCTGCGAAAATCGAGGCTCACTGTCATAGCTGACCGTCATGAACAGCCAAACCAGGCCTTGGGTAAGTGTTTGCTGCACTGCTGGCGTTAATCCTACGAACAAACGCTAAGTAACTGGAAAACTTTTACTGTTATTTGATGATATTGAACACATATGTAGAGTAACGTGTCTTTACTCTAAATATCTTCTCCGTTTTCAATTTGAAGTTGTACATCTAGCTTGTGTAGGAAATCTTCCATTGCATCCTCTCTAGCTTCACGCCTACGGTGTTAATACATACCACTTTGACACACTTGCAAGAAATTATCCGCTGCTTAGATGTATCATGATCTTGTTATTTACGTACAATAAACTCACCAGGGACAACAACAACATTGGCAACCCTGCACTATGAATTATTATTTTGATGTCATCTTAAAATGTCTGAACAGGACTGGGTGTGCGCATGATTAGTTTCTCCTCCGTCTTGAACCTGAAACCTAAATTCTAGGTTAGAAATGTTGCCAGTCTGTTGCCAATGACCAACGGTTGCTACCTTTTTCCAGCAAGTTCAAGTCATTCCAATGTTGTCCTTTTACCTTCAAATTCGTTCAACCCAGACTTCAGAAACTGGAGCCGAGTGCACCAGCTGGGCGTACGCCTGGACGTACGCTACGTCCGACGTAGAATTGAAAGTTACGACTAACTTAAAGTTACGACTAGTGCACCAGTTAGACTTAAGCCCTTTATGTGCTGCACCTGGGTGTACATTTTACGCCTAGTGGGGAGCAGGCGCAAGTTGGAAAATCGGACCAATATCCTATCCATGGTAGCCTAATTAGGGCTAACACAAGTTTGATCGCACATGCAGCGCGTCTTGTTAATAGGCAACATGCAAAGGGCATTAAGGCGAGAAAGTTGTCCGTGGTAGCAGAAATCCACTGTTAATTTTGTTGTTGATCGATTTCCAGCTGATTGTTTCTGTTTGTTTGATATTATTATACATTTCCCCGTGAACACGCTTCTATTCTCAGTATACAAACTATATGTTTTCTAATTTCTCTATCAGTAAAATGTATTTTCCTTTTCTTTAGTTTTTCTTTATCCGTCAGCCCAAACACACTTGTTTTGAAGGGAGATAGGCTAGCTATAAAGTGCGCTTCGGATAGGCTCAGAGAATGTCTAATAAGCCCGTGGACTGGCTCTGATAGGCTCTTAAATGTGTTGCTTGGCAACGATCGACGCTTTCGCATTTTCACAAGGACGCGCATCTTAAGACCAGACGTAGCTACGACCTTGGTCCATCAAGCTTGGTGCACTTGGTGTAAATTCAAATCAAAGTCGGACGTAGTTAAAACCGACGTAAGCGTTAAGATCAACTTTTTTACGCCCAGCTGGTGCACTCGGCTCCAGGTTTTCTGCTTAATTTTCACATTTTACTGCAGCTCATCTTTCTGAAATGTTCCCCTTTTTGTTTAGCATTTTTCTTCTTATTTTCTTCTGTTTTCTGCCTTCATCTTGCTCCAGGTCCTTTCAAAAATACCTTTCACAGCAGTATCTTCCAACTGCCAGTACTTTTGATTTTTGTTCTCTTTTCTGTACTTTTCTGCCTTCATCTTGATGCAGGTCCTTTCAAACATACATTTCAGGCCTTTTGAAACTCCAGCAAATATTTTTTCCCTAAATTTTCACATTTTTATGCATTGTTTCTCTTCTTTCTGATTTTTTTCACTTTGTTTTGCATTTTTCTTCTCTTTCCTGTAGTTTTAAGCCTTCGTCCAGCTCCAGCCCCTATTTAAAATACCTTTCGGGCACTTTGAAGCTTCAGCTTATAACTTTCTACTAAATGTTCACTATTTTCAGCTTTTTTAGCATGGTCAGTTATCTCCATTCAGGTTTTCAGCATTCTCACTGCTGTTTTGCAGGAACAGCCTTTTCTAGTTATTATTTATTTTTGCCCCCCTAAGGCTCAGTCAATATTTGGATTACATAGACAATGTCGATGTCAAAAGGTTTGTCTTCGTAGCGATTGAGTTGCTTGTATTTGGATTTACGTTCCGTTGCACAGTGTAGGAAATGACAACGTTTTTGTGGGTACAAAGTGCCTTTTGTCGACGAAGGGTAATCTGTGCTAGCTACGTCACCACGTCAACACACGTTAGCAACGACGCATGGATACAACGTGATAGAGACTTTCTAGCTCGCAAATTGGAGCTTGGATTACGAGTGACAAATACCACCCCCAAAAAATCCCAACTATTTGGCTTTGTTGAGAAAGCGGTTTCGAGTGGAACTGCAATCTCGGATTTTTGATTTAGGTCGCTAAAGTCTTTGTAAATTGAGCGAGTGCGTGTCGCCCGTGAGACCGCCTAGTCTTTCAGGCGGCAGCCATGCTAGATAGGGTCATGGTAGTATTTTCATAGTTAATTTTATAGTAAAATTTTATAGTTAATTTTTATAGTAAAAACGACAGCCAGGTGGTGAGATTTTAATGTAGGTTGCTGTAAAAACGTTGATTTGTTTGCTACGTTAGAGCTTCGTCAGCCTCCATTGACGATTGTGGCAGCAACAACAGTGTTGTCGATCTGCGTCTGATGAGTATTTTCTTAATTTTGTACCAGGGTCAATTCTACATCCAAATGGAGAACAGTGTTTTAAAGATATGGCGATTCTGAAGACAGCCAGTGGGTCAGCATATTTTTGTTATTTGTGTAAAACTTGGAATTTGAGTGAGGCCGCGTCTTCTTTTGACGTTACAGACTCAGCTTGCCCTCTGGCAGTGTGTAGCAGTAGGCTACAGTCCGTTTGGACCCCTCCACATTTGCGATCAAAATATTAGTGCATGACTGGTCTACTAGTCCAGCGATCTTTCCATTGCTTCACAATCAAATCCGTTCCACTTTATCAGTAGGGAGAATACCCATAGTAATAGAATTCCACTCCACGTTTTCTAGAAACAGCATCATGCACGCAGATTCAACTCCCATATTCTTTGATCGACGCATCGCGCTTGTAACTAGCACTTCAGACATGACTGTTCCACAGACGAGATGGACATAAGGAGGGTTTTTTCGACGAAGAGGAAAGTAAGTCAAAGTTGCAGTTGGAGCTAAATCTTTTTTTGCGTCATGGACGTCCATAGACTGACGGCGATGGCTGCTGATCTTTGCATTGATGGACGGACGGCGATGCTGTTCAGAGTGCCGTCCATAGAGGGAGCATGTATTTTGGACGGCGATGGATTAGCAGGGACGTCGGTCGCTAGGGGGAGCATAGATCATGGACCATATGGACGTCCATAGATTGATGGCGATGGCTGCTGATCTTTGCATGGATGGACGGACGGCGATGCTGTCAGAGTGCCGTCCATAGAGGGAGCATATATTTTAGACGGCGATGGATTGCATGTTTAGCAGGCTGTTGAGGTAAGAGAACTGCCGAAGGCTAATAGCATGTAGCTAGCTACATTAACTTTGGATGACTCAATCTTTTGTCAAGTTAATTTGTATGAATTGCATGTTAGTGTAGGCCATATATTTACGCCTTTATTTTTACATAATCAGCGGTATAATATCATGACAATATAGACTTGAAAAACAATATGTTATGGTTTGGGTTTGCCTAGATATAAGCTACATATATTTTAATTATTTTGAGAATTGTTAAAAAAGACTCATTTAAAATCTTAACATTGTGTTATGACCCCATGAAATACATTGCCCTTTAGGTGTTCTAAGCCGTCAGTTTAAAGTGTTTTATGGGTGGATTTGGAGCCACCAGTCAGTAGCTCCAATCTTGCGCACAAACCACTTTGAGCGGAGACAAAGGCAATAGGCTTTGCGACAAGTCAAGTTTTGAAAATATGCATTTGTCTGTAGCACCAGCAAAAGGTTTTTTGCTATGCATCCGGCGACATGTCATCTTACACGGTAAAGTTAGCATTGAGCCAGAAGGTGTACAGTTATTAAAACATCATAAATTGACATGGCTGTTCAATTATGATAGCAAGCATGAAACAATTTTATAGGCCCTTTTTTTCGCATGGACGGACGGCCGACAGCAGGGATGTTAAGGGCCTCCCTCTTCTTACGTAAATACAACTGCACTTGACATTAGGCTATATGCATGAGAATAGGACCACCGAAACAATAAAAGCATAATAACCTTTACAATAAAATAAAGAAAAAACAGTTTGGTCTTAAATGTTTTATTTAAATACAAAACTCCACCAACAATATTAATCAAACTATAGTCTAACATCAATAAAAGCAGCCTAAATGGCTTTCCTGCTGTGGTTAAACAGTTCAGCCATGTAGCGGCACATCCCTTGATGCCTGAACAGTATTCTTATAATGACCTAAAACAAGAAAGATTCAAATTAAAAATAAAACTGATAAAATACATTTAGTTATTGTATTTGATGTTGTTCATTAGCATAAAAATAAATACAACATTTACCTCTGGCATCATGACATCAAAAAGTAGGTCCACAGTCCTGATGCCAATTGGTTTGCCTCCCACTGCCTTCTCCAGCAGTTCGATTAAGTCATCACCCTTTAATTAAACATAGTTATCAATATAACATAACAACCTTCGTTTTTTGCTAACAAACACTCACCCATTGTTTCTCAAAAAACTGACAATAGGCCTAGCCTAACTGTACAAAGAAAACATTGACTTGTCACTTGGCATCACATCGTCTTGTGTTTTGATTCGTCTCCGCTCAAAGTGATTCGTGCCCAAATTTGGAGTGTAGGCCTATGCTATTACGTTTTGCATTTGTCTCCGCTCAAAGTGGTTTGTGCGCAACATTGTCGCTACTGACTGGTGGCTCCAAATCCACCCATAAAACACTTAAAACTGACGGCTTAAAAGACCTAAAGGCAATGTATTTCATAGGGTCACATAACACAATGTTAACATTTTAAATTAGTCTTTATTAACAATTCTCGAAATAATTAAAATATATGTAGACTATATCTAGGCAAACCCTAACCATAACATATTGTTTAAGTCTATATTGTCATGAGATCATACTGCTGATTATGTAAAAAAATAAAAATATATGGCCTACACTAACATGCAATTCATACAAATTAACTTGACAAAAGATTGAGTCATCCAAATTAATGTAGCTAGCTACATGCTATGGTAGCCTTCGGCAGTTCTGTTAGCTCAACAGCCTGCTAAACATGCAATCCATCGCCGTCCAAAATATATGCTCCCTCTATGGACGGCACTCTGAACTGCATCGCCGTCCGTCCATCCATGCAAAGATCAGCAGCCATCGCCGTCAGTCTATGGATGTCCATGTAGCGTGGTTTGCACGGTTAAGATTAGCAATACTTAGTTTATATTAAAGTATAGTAGTTCTTGGGGGCACCACCTCTGATTTGTGAAAGGGACAGAGGAAACCTTATTTAATAATATTGAATAATAGCACTCGTAATAATCAGTCTAATCTTAAGTTGGGAATTCTATGAAAGTAGAGCAGATCATATAACGTGAGAGATAAGCGAGTATTATACACAATGATTTATTTAAGATAATGTAATTATAGTGAACACATACCAGACAAGTTATGGGTTAGTTGGGCTACAGCAGTACAGTAGGCCTAAATTCTAATGAGAGCGCACTACACAATGGCTGCGTAGAGCGCGTGTGGAGGGGGAGGGGAGAGAGAGAGTGAGGAAGAGGTACAGAGGAAGAGGCTTCTATAGTAACAATGGACGATCAATAGCAACTGACCTAACGATGGTCAAGTTAAATCATTTGTAAAATACAATCAAACATCGACAATTCAATCACAACATACCAATATGTCACAAGTAAGAAATATTGCAAATCGCAGTTACTTTTGTCGGTTTGAAGAACGGAGTCAATGGTTCGTTATGTCCAACGAATAGGAAACGGAATCTCTCGTCAAAGTTCCGGGCGCAAAGTGAATATGCAGGTTATGAGGTAAAGGCTAGAGAGTGACGTTTTCACCCCAAGTTAATCCTTCGAACAAGCGGGGGTGATTGTACGTTTGGGGGTTTTATACTCCAAAGAACAGGGGGTCATCCGTGTAAAGGTGACCTCTCTCATTGGTCAGTTACTTCCACCTGGGCGTCGTCTTGAGATCTGCCCAGAGGTGTGAAGTGGCTGATAGTTTAAATTCCATTATCTCAAATGTCCATGAAATGCTTAAACTTCAGAATAGAGCAATACAACGTTCATAACTGGTTTTGTTAGTATGATACAATTATTTTGATATCAAGATTGACTGATTTAACTATATCTGAAGGGGAGTTATATTCAAACATCAATTAAACACGTTCTAGGTAAATGAGAAAACACACATTATAACACATCGACTACTGTCATTGAATTAGTGTCAATGAGCCATGTAGTCCTTGAGAAATATGTTTGTAAATCCACGAAAGAAAGTTCTCCCTTATACTCCTTTGTCTGATACTGTGTGACCATGTGGTCTCTGTTCCTGACCCCATGCTGGGTCAGGGCTTTGCAGCATCGACTTCTGGGAGATAAGGACAAAGGGGGAAGGACCGTTCCCCCTTTTCGGGGGTAGGAGAAAGGTGTGGATGGTACCAAGCTTTGTCTGTTGACTCTCTGGTACATCCATATGGAAGTCCATGACGCAAAAAAAGATTTAGCTGCCTCTCCAAAGTTGCCCAGTTTTCCCTTCAGTGGCCAAAGCACCCTTATGAGACATTCTCTGACTATAATAGCGTTAGTTAAGTCACAAAGATCCTTCTGCAAACATTATGATTATTGATAACTAGATAAGCAAGCTTTTTACCTACATCTAGCACTAGGCTATACCATAATTTATTTACCCATTACAAGTGGAACAGCATTTGTTGATTTCTTAATCTGGGTCTGAAATATGTTGTGCTTTTGGCCGTGTTCAGATTTAGGCGTCTGTTTCAGGCAGAAATAGATGACAAGGATGTTTTTTCCAAGTAGCTACAAAAGAAATTGCTGGTGTTTTTTTATTGCCATAACAACCGTGAGCTAATCTGGAGTTAACCTTAGCTAACATGCTAGTTTGTCTAGTTTGTCTAACATTGTCTTCCAATTTAAATAAGGTTGCTCAACTTGTAATTTTGGCAATTCGCAGAATTTTATTGCTACGTGTTAGTCTGTAACATGAAGGCAAAACTGATTCAACCATTAAAACCATATATCCTCTTAAAGCTTATACCCTCAGGATGTTATCCAATGAGACAAGAGACACGTCCATCTCTCCATATTAGGATGCTGCCCATGCATAATAAATTTGGTATTGGTAACTGGAGTAGGCTATATGGCTGATACTTTTTTGGGCTGTGCCATTTAGGGAAACTGATTCAACCACCTAAACCATGTATTTTCTGAAAGCTTACATCCTAAGGATGTGATCTGTGGAAAAGACTACAAGTTTGAACACAAATTTAATAATTTCTGAACTGTCCAGTCATGCTTTAGGGAGATACTTTTTTTTTAATGTAGCCTACATAATTGTTAGGCTACTAAACCTATACCAATTCTGAATTTTATATGCTGATAACATGATTTACATCTCAGAAATGTTTATATGAAAAATCTACATTAAGCTTATTATTATCAATATGAAAGAATGCTCAATGCATCTCCATGTCTCCTGATATAGGTGGTAGAGATTGAAGGTGAGTCAGAGGCAGGGGCAACATGCAGGGGCAGTGGAGACAGGTCTGTTGCTGAGGTGAGTGCTGAAAGGTGATAGGTAGTTGAAGATGTCCCATTGCTTATTGGGAAGTTTAATTTTCAAAATATTTTAATGTCCAGCCCCTCAGTATATGTATAACAACTATGGTAAATAGTTGGTAAATGCACCAGAATGCGGGAAATTGCATCTACATCTTCAAAAATTCAAGGGGAGAAACCCCCATACCCCCCGCATAATGTATGTCCCCCCACTCTCAAAACGCTGCTGACGCCCATGGCTACAGTTCTGTCTTCAATGCCACAGCTATGGCTAAACTTTATTATGTCTTATTACACGGCTGTTCTTTAATGCTGTAGAATGCTCCATTCACTTGAATGGGGCTTCCCAACGTTCTGCGGTGAACAATTTTCTCATATTTGACCGTTGCTATGCACATTTGACCGCTGTCAAGGGGAAGTGGCCTTTTTGCCTCGGATTCACGTCTTTCTTAGCACTCCGCAAGTAGTCCGGTAACTTTTCAACCCCAGCGTACTCTGTTGCTTAGCGACGTCAGCTGATTTGAAGCCTAAAGAATGTTCAAAGTCTATGAAGTTCAACGTCTTTGGCGAACAATTTGTCTGCTGATCAACAATACAAATGGTACCAATTGGGAATGGTATTGGTATTTCCCAATGGTATTGGGAAAATAAGCCCCTTCAGGGCGAAACAAAACCCCTCCGCCTCGCGTCGGGGTGCTGTTCGCCCTGTCGGGGCTTATTTTCCCGAAAATGACCGGCGTTCTATGCATTATCCCGCTTATTACACGGCTATAGCCTGTTAACGACCGTTCATTTGAATCAGGCGTGTTGGGGCAGGGAAACATCTGAAACGTGCAGGACAGGGGGTACTTGAGGACCAGGGTTGAGAACCACTGCGATAGACTAACAGTAGGCTGTTGTTAAGGTATCTTATGTTGATTTGGATATTAATGGTTGCCATTAATTGCGCAACCATGGAAAACATTGTTTTAAGAAGCCAAGACCAGGGGCCTGTACTACGAATCAAGTTCAACATGCTCTGGATCACTTTCAGTTACCCGGCTACGCGAAGCCTAACAATCGCAATCACGATAAGTGGTATCACGACGCAAGGCTGGATCCAGGGGGGGGCTGGGGTGGGCTGCGCCCCCCCAGATTTCTGCCGCGCCCCCCCAGATTCCTGCCGTGCCCCCCCAGATTTCTGCCGCTTCTGACTTAAGCCCAAATAGTTACACGTTGAAGCTATGAAAAAGTCTGTTAGTGCTTTCAGTAATATGCTGTTTTTTCAACCAATCTTTTTAAAAGATTCCCCAGTGATTGTCTGGTTGATAATGGGCAACGTAGGTTAGAGCTCTGCATACACGTTTACCGATAAAAGTGAAATCAACCTCGAATCTCTTGCCACTCACTTGGTCTCGAAGTTAATGTATATCGGTCTTCTGTGGAGGGCTTTTGACGAATAGTAAAGTGCAGCATTGGTGTTTAATGTTAGACCCTGGAGTTTCATACTTCCGTTTCAGTTGTAATCTGTATTTGTTTTCATAGAAGATACACGGGTTAATGTAACCTACACCCTACTGGCTCTTCACCAAGAGCCAGCGGTAAGCTAGAACAGTAGTTCTCACGAAGGTGTGTTCAATTAAATGAATAGGGGAGGAGGCGTCGTACAAAAATAATGCACTTTATTTACGGTACAGTTGGTACAGTACTCAAATCAAACTAATATAATTAAATCAATCCAAAAAAGGGGGACACTCACTGCAAAGAAACGAAATGACAGAATAACGCCCGTCCAACAAAATAAATGACACACAAAACTTGGAGGTGGTTTCACACAACAAAGGCACTCAACGGCAAACTGCAAGCCCTGAACTGCTGTCCTGTAATAGGCTATTAGGCTGGGGAACAGCGAATGTTTTAAATAGTTGGTTTTTAGTGAAATTCTACGGTGGGAAAAACAGTGGCTACTAATGATCCCTGAAAGTAGCAGACATTATATTAGCCACTTGTGTATCAAAACTGATTTTACATAACATTACACTGGTCAATTAATACCTTTACGTCTGTGCTGAGGTCATATTGCAGATGGGAACCATGCGTTTCTAGCACAGGACACTACAACGACAATAAATGCATAATCAATACAAAGCAGTATAAACATTTCTCATTTACTCCCACAATTTACTCTGTTTAATTCACCTCACATTTACCGTCTTAAAATCTCAATTAAAACACAAACATTAGTAAACATGGGTTACGTGGTGACGCTTGTCCTTACCCGCTTCCAATTGATCACCGCCGGCCAGCTCTGATTGAAGACAACACTAACTGTGGTATGTTATCTACCTGCATTTAATTGAAATTACGGTGGTCATGTGACAGAACCAGGTGAACCAAATGGCTCCCTGGTTTATCCCCCTCCCACCTGTCACATTAAAGACATTAACAGTCTTTTAGCTTCGTTAGCGATGGATTGTTCTTTGCGTGCGTGTTTGTACCTACAAAGAAAAACCTTTTTATCATGCATCGATTTCTGATCCCCAAACCATCTACTACTGCCCCAGCGACAAGGGATATACGTTACCGCTGCTGTGGGTGAAGGCGAGCATGGTTTGAATGACAGCAATCCACTGCAGCTTGTTCTGCAAACGTACCCGATGCGCATTTTCAGCCAAGGGCCTAGGCATCGCTCTCAAACTTGGTTAGAGTACTTAGCCAAGCTACATGCATGTTTATGTTTCCCCTGTCGACAATTTGGAGCCAGAATGATCAAGACATCACCTTCATAGACAAGGTTTTTTACCAATTGGAAAACGGCGGCGGTTCATTTTACATAGAGCTCCAAAAAACTATTTTGCGCTCAAATTGATTGCCCCAAAATTTTGATTGCCTCCACAGTGCGCGCTCGCACTGTGGAGGATCCTATCCAGCATCACCTCAAACCAAGGATATGTCATGTGTGTGGGTTAAGCCCCGAATGTGTATAACGTCCGGCTCCATGCCTGATTAACACTCGGATCGTTAAGCAGACTCAAAAATGACAACATAACGGTTATATGAAAAATGATACCCCCCCTTCCATAATCATGATGCCCCCCCAGAAATGTTCACTGCCCCCCCAGTCAAAGCAGGCTGCCTCCGGCCCTCTCACGACGGCGGTTACCTCTCTAACTCAACCCAGATCTTTCCAATCGAGAGACGTGCGCATTCACATAAAAGGGCGGTGTTTGCACCGTATGTCTAATCGCAAACATGGACAGAACAAGAGCCGCATATTTCACTCAGGAGGAGCAAACGATAATCATGGAATCTTATCAAACTTATAAACCTATTATTCAGGCAAAGAGTAACACTGTCGCTGCTGCCAAGTCAAGAAATAAAGCTGGCAGAAAATTGCCGACGCTGATGATGCGTACGTTACATGACTTATTGATATCACTGGCCCAGGCACAAGATCCTTAATTAATTACACTTGTCCGTTCCATAAGGTTAAACTTATGTTGCTGTAGTATTTTAGTTGCAACCCTGCCAATGCCAAACGGTCCTGGGAGCAAATAAAAAACAAATATAAAAACATAATTCAAACCGGTAAGTAGCAGTAGGCAATACTTGCACATATTTTAAGGCCAACAAGAACAAGGCTGAGTTGCCTGAGTCAGTCCCTTTTGTAGGATATTGGTATTAGGGCCTATAGAACAATGAAATCGCTTGCAGCTAACAGGAAGAAAAGGGATGCGAAAAAAACTGGAGGGGGCCCTCCTCCACAGGACTTGCAACTGGGAAACTGGAGCTGGCCCTCTCCAGCAATGAGGGTCGCCCAATGATGGAAGGAGTGGGAGGGGGCATCTCTTCGGACCCTGGTGGCAGCAGTAGTGATGTGTCGTTTGTGAACGATTTGTCATTTTGAACGAATCCTTATAAGGACTCGGGAGTAACGAGTCCTCTCAACGAGTGATTCGTTCATTTCCCGACTCGGTCTTTCTACGAGTCTTTGGATCATTTTTCACTTGACCTGCACAGGCTCTGTAGCTAGAGGAAACGAACAATTAGTTCATTTCCCGACTCGGTCTTTCTACGGGTCTTTGGATCCTTTTTTCACATACCCCGCATTGTATTTTTTAGTAGAGGAAATTGTTTCCTTATTCCCTTTCGCGTGGCCGCTGTTCTAGTAAGACGTGAATGATATTCGCTAAAGTCATCATACTGACTGGTTTTGTTATTTTCACTTTACATTTACACTTACAGTTTAGTGCAATGTAATTGTTTGACGTGATAATTAAATGCTAGTGTGATAATACATGACCAAATCATACAAACTCATGATACATTATTTTAATGCAGGAATTTCTTTTGAAATAGTATCTGCTGGTGCACATGTCATGCACTAACCTACATGAGAATATCATACGTGTTTGCAGTGGACGTATGGCACCCCCCCCCCCCCCCCCCCCGTTGAAATGAACGAATGACTCGGAAAAAGATTTGTTCATTTGAGCGAGATTCTAAGAACCAAATCAGTAAAATGAACCGAACTTCCCATCACTAGGCAGCAGATCCGACACCCAGGCATATGTACAGGGTATGTTTCAAGTAATCTATGTGACCATGTTCATTCAACAATTATTTATGGATATTGTAGGAGTGAAATGTATTGCTGTTCTCTGCAGAGACAGGAAATACAGTGGTGTTGCTGCCACCACCCACTGTCATCCCACGGTGCCATACAGAGGTAACAGTGAAACTAATAGTCATACACCAGTATGTATGCCATATGTTGTAGCTGAATATTGATCAAATATGCCATTCACTTTCTCAGGTGGAGGCCCTAGATGAGGAAACTGTCTGCCTGCTCAGAGAACGCTTTGGGGGTACGCTTTTAATTTTTTTACCACTTCCAATAAAGATGCTGAGAGTGTGTGAACATGTGGCTGTGATTGAAGTGTCTGTAATGACTTGCTAATGGTGGTGGTAAGAACATGAGACACAAGTCCTTAAATTGCTCATTTCAAATATGGCTCAATTGATTAAATTGCTTTGGTCTTAAACTCAGCAGGAAGAGGAACTTCTTCCTCCCCCTGAGCCTCAAGGTCAAGCCAAAGACATGGGGTAAGAAATGAACCTTGAAACACAGTAGTCAAATGGACACCTTCAACTTTCTCCAAGTGTGCCTTGCAAAGAGACAATGCTCTTTATTTGTTTCAGGTTGGAGCAGACAATGTGAGGGCCCTCTACAAAAGGACCCTGGAGCTCGATATCGAGTACAAGAGGCTGGATATCGAGCATAAGAGGCTTTTAATGAAGAAAACAAGGCTGGAGATAGAGAAACTGCAAAATGAGAAGAAGGTAGTACATGAATGAATGTATGAATGACTTACAATCAACTTACAGTTACACTTTTTCTGTGTTCCAAGGAAGGGGAGAACGCATGAGGAGGATGTATTTAGTTTTCTATGTTTTGGACTTTTTATACCTTTTTTGTGGCTTGTCCCAAAGATTTCTTTTGTGCCTTAGACCTTTGAGGGGGTTCTCAACATTTCTTTCTTTCAACGTTCTATTTATTGTTAAATTCAATGAAAGCAGTGAAATCATTTATTTAACTTGTGAAGAGCATTGCATGGTTTGAAATGTTTTGGTTGAAAGAAACCCCAATTTCTGATATGGAAATTATTAGAAAATGGGTCAAAGCAACCCAAGGACATAAGGGTTAAGGGGAGACAGCCCAGTGAATAGGAATACCAACATGAAACCTCCCCAGTTGATAATTAGGTCAAATATTGTTTTCAATACTATTTCCTGTAAATTTATGTTTCAATGAGAAAATGATGCATTAAGTTGTAAAATATGATGTTATTTGCATACATTTCCAGCACGGAAATCAGAACATTGGATGAAGACAGAAGGCAAATCCTTGTTTCATTTTGTCACCATATCAAGAGTCCAAAGTTTCAATCTGGATATCTTTCATCACTCCATAATCCGAACATGGTGGCAACATTAAATACATTTATATTTAGTCATTTAGCAGACGCTCTTATCCAGAGCCACTTACAGTAAGTACAGGGACAATCCCCCAGGGCAAGTAGGGTTAAGTGCCTTGTCCGAGGACACAAATAAAATCTACATAGCTCAAATGCTATGGAACCAAAATAGCCCAACTGAAAAGGTAAATAATGCCGCTACATTACTAAATGTAAATAAAAATGGCTTAGCATGTCTTCCCTTAAACAAAAAACTGCCGCGTTATAGCGTCTCTCACGACCCTGCCAGTAAGGTAGTCGAGGGTGATGGTGTCTACCACATCTGGGGGTTGCTGGCTGACAGGTGGGGCTCTCTCCCTTCTTATGGAGGCCACATTGTGGAGCACGGCACAGGCTGTCACCACTTGACAAGCCCGGTCTGGGGCCACTCGGAGCCACGCAGGCAGTTGAAGCGTGCTTTGAGGATGCCAAAGGTCATCTCAATCTTGACCCTTGTCCTGCTAAGGGCCACATTAAAAGCAGTCTGTGGCCGTGTGTTGGGGTCAGGATAGGGGGTCATCAAAAAGGGCTGGTAGGCGTACCCTCGGTCCCCTACCAGCAATCCACTGAAG
Source organism: Hypomesus transpacificus (assembly GCF_021917145.1). NCBI lineage: Eukaryota > Metazoa > Chordata > Actinopteri > Osmeriformes > Osmeridae > Hypomesus > Hypomesus transpacificus. The sequence continues at coordinate 4,212,572 of NC_061072.1, forward strand.
AGCCCTGAAGAAGAAAATTAAAATTAGCATAATCGGTATAACAAAATGCGATACAAAATGTTAGTTACAATTGCCATACCTTTCTCTAGTCTGTGGCACAGTGCAGACTCCCTAAAGATCTGGGAGTCATGGACTGACCCAGGCCACTTTGCCTCAATGCTGGTCACCAAGCACTGATGGTCACAAGTCATCTGCAAAATAATCTTGTGTTAAAATCCATCCACATAACAGCATTAACGTGAGGGATACATCAATGTGAATTAGAAGGACTCCTCCTTTATCAGTATGACCAAACATGTGTAGCCTGCCCTTTATGCTTTACCTGAACGTTGATGCTGTGGAATGACCTGCGATTTATAAAGTCACCTTCATTCTCCCCCAGCGATGCAGCAATGGGGATATGGGAGCAATCGATTGCCTCAATCACCCTTGGGAAGCCTAAAGAGTATGATGAATTTCATATGCAATATTATTATATATATATATTTATACCATGGTCTGGGTGAATACTCGATTCTGATTGGCTGCAGGGGTGTACATTATAGGGTGATAACGGACACCTACTGCGTCATTGCAGCAAAACTGTCTTTTCACCGTTCTAAATTATTCCGCTGGCAACATAGTATCAAGAGCCTGTGTCTAAAACAAGTAAACATAGCAACAATTTCCGTTTACAAGCCTTCGTTTACAATGTATTGACAATTAGCTACTCTACTAACATATCAACTCAACAAAAACTCTGGCCTACATTACAAAAATGAGTGACTTCAACATTTTGTTTAATTTATTTGGAAAATATGAAAACTTTGAGACCTGGGACGCAGCCCAAGAAAGAGAAAATGAAGAGAAATGGAAGAAACGGCACAAGGAGATAACACCAGGTGAATAAAATCAGATAGAAGAAGACAAAGACGAGATTAACACAAAAAAAAACAACGAAATGGGCAATTAATACACTAAGGGACTTCCTTTCACTAAAACAAATGGGGGGGGAGGGGGGGGGGGGGGGGGGGGGGGGGGGGGGGGGGGGGGGGGGGGGGGGGGGGGGGAGTACAGCGTTGCCAGCCTAAGGTGTTTAAGGGCAGGTATTAACCGTCATATAACTGCTTTCAATATCATGACTGATACAAGATTCAAGAGCAGTAATGCGGTGTTTCAATCTATAGTTAAGTTACAGGAAAAGAGGTAAAGATACAAGTAGGGTTCATACACATTTTGACCAACGAATTTCCATGACTTTTCCATGCCTTTTCAATGACTTTAAACCAAATTTCCATTACCAAACTTTTTGTGAAATCTTTGTGTATACGTTAAAAAGTTGTATTACACGGCTGTTCGTAATACTGTAGAATGCTCCATTCACTTAAATGGGGCTTCCCAACGTTCTGCGGTGAACAATTGTTTTACATTTGAACTTTGCTATGCATATTTGACCGCTGTCAAGGGAAGTGGCCTTTTTGCCTCGGATTCACATCTTTCGTAGCACTCCTCAAGCAGTCCGGTAACTTTTCAACCCCAGCGTACTCCGTTGCTTAGCGACGTCAGCTGATTTGAAGCCTAAAGAATGTTCAACGTCTATGAAGTTCAACATCAAACTATTTTTCTGCTGATGAACACTACGAACGGTAACAAATAAATTGTAAAAAGACACACAGTGTTAAGTAATTTTTTTGGCAAGTAGCCGTGTAATAAGCGGCATAATGTATAGAACGCCGGTCATAGTCGGGAAAATAAGCCCCTTCAGCCCACATTACCTCCGCAGTTAGGACTTCATTTTTTGTCACAGCATCGGTTATCGACCCCTGCTGCTAGGCGTAGCAGTGGACCTCGCTGTGGTGAGAAAGCCGGTGACATGTAGCTTTGCTAGCAGCACCCATCACCAGGCTGCTGTAGCTTTGCTAGCAGCAGTTCTCTGATGTTTGCTACCTTTGGAATGGCTAGTTAATGCCAACTCCCATGTTTGAAATGTCGAATGATTTTCCACCACACAACCGACATTTTGCTCGTCAGTCTTTGTCTGTTTAATGTATCTTTCCATTTGTAGCCAAGCATCGTTAAAGCTACACTTTCCTGGCATTTTGAATGATCCCTCGCGCTTCTCTGAGTTACTGTTGCTATGTCCATCTAACTTTTCAGTTAGTATGAGAGCGTATGCCTGTTTATATTTTGAACATATTTCTTTTAAACGCGTGTGAATTATTTAAAACTCAGCGTAAATGAACAACATGAAAATATGATTATAACAACTTTCCATGACTTTTCCAAAACTTTTGGGATTGAATTTTTTTCAAGCAATTTTCCAGGCCTGGAAATAACCATTTTAAAATTCCATGACTTTTCCAGGTTTTCCATGACCGTACGAACCCTGTACAAACTTCCACCATCCCCGCATTTCTGAGTCCGACCTTGAGAAGATGAAAAATTCCCCAGCACTGTCTCCTGATACACTCCGTGGCTTGGTCCGAAAAGTCTGGTTTGATGTGCAACTATGTTTGGCTCGGCGTGGCAGGGAGGGAAAATGGGAGCTGTCAGTGGCATCTTTCATCGTCCAGAGAGACGAGGATGGGGTCGAATGTGTCAGCCTGGCATACAATCCTGAAACAAAAAACCACAAAGACCCGAATGACCCAGACAAAGAACCTGAGAGGTTTTATGTTTGCCAGGCTCGGAGATCCGCTGTGTCCGGTCAAATGTTTTAAAGCATACATCGCCAAATGTCCATCTGATGTCAAATCATTCTACCTCCACCCGAAACGTGGCATGATGACCTCCAAAATATGGTACAGTCGGGAGCCGATGGGTGTCCACTATCTAGGCAACATGCTGAAAAAGATCAGCGAAGAGTTTATTTGTTTACTCTTAACCTAGTCTATAGCCTAATGTCTGTCGCGTCTAATAAAGACATGGCAGTCTAATTTTGTGACCACATTTTCTCCCTCCATCCCCAAAATATAGGTTGATAGGCTAAATATCCTTATCCCTCTACCTTTCAGGTGGGTCTTTCAAGGGTCTACAGCCTTCGCAGCACCGCTGTAGGTCGGCTCTCGGATGCTGGCCTGGAGAGCCGCCAGATAATGTCTGTGACAGGCCACCGATGCGAGAGCAGCCTGCGGGCTTACTGGGCTCCGTCGGTGCAGGAGAGAAGAGATTGGAGCCACATCTTGTCTTCCAATACGCCGAAGAGCAGTGCCTATCATGGCCAGCCCCCTAAACAGCCTCCTTCCAAGGCCACTTTACCTGAATTGCCAATAACAATATCAAATTTCACAATAAATGGCAACGTCGAATTCAATTTTAAATAAATAAAAAACCGGCCTGTTGCTAGCAAAATGGTTTACCTGCTGTGCACCATGCTGATCTGGTGCAAAATGGCCGTTCTTCTTCTTTTTTTCTATTTATAACCGATGATTTCCATTGGCGCCAATCTTTGGAGCGCAATTATTGTATAATTATAACATGTTTCTTTGCAATAAAAACATTACTTAAACAAAACGACCCGACAGCTAAATTGTTGCATTACAAGACTATGGCCGGTATACGCTAGGCTACTTTGTTCGTGAAAATCTGGATATGGATTTTGGGACAGTGACATGGCTGGTTAGCTAGCAAATCTTATTGTCAAACATACTGTAAAATTATATTTACTGTTTGCCAACCGTACACAATGTTATTGCATTTAAATCGTGCTAGCATAACGTTAGCTTTCGGGCTAATATCTCAGCCAAGGGAAAGCCAGTGCTGGTTCCATGAGCTGAGCGGACTATAAAATATCAGAGTTGGCCAACGTTAAAAAATTTTAGATTTCTATTGCAAAATGCCTTAAAACATAAATTAATGTTTGTAAAAAAAAATCGTTGGCAAGTGACCAAGCGGCGCGTCCGCTGCGCGTCGGACGGTTCACGCCTCCGCATCGTACATTATCAGATGATATTGGACACCTCGTCGGGCATTATCCCTTAAATATTTCATATGCAATATTTGTTAAAGATGACATTAAAATGTAAGTTAATATTTACCTGCTATTACATAAAAGTCCTCTTATTGTCTGCGTGGGGAGGTGCCCTGGGAACACGACAAATGTGTCCACGTGTGCCGTTAAAGCAAGCACCACCTTGCGAATAGCGCGGCAGACCGTGTTTTTGCTAATTTTCTCTGCATCACCCACTCTGTACATGAAAGTACCTCTTGCAAAATACCGCAGCGCTACGCATACAGGCAATGGGACTGTGAGCGCACGGCTTCGATGTGTTGCATTTGCAACATATGGCCCAAGAAGCTGGCACAGATAGGTAATTCCCTCAGCTGAGAATCGATATCTTTCATAAAGATGGTCATCGTGGAATGCCAGCGGGTTTTGCCGGTCTCTAAAAGTTCTGGCTCTTCTGAGCGCACCTCTCACTAGCCGCGCACTGTGAGGGAATGATAGCATTATACTGCTGATCAATGCTGCTATACCAATCAATATCTAATATGAATATGTAAACACACATGTTTTGTAATGCTAATAACTAAGATACAAATATTGAATGTGATCAATTGATTTAATAAAGTAACAGATAAGAAACATTGAAATGTAACTTTGGTGTGTGGACAAGAATGCAGATGTCAGGCAAACTGACTTGGGAGGCGAGTTTGTGACGCTCAGGGACTGGTGTGAGCACAATGAGCTAGTCAGCTCATGGGAGTAAAAGTGTCAACTTGGGAGATAAGGTGATGCTGGGAACATAACTCTTCTCTGCTTCAGGACGAGTCAGACCGGACAGTTCTTACTATGGATAATATGCCCCCTTCCCCTGGAGACCCTGCCCCCCCCTTCTCACTGGATGCCCCCCTTCTCCTTGGAGCCCATCTGCCCCTTTACATCATCTGACCTAGGAGTGGTCTTACCCTCTCCCCTTCCCCTTGAAGACCCCACCCCGTATATCATCAGGACCTCGAGATGACCTGCTCTCAACTCTGGAGAACTCAAACCCCCCCCCCCTTGGATTGCATCAGACCTGTGGGTCTTGTCCACCCCCCTCCCTGAACAACACCAGACCTGTGGGTCTTCTCTGCCCCCTCCCTCTCCTAACATCACCAGGTCCGTGGACTGCCCACCTTGCGCCAGCATGAACGCCCTGGACATTTAATTGGTTAACAATAGCCACCCCAAGGTCTCCTGACCAATGGCCACTCACCAGACCTCCCTCTCTGGGGAGTACAAGATCTGTCTCCCAAGGGCGGGGAGACAGAACTTGGGAGGGGCAGAACTTTCTCTGATATTCTGTCACAACCACTTTCTCAACGAAGGCCTTCGTTCGTTCTAATCTTATACTCTGTTTTGGTGGGACGACTGCTGTTGCATCATCGACTGATTCATTGTACTAGACTACGGACATCTTGGTGTGTTGTTTTCATTGTGTATCTTGTGATTGCATCATTACTAATTAAACTACAAATAACTTGGTACGATGCTTAACCGTGTATCATTCTTCCTCTCAACACCCAGTTTACACTATCCTTAACAATTGGTGACCCCGACGTGATCAAACAGGCACTGGGACAGGCCGAACACCTCTGTCCCCCGGACTACACAAAACCATTTCATCTGGATGTTTCTGAAACAGGTGGTACTGTTACGGCAGTTCTGTTTCAGAGAAAGGAGGGAGAAAGAAGAGTACTTATGTATCACAGTTCAAAACTTAGTAATGTAGAAATGGGACAAACAGGGTGCGGCAGACACCTGGCGGCTTTAGCCAAGGCCATCGAAAAGACAGCACACATTGTCATGTGCCACCCGCTAAAAGTCAACACAACACATGGGGTGGTGTCATTTCTTACCTCAAGGGCTTTCACCATCTCTGCAGTACGAAAAGCAAAAATATGTGGGACATTGACAAAACCACACATTTTCTATGAGACTGGAAACATCAACATGGCCCCTGAGTTGGATCCTGCTGAACTCATACCACACAACTGTGAATATGTATCTCAGAAGGATCTGAAGATAAGACCCGACCTTACCACCACACCACTAAAAGACCCGGACAGGACACTGTTTAGCGACCGAGAGGCTGGCAGACAGATGTATTGGCCACATCAAGAGACAGACAAGGGCAGTTAAAGGATCATTTGACTCTGGTATCTGGATGGATGCTATAGGCGTACCAAGAGGAGTTCCAGACGAATACAAGGCAAGAAATCCGATTCTGGCAGGTTTTGAGTCACTGTTCATCTTCCCATCGATAAACAAAAACATGGAGTGGATAAATTACATATACTACAATCAGCAACGATTTGTGAACTTTACTAGAGACGCTATAGGGGGACTAGCCGAGCAGCTAGACCGAACCAGCACCATGACACTGCAGAATCGTATGGCATTGGATATGTTGTTGGCCGAGAAGGGCGGAGTGTGCAGGATTTTTGGAACCCTGTGCTGCACATTTGTCCCTAACAACACTGCACCAGATGGCTCCGTGTCCAGGGCATTGAAGGGACTGACGTCTCTGAGTAAGGAACTGGCCGAGAACAGTGGAGTGGACAACTACTTCACATCAATGTTGCAGTCCTGGTTCGGTAAATGGACATCTACTATTGTCTCAGTGGTGGGGGCAGTGACAGCGACGGTAGTCATTCTGATCATGTGCAGCTGCTGTTTCATACCCTGCGCTAAGAACCTGATTGGAAGACTGACCAACACTTTAACAGGGCAGCAGGCACAGTGTTATCTGGAGGAAATGGTGGAATTTGAAGTTCACTCAGAGATCGAGCGTTTCTGTGAGGCTACAAGTGGACAGGACTGGAGCGACGGCTGTCGCTAGGGCCATGTTCTCTTTCCTCACGGCATTATCTTTTGAACCCCTTTACTTTCACTAATCACGTCCTTATTTACACTGGGACATATCTTAATTAGTAATATCCAGTTTGATTGTTATTCAATGTTCTCAAATGTATTTTATTACAATTCTAAAAGCTTGGCTAAAGTTGTATGTATGTGGTGAAGGGGACCTGTGAGTATGTTCAGGTCTGCCGTGGGTACATGGATGTCGAATGTCCACTCTGTGGAGTGACGGTGGGTTTTCCCCTATAACATCATTAGGGTTTTCCCACTGTGTCCAGTGTGTCCACACCACTTGGCCATAACGCTGCATAGTCTCATTATTATCGTTCTAAGCATTGTGTTCCTTAACGGGATATTTTAAATTTTGTGTTAGTTGTCACACCCTTTAAAGGGTGTGAAAGGAGGGATTCCAAGAAAACTTTAAAATATCCTGTCCGAATTAACAGTTTCTTTCTACATGTATTGACTCTTTTAATGTTCTGTTTAACAGATTGACTGATCGTACGATATGGTCGTCACACCCTTTAAAGGGTGTGAAAGGAGGGATCCATGAAAACTTTAAAATATTAAATTTTGACTGTTTTGATGACCATATGCGCATGTTTAACCTAGTTATCGACTGATTTTGCATTTCAACATCTAGTTTGACTGTATTTTGGTTCATTGCTTAAGTGTTTTACGCATGTTTAACCTAGTTAACAACTGATTTGCCTTTACTGCCAGACTGGGATATTTTAAATTTGTGTTGTCACACCCTTTAGAGGGTGTGAAAGGAGGGATCCATGAAACTTTAAAATATCCAGTTTTAATGTTGACACCACATAGTGGTGTCAAAGGAGGGATTGTGAGGGAATGATAGCATTATACTGCTGATCAATGCTGCTATACCAATCAATATCTAATATGAATATGTAAACACACATGTTTTGTAATGCTAATAACTAAGATACAAATATTGAATGTGATCAATTGATTTAATAAAGTAACAGATAAGAAACATTGAAATGTAACTTTGGTGTGTGGACAAGAATGCAGATGTCAGGCAAACTGACTTGGGAGGCGAGTTCGTGACGCTCAGGGACTGGTGTGAGCACAATGAGCTAGTCAGCTCATGGGAGTAAAAGTGTCAACTTGGGAGATAAGGTGATGCTGGGAACATAACTCTTCTCTGCTTCAGGACGAGTCAGACCGGACAGTTCTTACTATGGATAATATGCCCCCTTCCCCTGGAGACCCTGCCCCCCCCTTCTCACTGGATGCCCCCCTTCTCCTTGGAGCCCATCTGCCCCTTTACATCATCTGACCTAGGAGTGGTCTTACCCTCTCCCCTTCCCCTTGAAGACCCCACCCCGTATATCATCAGGACCTCGAGATGACCTGCTCTCAACTCTGGAGAACTCAAACCCCCCCCCCCCCCCTTGGATTGCATCAGACCTGTGGGTCTTGTCCACCCCCCTCCCTGAACAACACCAGACCTGTGGGTCTTCTCTGCCCCCTCCCTCTCCTAACATCACCAGGTCTGTGGACTGCCCACCTTGCGCCAGCATGAACGCCCTGGACATTTAATTGGTTAACAATAGCCACCCCAAGGTGTCCTGACCAATGGCCACTCACCAGACCTCCCTCTCTGGGGAGTACAAGATCTGTCTCCCAAGGGCGGGGAGACAGAACTTGGGAGGGGCAGAACTTTCTCTGATATTCTGTCACGACCACTTTCTCAACGAAGGCCTTCGTTCGTTCTAATCTTATACTCTGTTTTGGTGAGATGACTGCTGTTGCATCATCGACTGATTCATTGTACTAGACTACGGACATCTTGGTGTGTTGTTTTCATTGTGTATCTTGTGATTGCATCATTACTAATTAAACTACAAATAACTTGGTACGATGCTTAACCGTGTATCATTCTTCCTCTCAACACCCAGTTTACACTATCCTTAACAGCACCAAGCTCCACGGGGTCTTCTACGAACGGTGACGCCATTATCCTCTCAAGAATGTGTTAGTGGGCGGGGTTTTTATACCGGTTGATCTCTGATCTCTAACTTATCCTGCTCCCGACCAGGTTAGCCGTTCAGCATGTCTTACCATGGCGATCTACCCCGGTAACAAGTGATCCACCGTCGTAGTATAGAAAACCCTGGGTTAAACCTGAAGTTACCTCGCTAACGCCAAATCTTGATTCGTAGTGCAGGCCCCTGTTCATGTAATTGCGTGGCTACGAAGCTAAAATTAAATAAGTGGATATCTAGTTAACAACCACTGCAATGGCTAGCATGAGCAGATGTGAACTGGTAGCTAGCTAGATACGAGCTTCTGTGCAATGTTTCAGTAGCTAGACCAGCTAGTTAGCAAGGGACAGTACAATATTATTGCTAAAAAATAAACGAATGTTGCTAGTCTAGCTAGCTAACCAATAAACCGCTGAACATGAGTAGCTCTAATTGTGCCTTTTTCTTCGGCAACCTTTTAGTTATTGAGTGTGCACTAATATGGAACACTCCCCTTTAAGGTAAATGTAAATGTAATGGTGATTGATGTTAGGATTTGAGTTTGGTGGATCAATTGCTTTGGCCTTTAGCTAAAATAAATAAGAGCAAAATGTAAATATGTTAAAGGGAAAATAATGTGTTAAAAAAAAACTAAAGGAAATTTACCTACAAGATTTGATGCATTTGAAATTGCATTTTTTCAATCTTTCTAATTTGCGAAGGTTTCCACTTGCATTTTTGCAATCTTTCTAATTTCTTAAGGTTTCCACTTGTTTTCAGTTTTGTATCTGTTTGATTGCTAATGCCTCGTTCTGCCTGTAGGATAGTCAGCGTGTAGCTTACGTTTGTCCATTGCGACATTGGACTTGACCAAGCTACATCATGTCCGTTGTCTGTTTTCCTTAATTCCCCTTTACGGGTATGAACGGAGGTTGTGATGTGTTTTGACTTGTATGTTTTAAACTGAAATGAATATGTACCGTGAATTATTGATTGGTGTCACAGTTTAACCCCTTCAGACCTAAATTGTGTTCCAAGGTTGTGAAAAATATAATATAGACTTTTTCCCATCCTTGATGCAACCAGAAATGAGACTCAATAAAAAAAAAAAGTTTTATTAGAACTCTTTAATTGTAATTTTGGGTCCAAACAGTTGTAAAATACCAACAGTCATATGACCAGTCATATGACATGTTTTTAGTCTTAAATTTGTCACATTGACATCACATGGAACATGAACAGTTAAAATTGTATTGTTTTTGAAAGGTCCAAACAGTATATTTAACATATATAACATCATAGGTTTTTTTGTATGTTGTTATTTTACAATTTACCAACAAAAAACGATTGACAATCTCACGATTCTGTCACTTTAGCCTCATTTTCTGTGGGCATCTTTGAAGCAGTTTCTCTGTGACACAAAGCAGAAGTGCACCTTGCACTTGTCACAGTAGACATGTGTTTTTCAGCCTGGCAATTTGCACCTTGTTGCTTCTTTTTTTAGATCATAATTTGGCATGTGGTCCAGCATGTCGGTCTGCACCTCTTGAATGGGCCATTGTTCCATGGCTCTTTTCTTTTTTGCTGGCTCATCATGATGAGTTGGACTCGTACATGGACTGGATGTGCTGGAACTGCTCGGCCTCCCTCGTTTCCTCAATGCGTGGAGCTTCCCCACGCGCACAAGAGCTTCTGCCACGTTCATTTTAAAGTTGAGAAGATCCATGACTTGCTGTGGCCGAGTGCCCTGGCGTTCTTTGTCTCCACGATACTCAAGCCAGCTGTTCACTACAGCAACATCAAATGCATGAGTGATCATGCGCAGTGGCCATTTGCAGGACCGGATGTCAATCCTGTAAAGGCTGATGAGTTGATCCAGCTTGTCCACCCCTCCCATGGCCTGGTTGTATTTCTTCACCACCTCTGGACGCTTGATCTTCACAAACCGCCCCTCTTTCTGCTCCCACCTCTCAACTTCATCTTCATCTCCTACACCAACAAAATTGGAGGCCAGCACAACAGAGCGGTTATCAAACCACTTCACTAGAACCACCTTTCCATCCCTACTCCTCACTTCATCGTGGCTCCCCCGCCCTTTCTTTGACATTTCCTTGTCTGTCTGCAGTGGGGACTTTGCAAAGCGACAAACCCTAGCTGTTCCAGCTGCATGGATTTTCTTTTCTGCCAGCACTTCAAGGACATTGTAGGTGGTGAAGAAGTTGTCAAAGAAGAGCTTGTGGTTCGGAGCCTGGATTCTCTGCAAATCCAGGCTCCGATTTGCACTCTTGGCAAACCCAGCACCCCCATTGCCATATGTAGACCGACGAGGGCTTCAATCTCAGATACTGATGCATGTTTATACCCCTTGACTGCATTTTGTTCTGCATAGATGTTAGTCATGGTTGTCATCAGCTGGAACATCTCACTGGGAACATACTTCTTGAAGTAGTCATAAGGTGTTAGTGGCTCAGGGGGTTCAGGAGCAGGAGCAGGACTTTCCCATGTTGTGTTTACTGGGGTAAAGGGGGTGTGACGCCACTCAATATCACTTTTCTTGGTGAGGTTTCTCTCTGCCTCCTCTGGCTCATAATCCTCTCTGTCTTCCTCATCCTGACCTTCCACTGCCTCAACCTCAACTTCTTCCCCTACCAATGGTACCTCTGCCTCATCCCTGTCTTCCCCTGAAATCATTCACAAAACACTATTTGTCTGTATCTGTCTATATTGGCTTTTTGGTAACACTTTAATTTAGGGCCCTTGCATAACAACTTCATAACACATTCATAAGCCATACATAACATGTTAGTAAGCAATATATTAGCATTTATGGAGCGCTTATGTCAACCATCGCATATTGACATAGGGTGTGCTATGTCACCATACTGTTCCTGAGTATGTAAGGGCCCTAAACTTTGTTTGTATTACTATTATATATACATTTTTAAACTTATATGTGGTATTGAGACAATTTTTCAATATGACATTTCTTCCTCACTGACTTTCTACACTCACCAACTCTTGAAAATCTACCAGCATCTCCAACTTCCTCATCGCTTCCCAAGTCAACATCAGATATATTTCCATTGTTGATAAGTTCAAGGACTTCAATGGCTGTATATTCTGCATATGAAATATTTTCAACTTATTATCAACTCATTCTCTTGTTCTGATGTACTGTTTTTATAGTAATGAAGTCATTTACCAATACTGGAGAATTGAGTTCAATAACATGGTTTTGGACCCACTGTCCATTCTAATGGACAGCAGTATTTGAAACAATCCTGTGTAAAAACTTTCACAGAAACATGTGATATTACAACTTAATTCATACATTACATATTTCAATATTATATCAAATATATGACATTTTGGCAAAGATATCTATAAATGTAGAAAAAAACTTTATAATTATCCTTTACTTCGGCGTGTGGGGTTAAGTCCTGCCATGTCTCTCTTCAATGTGGTGGATTTTTTTCAAATAACAACAAGCAGAGCTATACTGCCATCTGTATCTATATTATTATTCAAGGAGTTTTCACACTGTTGCATTTTTTTCATGATTTAAAGCAACATATTAATGATTATTCTTGAATACTGTAGGGAAATGAAAAGGAAATGTAGAATTGGGGATATTTCCAGCTTCTTCCTCCCCCTGAAAAGGGGTACTGAGACAAAAGAGGGAGAGCTGGAGAAAAAAGGAGAGCAGAGTGAGAGAAAGGACAGTGATGGTCAACTGGGAAACAGAAAAGTCATGGAGATGGAATCAGCAGACCCACAGAAGAAAGAGATTCTGAGATAAGTGTTGATCAGGACATGGATACAGAGAAGGATGAAGATACTGGGACAGATAAAGAGAAAGCCAGGAACCCAGCGTTGGAAAGTGAGGGGAGACAGAGAAAGATTGAAATGCCTACCCCAAGTGCAGCTTTGAAGTGTATGGCAATGTTTTCATGCTTAATGCACACAACAGGTTAACATAATAAATACGTTTAAACAAACCAAAAATAAGTACTTCAGATGTACAATTACAAATGTGTCTAGTAGATTTATGTCATATAACATCTACATTCCCTGTTAATATGCTGTAGCATTAAATGTTCAAAAAACACACATTATTTAGTTGTGTGATATAAAAAGTTGTGTTACACAGACATATATTTCCAGTCAGATAGGGTTGATGTGACACAGTTATGTCAGGTGTACTCATGAATTTCATGTTACCAGTGTAGGCTATCTTATGTCATGGATATTTGAGGAAAACAGGCCCCTGTATGTAAATACAGCTAACTATATGACACTGTTATATAAATAATAAATGAATGTGCCACATCACAAATACCTCCTGCGGCCCTGCCACCCCTTTGCCACCACAGGTGAGAATGTCTAGATCTGCCCCTGGCGTGGGATATCTCCCCTCACAGTTTGACAATCCCCTGCTGGCGTAGGCAATAACTTTCATCTGTCCATCTTGCTGTTGATACAGAGCCGCCCCAAGGCCATGAAAACTTGCATCAGTATGGAGAACGTTTGGCAGTCGAGGATTGGCAAAGCCCAAAATTGGAGCAATTGTTAACTTTCCAATCAGAGTCCTGAATGCTTGTTCGCAATTAACTGTCCACTTTTCTCCAAAGGGTGACTTAAATGTGGGTGACAGAAATCTTTTTTAAGGTCAGTTTCTACTCCATTCTCTGAGATAACCTGTCCCAAGTATTTTACTGACTTCTTGAAAAAATGACACTTCTCAAGCGATAACCTGAGCCCAAACTCCTTCAGTTTGTTCAAAACTCGCATAAGTCTCTCCTCGTGCTGTTCAAGGGGTTTCTGAGAACACAATAAGGTCATCCAGAAAAACAAAAACGTATTTTTGGTTTAAAGAGCCCATGTATTTCTCCATGACTCTTTGGAATGTGTTTGGAGCGTTGGTTACCCCTTGTGGCATGCTATTGAATTCCCAAAATCCCATGGGAGTGACAAAGGCTGTTTTAGGCTTGTCTTCCTCTGCCATTTCCACCTGATTGAAGCCTGACTTCCATCACAGAGAACCATCTCGATCCTGTCAGAGCTGCAAAAGTCTCAATATTTGGCAAAGCGTATGCATCTTTGATGGTCTGAGCATTTAATTTTCTGTAAATCAATCTATAATCAGATTTTGCCACTCTTCTTTTTTACAATTAAAATTGACCATTCCCCAGGGCCATGCCCATGCCCCCTAAATTACTGTTGGAACGTCCGATACAATTCCCGGAACTGTCAAAAATCCATTGCGAGTACGGGGATAAGCTCTATAGTTGTCAGTGTGAGTGAGGATTTTTGGAGTAATAACTCCGCGATATCTTCCAGATCAAGGCAGAAGGTACTTCAATATGCAGTGGAAGGAGATATAAAAATTATTAAAATTAGCAACGAAGGGGAAACAACAAAAAATCGAAGCCAAAGCATACATGTCTCAAGTAGCCTTGTCTGGCCAGGCACTTGAACAGCAAGCACAGGGTTGGGATACTCAGGAAAAGGTCGCCCACTCACATAATTCTACGAAGATTAAAATTAAATAAGTTTATAATGGACTGTTGGGACGTTTTCAACATTGATACAGTATTTTAAGCTCCTGGAAACTTGCTGGCGTTCGCTGGCTAACTCAGCTTGCAATTTTACAGACATTAACATTTTGATTTCAACATTAACAAATGTGTTGGAATGACTAGTTATGCACTAGTAGTGGTAATGATACTAGTTGACATGAACCGTAACTGGGGATGTTCCCTCAACTAACATATTTTAGACATCGTTCGCTAGCAGTTTAATTTAAGCTAGCTACCTTGGAGCAGACATATTTGTGTTTGTTGATATTCGCTAAAGAGTAGCAAAGCCAGCTGCGTGGCAGTTTGATACCCGCTTTTGTCTTGGTATAGAGGATTTTCACAACGCGTCACCGGACCGGAAGTCGCCATCTTGGAGACACTCCGCATCACAACAAAGCACTGACACTGAAGTATATCCCAAACGTCGTCAAGGAAAATTGTGAATTATTGCCGTGTTTCAGGTTGTACCAATAGGACAGATCGAGAAAAACATTTGCTATATTATCGACTTCCAAAAGTTTTTAAAAACCAGGGAGAGGAATGCCAGAGATTATCTGAGAAAGGAGGCGCTTATGGTTGGCAAAGCTCAACCAAGATCTACGAGGGAAAAATCTGGACAACATCCGTATTTGTTCGGCACATTTCTTGACAGGTATTGTGAAATGTTTATTTCAGCGGCTCATAATTTTTTTTCTATTGTAATGATAATATTTTTAATAGTAAATAGTAAAAAAAAAAATACTGTTTTAATGTTTTTACTGTGTGCTTATTTTACTGTAAAGCTGACATTGACATAATTTAGTTAATGTTAAACTACTGCATGTGTATGGGTTTGGCGAGAAAACCAGGTAGTTAACAATATCGAGATATCCAACTGAAGGCAGAATCACCGAGTCGTCACGGATCCAAGTAGAGGGAGCTAACTGGTAGGGATCTGCACCGCCAATAAATCCTAATTTCTCAAAATATCGACCCTTTTCTTGTGGTCCAAGTCCTTCCCTATATGCCTTTGGATCTTGGACGCGTTTTGATGACCATTTCGACATGGCTACAGTTGTACCAAAGAGTATAGAATATACGTTCTTTGGTTGTACTCCGTTCAGTTGTTTACACCGAGTGCCTCCAATATGGCCGTGCATCCGGGTTACCGCCCAGAACATGATGTTGGTGAAAACCCTCTTTAACAAACCCCTCTGAAAAACAGCAATTTCTTGGTTTCATCGGAAAGGACCACTAGGTTTACAAGACCCCGTCGTTATGATGAAACGTTTTACTGTAGCATCTGAAACGTCTTCCTCAAAATGTCCCCTATCTGTGGCGCAACATTTCGACGGCTGTCGCTCATCGTCCTGCTCTGAATCACTGACTGGCATCACCTCAACCTGGTCCACACCTCTGTCATCTTCAATACACATTTCTACTTGGGTCGGGCCACATGGGGTACTAACTACACCTGAGCTGCATGGTTCTGACTCTGTCTCTGACTGGTTAGGCCTGCAACCAAAAATATGGATTTGTTTTACATTGGAATAGATGGGGAAACACTTTGTTACATTTGGCTCCCCTCCCCCTCCTAGGAATAGCCTCCCTAGCACCCTGCTAGGCTATTGGCTAGCTTAACATACTAATTTGCTATCCACCTAACTAGTAGTGACCACTATTTACACAACTTGTATCCTAGTTATTATGCCCGACCATAATGTATGTAGGCTATAACTTGTCTTTAAATAAATATCTATCACAATAGTAGGTTACCTGTCTGAGGGCAGCGATAGGCCTACTGATCCTAGCTGAACTGCTGCTAGCAGGGTTTTTGTGTCGGGGTCGTCCGTGGGGAACTTCGTGGGCTGGCGACTAGTTGATGGTCTAGTGGTTAAAAAATTATCTAATTTTGCCAGCTTTGCCACCTTTTCATCTTTTTCTTTTTTTCTCTAGCCTTTTCCTGCTCCCACTCTTGTGTTTAAAAGGCATTGCTACACGTTCAGTGCTGTGCTCAATGAATTGTTGTTGTGACCTTCAAATTGGTGTAACTATAGCGTATTGTATTGGCACATGATCAAATAGAGACTTGACATTGGACAACAACATACATATTACCCAGCAATCATCATTGCTAATCACAAACATACCAAAGAAAATAAGAACTTATTCATTTCATAGTTTCTATAGTATATGTAGGATAAGCATATGATTGTGGTATAAATTGCTACTTTTCTCCAAAAAATCATAACAACCATGACTGAGATAAGTTTGCCTTTTTAGGTGTATAAATAGCATATGACCCTAGCATTATATTATTAAAGGGGCGATTGATTGCAAAACCGATTTTACCTTGTCATTGTAGAATAACGACAGTTCGGTGGTTAAAATGAACATACAATGAATATTAAAGTCCATTGACACTTTCCTATGCAAATCTCAAAATGAAAAGAGTTGGCTGTAAAACGCTTGTTTTTCAACAAAGCAATTTGAGTGACGTAGGACGGGGGACCGCCATTGTTGGCTCTGGTCTGTATCTTTGACACGCCCCAAAATGTACATCCAGACCAGCCACTCACTGGTGTTCCTGCCCAGTCCGAGATAGCGTAGATCTCCGACGCTAGTTTAACTGCGCGCTGCTCTGTAGGCTACTTCTAAGCAATAACAAGGATATTGAAAATAGCCTTGTACCAGGCTGTACAGGGAAGGCTAACACTTATAGTCTTCCCAAGGACCCAAACATTCGACAAGCATGGCTGCTGTTTGTCTATGAGAAGATCCCGGCGAAGTTCGACACGCAATTATACATTTGTTCTGAACATTTCACCCAAGACAGTTTTGTCAACCTTGGACAATTTCAAACAGGATTTGCTAAGAAGCTGAACTTGAAAAGATGTGCTGTTCCAACCGTTGTCACGACGTGAGGTGGGGTTGGACCCAAATGCAGGGGAGTACCGAGGCATAGCGAGGAACACAGGTTTAATTCTCAAAACGGGAAACAGACAGGGTACACGCAGGGACAAAGGGTAATGCTAAGACAAAGACTGGACGCAAAGCAGGAACCTAAACACACAGAAACAAACAAGACACAGGTGAACACAATGAAACTAACGACAACTGAACGAGACAGGTGACGACAATGACAGGGAAACACTAGGGCAGGGCAAAACCAAAAACAATAGGGGGGCACGGCTGTGGCCGTGACAGTACCCCCCTCTCAAGGGACGTCACCCGACGACCCACAAGGCAGGGCAGGGGGTCAGGGCAGGTCCGGGGGACGACCTGGAGGCAGGGCAGAGGGTCGGGGCAGGTCCGGGGGGCGGCCCGGAGGCAGGGCAGAGGGTCGGGGCAGGTCCGGGGGGCGACCCGGAGGCAGGGCAGAGGGTAGAGGCAGGTCCGGGGGGCGGCCCGGACGCCGGAGCACGGGCACGGGGGCACCTGGGAGCGCGGACGAGGAGGCGCCTGGGAGCGCGGATGAGGGGGCGCATGGGAGCGCGGGCACCGGGGCGCCTGGGAGCGCGGACGAGGGGGCGCATGGGAGCGCGGGCACCGGGGCGCATGGGAGCGCGGGCACCGGGGAGCGCGGGCACCGGGGCGCATGGGAGCGCGGGCACCGGGGCGCATGGGAGCGCGGGCACCGCGGCAGGCAGCAGCCAGAAGTCCTCGGGCGGAGGAGGAGGCCAGAAGTCCTCGGGCGGAGGAGGCGGCGACCAGGAGTCCTCGGGCGGAGGAGGCGGCGGCCAGGAGTCCTCGGGCGGAGGAGGCGGCGGCCAGGAGTCCTCGGGCGGAGGAGGAGGCGACGAGGCTGGGGTACAGGGTAGGAACGAGGCTGGGGCACCGGGCAGGAACGAGGCTGGGGTACAGGGCAGGAACGAGGCTGGGGTACTGGGCAGGAACGAGGCAGGAACGAGGCTGGGGTACTGGGCAGGAACGAGGCTGGGGTACTGGGCAGGAACGAGGCTGGGCTACAGGACAGGAACGAGGCTGGGCTACAGGACAGGAACGAGGCTGGGGCACAGGGCAGGAACGAGGCTGGGGCACAGGGAAGGAACGAGGCTGGGGCACAGGGAAGGAACGGGGCAGGGGTACAGGGCAGGAACGGGGCTGGGTTCTGGCGGCAGGCGGCCGACTCTCCCTGGCAGGAACAGCCTTGGTGGTCTGGGTGCTGGGCGGCGCAACCTTCTTCGTCCGGGCGCAGGGCGGCACAACCTCAGGATGAGGCAGGGGCACAGGGCAGGATCGAGGCAGGGGCCCAGGGCAGGACCGAGGCTGGAGTCGGGGTTCCGGCTGGGGCTGGAACCAGGACTTGGGGTGGGCCTTGAGCTGCAGGCTTCGGGGTCCACCAAAGGCCAGGCGGGTCCCTAGGAAAGGGTTGGGTGAACTCTCTGCTGGGTCCCATCTTAGTCTTAGCATTCTGTCACGATGTGAGGTGGGGTTGGACCCAAATGCAGGGGAGTACCGAGGCATAGCGAGGAACACAGGTTTAATTCTCAAAACGGGAAACAGACAGGGTACATGCAGGGACAAAGGGTAATGCTAAGACAAAGACTGGACACAAAGCAGGAACCTAAATACACAGAAACAAACAAGACACAGGTGAACACAATGAAACTAACGACAACTGAACGAGACAGGTGACGACAATGACAGGGAAACACTAGGGCAGGGCAAAACCAAAAACAATAGGGGGGCACGGCTGTGGCTGTGACAGTTTTGACAGAAAGGGTCCAGAAAAGGGAGTAGGTAGCCTTTTGGTCAGATGAAACAGAGCAGTTGTACATCAAAGTAGATTTGTGTTTTTTTTTATACGTTACTTTAATTCACAAAGGGGATCCTTCCCATTTAGAGCCTTTAGCGACTCTGTTTCATAATGAAATAATCTTTATGCTTTTATAACCTGATAAAGGTAAATACAAGACCATCTTTATTCACAAAGGATGAATTATTCTAGTTGTGCAAGATGAAAGTCTCATGTTCATGGTGTTGTCATTGTGTACGCTGACTGAGTCTATCCTCAAACCTCTGGTACATGTAGTTCCAGGGGAGTCAGTATTCCTCACCAAATTCCTTCATAACCTTGAATCCCTGCAGATCCAGGAGAAGCAGGAGCGCCGGAGGCTGGAGAAGGCTGAGAGGGACCGGGCTGAGGCCAAGCTGGAGGCCGAAATAAAAAATTATGACCCATGGGGCCGGGGAGGGTGCGGCGCACCCCTCAGAGACACCCAAGGGGACCTCATTAGTACGTTGTAGCATGTTTCACTTACATTCCATGTTGGCTCACCCTACAGGATTGCATAAGTTGATTGGAGTTCAATTGATGGCAGATATTTCTGTGTAAAGTGTCTGACTGTACTCTGCCTGTCTAGCTGACCTGAAGCAGATGCACAGGCAGAATGAGGAAGCTTGGCTGAACCCCGAGACCTCTCTGAAAGAAGCCACCAGGCCCATCCTGAGGGAGGACAGACTGCCTCCCATCAACACAGTCTCTGGTAGACAGTCAATGCACCAGCTGGCACACTGCAGACATTACATCATTTCACGCGAATGTAATACACACGTACACACAATGCATATGACTGTTCTACTTTATCTTTGCAGGTTTTGCTCCTGTCCAGACCTCCATGTTTGCCAGAGGAAATGTGTTTCCTAACCAGCCAACGCTTCATCAACTCACTGAAATAAGCGCAGCTAGTTTTGGCAGGGCAATCGGGCAGCGCGCGTCAGTCAGTGATCGGGGACATAAGGTGTCTTACTCCACCTTCCTTACTCCTCCCACTACCACACCCATGTAGCAGCGCATATCCATTGGGCCACGTCCGATAAGGCGTCTTTAAAAGACGCGCGGATATGCACACACTCACCCCGGTCGTTGTATGATCAGTGCTGCTGCCAATGTGTTTGTATTCCTGCGTTGTCGGTTGTTGCTTTCGCCTTTGTTGCTGTGTCCGGCTTTTGCGATCCGGGGGTGGCCTGTTGTTGTTGGGGGTGTTTGCAGGAGGTTTCGGGCATTCGCCTGGATTCGCAGCCTCTGAGAACCACCCCGACGGCGGTTGCGACGATGCAGGTAGCCGGGCCCGGCGTAACTCGCGTCGGCTCAAAGATCGCCTGCTACCAGGATTGGTGGTTCAACGCATCCTGGACTCTACAATGTCTTGGTCGTGTCTCTTTCCTTGAGTGTAATCATGATGAACTGCACGTCCGTGGAGTGCTGCAAGGCCGCTCCTTTCTCCTTCCTTCTCTTCCCGAACGGTGCCCGCTGAGAATGCTCTGGTCCAGGGAGGAAGACCCGGTGCTGTTGGCCCCTCTGGACGTCGAGGTCTCTGGCGGAAACGAGTGCTCGGGTCGTCGCGTTGGAGGAGGGGTCGACGACAGCGGTGGATCCGCCGATCCCCGGTACTGCTTCGGAGGCGCTCCCGTGGCCTTCGACTTCGCATTGACTTCAGGGGAGGAATGACGTGGTACCGTGTCTTAGGACACCACCGGCTGGTAATCAGGAATGGCGTACCCGAATGAGAGGGTTGTGTATCTGCGGCTCTTTAAATCGATTGTATTGCTTGATTGCCATGGCATTCAGTAGTATACGCTGTGCAACGGAATACTCGGATTTCGGGAATGTATTAGCCGGTGCTTACGTAACAGCTTGCCAATATTGTTCATTGTAATTTTCTTTATTTCAGGGGTGCGCACTGATCAATAGAAAGTGTAATTGAGCAGTTAGCCAGAGACGCTAAATTCGTCTGCTGTCTCCGGGCAGATGTTAAGGCAGCCAAATTACTTCAAACGTCAAATACATACTAAGGTGAAATATGGTATCCCTATATTATCGGTTAACCAGTTGAGTAGCGTCACAGTATCTGTCTGTCGTCGTGTGTGGGCCCACAGCGTAGACTACCATCTCGGATGTGTGACTTCGGACAAAATGAACGTCCGGTTATCTAGCTCTATGCACTATGCTGGTGTGGCAAAACATGTAGGCCTTCTGGAAGAGGGTACCGTAACGGTAAACACCAGCGTCTAGCGTTGCTAGCTACGAGTGTCATGCTAGGTACTTGCCGGAAGGAACAAGCTAGCAAGCTGTGGGCCCCACCGTACTTATGCTGTGGGAGCGTGGGGATAATTGGACTCACGCATCTAATGTGCGGAGTGTGGCTATGCAAATCGTTGCGGGTTTATTTGACTTGTGATGGGCCGTCAGAGTGCCCCTACGCTGTGGCTATAGTCTAGTGGGTCGATGGGTACTGTTGCACCATCGCATGAAAGTACGTCTATCTGCATACATGCTTTGAAACTGTCAAGACAGACATTCCACGTCTCCCGGGAGTTCCGGGCGGGAGAAGCCAATATTTAGATTCACCGCGTGTACAAATGCACTACTATATTGAATTGTATTTGATATAAAAACTGAATGAGATTAACCCCACCTTTCTGAGGTAGTTGGGAAGAACCCTTGGACCAAGTGTTGATTTGGTGTTACTACATTACATTTACGTTTATGCATTTAGCAGACGCTTTTATCCAAAGCGACTTCCAAGAGAGAGCTTGACAAAAGAGCATAGGTCACTGATCATAACAGCGAGGTAGTCCCAAACATTGCAAGCAGCCAAAACATGAAGCATACATTGTGGAAAACAAGTGCCAAAAGTGCCTTAAGTTACTAATGGTAGTGCTGAAAATAATACATAAATACATTGTATAAGGTCTGGGATTTTTTGGGAGATAAAACATATATATACTGTACATTTAAATTTAC
Organism: Hypomesus transpacificus; assembly: GCF_021917145.1. Lineage (NCBI taxonomy): Eukaryota > Metazoa > Chordata > Actinopteri > Osmeriformes > Osmeridae > Hypomesus > Hypomesus transpacificus. Next base: position 4,234,694 of record NC_061072.1, read on the forward strand.
AAACTGTAGTCGAACCATCATTTTAGGTGTCTGAATCCAATAGTAGGCTACTCAATATACTCTGATACAGACATTCCACGTCTCCCGGGAGTTCCCGGTGGGAGAAGCCGCCACCCGGAAATGGGTCTCTGCAGGTTGGGATGACTGACATCATCAGTGTTAATGTGACTGCGGTACAATGGTCATTTAGCAGACGCTTTATTCCGAGTGCAATATTTAGATTCACCGCGAGTATAGGTCATCAGTTACGAGAAACCAAACGATTGCAACGGTCCCTCCTGTCGTCTGTTCTGAGGGACTGGATTTAACTCTGACATTCACATCTCAAGTAGACAGCGATTTCTCAGGCTGCCTGCAGGTCAACGACCGGTGGTCCGCGCATTCTGCTGCATGCCTCTCAGTGGCACCTAATTGGCGTCGGTGGGCGGCAGCTGTAGCCTACTCTCTGTGGTATCGGCCGCCGCAGCGGCCCGCACACATCGACACGCTGTCGGTGGCTCCATGTTGGATCCTGGTAATGAGCACCAGTCGGCATCGTGCACCTGCTGGACGATTGTCAAGATGTTCCGTGATCTCCACCCGCGCTGCCTCTAGGTGTCTCGGCATTTCCTGATAGCGTTTCATGCGTGCGTCGTTACCCTCGGAGCGTGTCCTCTGCGTCGTGGTGGCCGCTCAGCCCCGCTTCTATGCATGCATCGTGCCCCAGAGTTCGTGTCCCGTCTGTTGGACTTCTCAACCCGTGCTAGGCTGTGCGGCCTTTGGCGCGGCTTCGGGTATTTTATCACGATTCCATGGAGTCGTCCTCCGCCTCGATTTTCGTATCGACGAGGCTGCCTCTTTAGGTTGGGGGTTATCGAGCTCTCCGGACAAGGCCTTGTGGCCACGGGGTTACTTCCTGGCTCTTGAGACGTATCTCACGGCTTAACACGAATTGCATTCCATCATGATGCTTTTTATTGCGTAGGAAAAAGTTTACTGTTATAATATCGAAGCAAGGTCCACATCATAAGGAGGTCTGTGCATATCAATCTAGTCAGACTGCTCACTTGGACCAGAGTGTGGGAATCTCATTGCGCACCGCATTCTTTCAGGCTATAGAGACGGTGTGGCGCACTGTCTTGTTCAGTGGAGTTCCGATAGGCAAGCATGCCGCCATTTCTCGGACGGTGCTAGACCTTAGGCCCGGGTGAGTGCGCGGTGCACATGTAGGCCTATGTTGTCTGCCGGCGAATACATGAGGACGTTTTTCAATCCACACTGATGGATGAAGGATGCAACTTTGTGGTCTAAGCAGGGGCAATGAGCGCACAGCGCAGACGTGTTACACACTGATATCGGGGTGTTCAATTAAGGTGTTTGGAGCCCTCAGCAAGCTGCTGAACGGGCCAAGAGAGCAGAATTCGGATCAAGATTACGTCTACTATCATCTACCCATCTTGCACATAGGCCACTGAGGGTTATGTTGGTCGAGGGCCACTTATGTGAGCCTTCCGTGACATTGCTTGTCATAGGGCTATGCTCTTCAAATTACTGGTGTCCGACTGATCAAGGGTACTAGGGCCCTATACGGCGATAACACTCGAGTCAGTGTTTTCACAACCTTTTAATGTTTCACGGTGTGGGGAATTCACCACTATTGTGCAGTGAACGTTTAGTGTCCTGAACATTCCAACCTGATACTTTGCAAGGTGCCTCTATTGTGATTTCTCGATCTAACTGCGTTTTGTCCACTCTCCTATGTCACGCCGTGTCGCCCGGGGTGACGCCTTCCGAGTCCCGCCTTCCGAGTCCCTGTTGTCACCGATGCCGGCAAGGCCATGACGAAATCCTGGTTCGCTCAACGATTCGCTGTGGGCTGTCCCAGGATTGGTATACATCGCAAAGCTTCCGGATTGGGGCGGCCACCTGGGCATCTTCAAGTGCCTAGCCACGCTGGAATGATGGGGACTGGTCAGGACGAGGACTGGTCGTCCTCGGCTTATGAGCGCCATGTACGCCCCAATGCCCTGGACATCGTAGGTGTCCAGAGATCTATGAGCTTGACGTGAACAAGCTTGCGGCCATGTGGTCGAAGGACTAATCGCAGTGTGTCAATACACGAGCCTGCATTACAGATGGTGACTGGGTCGGCTTGTTAACCCATAACAGTAGAATATCTCTTTAGATCTCGGTTTAGGCGTGGTGATCCGCAGACGTGCTCTGATCTGGTAGCTATCAATCAGAATCCATAGTGCCTGAATCGAGATATCTCTAGAGATGCCCTGGACTCCAGGGAACGGCGGGTGCTCTGCCGACACATTTGTTTATCTCATTCTCACATAGGAACACTGATGGTACAACATGTGCCTCGCGTACATCTTTGGGGTTGCCGACGGGCGCTAGAGGATGGGTCTCTAGAGACAGCTGTAACTCTGCCCTGTATGGATGAGAGGTTACCGGATCACAAGCATTGTAGAATGTCCCTGTAGATCTTGGCTCAGCACTGGTGATCCGCAGACGTGCTCTGATTCGGTAGCAATCGATCAGAATCCAGCGTCCGAGTCAAGATATCTGCGGAGACACCCTGGATACCGGCCAGGGAACAGCAGGTGCTCTGCTGACACTAGTCATTCTCACTAGATAAGCATATCTTCGTGTTCCGGCGTACATGCTGCCTTTGTGTACATCCTGATGGGTTCGCTGACGGGCGCAAAGAGGGGCAGCTCTCTGGAGGTAGCTATCTGCCCGATGTCGGATGAGAAGTGTACCGGGGAGATGGTCGGTGTATTTGGCTTGTCGCAGGTTCACCTTCCGTCCAGCACCGGGTCTGGACGGGATGTGCGCGTGGGACGGCTCGGTAAACCGCACATCAGATGGTATGTAACACGATGGATATGCACACATAGTCTTAGTCATCGTTAATGTTAGCATGACCCCCGCATCCAGAAAACGCTTGTTTTTGCCACTAGTACGTACGTAGTGGGATTTCAGGGGGTCCTCCTGTGGCTCAGGAGCAGCGGCAGTCCGCTCTACACATAGTCTGCATGGCGGAGTGGTGGCGTGTGTTTGGGGGATTATATCTCTATTGCTCCCTGCCTCATATGTCATGTATGTATGTGTTGCATCGAGGAGGCAGGGAGTGCTTCCCTTAGATCATCCACTCCGCCAAAGTAAATCTACATGTCCATGTCATGTAACAATAAATGCTCAAATCTAATACGTGATTGTCTTGACTGAACTGGATAAGTATAAGCTTGGCCTAAAACAACAGGTACAGTGTGGTATGGTATGGTTTGGGATGTGTTATGTACAGATTTCAAGACCCTGGCCTCTGGTGGCTGTTGGGTCTTTTAGCTTCAACAAGCCATTGATTTGAAGGATGTTGTGTACTGTACACAAACACACACCCACACACACACACACAGGTACATGATGTTGTATAACAAACTGTTTACCTTTCGGGCCCTGCCCAGATTGAGGAGAAGCACCTTAAGGAGGCAGAGGAGAGGGAGAAGCTACGCCTGGAGGAGGCGAAGGAGGAGAGGAGGCTGGCAGAGCAGAGGGCCCAAATGAAGAGGGAGTTTGACGAGGAGAAGGAGATCCGAAAACTCAAGGAGATAGAGGTCAGCTGGGCACTGATTGGCTAAGAGGGATTTGGCAGACATTATTGTATATGCCTTTGCAATATACAGTATACAACTTATCTTATGTGGACCACACACTCTTGAATAACAATGCTGAACAATCTTGATAGTAGAATTGGATTTTTATGGTGTGGACAATACACGTAAGGGTTGATTTCAAGCGAGTGTAACATGTTCTTGTGACTCAGCTGTAATTAGCTAAATAAAGTTTGGTCTTCTTCTTGCAACAGAAAAGGGGCAAAAACAAGGAGCTGGTCCGTCTTGCAGAGGAGAAGAAGAAAGAGGTGGAGAAGAAGAAGAAAGAGGTGGAGGAGAAGGAGATTGCTGCTGGGAGGATGCGCTATGAGAAAGAGAGACAGACGCGCTTTCAAGAGGTGAGAGGACCACACAACTTTATTAGAAAGTTAAACAAACAGAAATATCAGTATGATCCCCATCTTACTGTCTATCTGCAGGTGCGAAGGGAGATCTCGCCTCCCATCCCCACGCTCCAGAAGACACACAGGGCCCCCCAGTCCACCTCCAGTCCCCCCAGCATGGACAGCAGACGATCCACCTCCTCCATGTCTGTAAGTTACCGCTTGTATAAACCATAAACGTACTGTGGAGTGCATCATCTGAAAACAGGTAGAAACACATGTCTCTGTCCCCCACAGACACCTTTTAGGAATGTTCTCTTTCAGATATGTTCTTGTGACTCAGCTGTTATTAGCTAAATAAAGTTTGGTCTTCTTCTTGCAACAGCAAACGGACGAAAACAAGGAGTTGGTCCGTCTCGCAAAGGACAAGAAGAAGAAAAAGGTGGAGGAAGAGGAGATTGCTGCTGGGAGGACGCGCTACGAGAAAGAGAGACAGGCGCGCATTCAAGAGGTGAGAGGACCACACAACTTGATTAGAAAGATTTGAACAAACAGAAATATCAGTATGATCCCCATCTTACTGTCTATCTGCAGATGCGAAGGGAGATCTCGCCCCCCATCCCCACCCTCCAGAAGAGACACAGGCCCCCCCAGTCCACCCCCAGTCCCCCCAGCATGGACAGCAAATGCCCCACCACCCCCATGCCTGTAAGTTACCGCTTGTATAAACCATAAACGTAGTATGGAGAGCATTTATCTGAAAACAGGTATAAACTGATGTCTCTCTCCCCCCCCACACACCTTTTAGAAGGGTTCTCTTTCAGGGCTCCAATCCCAGACAGCTTCTGTCCCAGCTGTTAGGAAGGAGTTGAGAGCTGCAGGTAGGCCTAACACACACACAAAAACACTAAATGTTCCAAATAGCTAGAACCAACACATTGTGGATTAGTTGGTATGTTGGTATGTGATTGTTTGTGTATGTGTGTCAGGCTGCCTACCAGAGTACGAGAGGGACATCCTCTGTAAGTTGTCTGCAATCCGTAAAAAGCTGCTCAGAGAGCAGAAACGGGCGGAGGGCCAGATGATGCGCTCAGAGTGAGAGGAGCTGGACTCACTTGACAGGTAACACCCTCCGCGACTGGGGCACTACTGCAAAGTTTGTCTCTGTCTCTCTCTATCTCTCATTCTCTCTCCCTCTCTTACTCTCTTACTCACTCTCTCTCTCTCTCTCTCTCTCTCTCTCTCATTCTCTCTCACATCTCTCTCTCTCTTTCTCTCTCCGTTGGCATTCTGAGATTAGAGTGCCTTGTAAACGGCAACCTTCTTTACCCTACGAATCCATTAGATCATAAAAAGTTCCGAAACAAAGTGGAGAATAAATGGCAACTTATCACATCTGGAATTTAATTGCTTGTTGAGTTAATTAAAACTAGCTTGTATAGCATCATCATTGGAACTGCATTATTTGACGTCTGTATTAGGCTATTTACATTTGAATTTCCATTTTATGTGAATTGCGATTGTTTCAGTTGAAAACGTAGTGGACTGAATAAAAAAAAGGTCCAATGTGGATACTTATTAGTTGGTGTAACTGAACCAATTGTCTTCGTCACACAAACTCATTACATAAGACTGAAGGTTGACTGGACACAACTTTCTACTCTAACTTTCACACATTTCTGCCATTACAGTAGATCATAAAAAGTTCCGGAAAAAAGTGTAGAATAATTGGCAAGTTATCACATCTGGAAATTAATTGAGGGAATTAAAACTAGCTTGTATAGCATCATCATTACAACTGCATCATTTGACGTCTGTATTAGGCTATTTACATTTGAATGTCCATTTTACTGAAAATTGCGGTTGTATGTTTCAGTTAAAAACGTAGTGGACTGAATAAAAAAAGGTCCACTGTAGATACTTATTACATTTACATTTATTCATTTAGCAGACGCTTTTATCCAAAGCAATTTCCAAGAGAGAGCTTTACAAAGTGCATAGGTCACTGATAATAACAACAAGATAGCCCCAAAGCATTACGGGTAGCCAAAACAAGAAGCACACATTGTGAACAACCAAAATATAAGTGCCAAAGGGAAGAACCATAAGAGCATGTAGTTAAGCAAGTTACAATTAAACAACATGAATCTCTAAGTGCAAGTGTACCTGTAGAAAAAGCATTGGGTTCCGCAAACCATTCCTAAGTACCGTTGTACTCCCGGAACAAGTGCGTCTTGAGCCTTCGTCTTGAGCCTTCTCTTGAAGGTGGAGAGACAGTCTGTGTCTCTGATGGAAGTGGGAAGTTGATTCCACCACTGGGGTGCAGGAGAAGAGCTTGTGTTGGGACCGGGCGGTCTTGAGCGGTGGGACCACCAGGCGGTTGTCTGAAGAAGACCGTAGGTGGCGGGTTGGGGTGTAAGGCTGCAGGAGAGACTTGATGTAGTCGGGTGCAGTCCCGTTCACTGCTCGGAAGGTCAGTACCAGGGTCTTGAATCTGATGCGGGCCGTGATGGGTAGCCAGTGGAGGGAAATGAGGAGCGGAGTAACGTGGGAGTGTCCGGGTAGATTGTAGACCAGGCGTGCCGCTGCGTTCTGAATCCTCTGAAGAGGGTGGGTTTCTTATGCTGGGAGACCGGTGAGCAGCGAGTTGCAGTAGTCCAACTTGGAGAGGACAAGTGCTTGGACAAGCAGCTGGGTGGAGTGCTCAGACAAGTATCTCCTGATCTTCCGGATGTTGTAGAGGGTGAATCTACACGACCGGGAGACCGCAGCAATGTGGGCCGTGAGGGAGAGCTCGTCATTCATGGTGACCCCAAGGCTCATGGCAGTGGATAAAGGGGTCACCGTCGCAGATCCCAGGGTGATTGAGAGGTCGTGGGAGATGGAGGGTATTACAGTTTTTCTCAATTGCTAAAACACTAAAACCCATTGTCTGAACAAAGTTCTCAATTGCCTAAACTCATGTAGCTAATTGTGCAGTCTGTTGTCAATACCTTAAACTATTTCACATGGTACAACACAATTTGCAGATCTCACTTAGACTTTTCAGCAAAACTCTAAACACATTCTCAGTCTCAAAACACATTCTGCACTGTAATGCACATGTCATCCATACTGGTAAACACAAGTGGCAACAATCAAATACAAATAGAGAACACATGTCATTGATTAAACACAACCACTCAAAATTGATTTCACTTGACGTCAAATGATGTGACACAACCAATATAAGGCAGTTTTGAGAGCAAACAGTTTGTTGAAGGTGGGAAGGAGAAGGTCTGAGAATGAATTGAAGAAACAATGTACGAGGACGAGTGCGTGTTCGAGGTGGGCGACGAGGAAGAAGAGGAGGAGGGCAAGTAAGAGGAAGAGGAGGAAAAAGAGGAAGAGGAAGACAAAGAGTGGAAATATCGGATGAAATTAGAGCAACAGTCATCGACCATGTTATAGTCCATGGACTGACAATGAGGGAAGCAGGACTTAGAGTGCACCCCAATTTGAGCCGATTTTCTGTGTCCACCATAGTAAGAACATTCAGAGAAGAGAACAGGTAGAGTATACTACTGTATTTTTGTCTGTACTACACTATTGCAGCTGTTTCAATAGACATTTGTAAAGTTCATCACTGTATGTATTGTACTGCATGAATATTTTTTGTAACTGCACATCTACTTTTTGTAGAACTGCAAGGCTGCCACATGCAGGTGGAAGGACAGCCATATTCGCTCCGGAGCAAGAGACCATTATAGTGGGCATGGTCCTTCAAAATATTTGATACGACTCTGAGAAATCCAGGAACGAGTCATACAAGACAACACACACTTGACCGTGTCCTCCATCGTAACAGCATACGAATAAAAAAGGTATACCGAGTACCTTTTGAGCGCAACTCACAAAGGTTGAAAGAACTGCGAGCTCAGTATGTGCAAGTAAGTGTACATTCAGACACATTTACTATAATCCAGATTGTGTACAGTACTGCCACATACAACGTGAATGACATTACTCTTCAGTTCATACAATGTATGTGAATCAGAAGTGCATACGGTAGGCCTAATGGAACTCTACAATATAACACTGTGTCTGTACGACTTACAAAATTCTCCATACAGTATATTGTATTCCTACACAGACAATATTTGACTCGGAATCCTTGGAGAGACCCCATGAGTTCATCTTTGTCGATGAAGCAGGCTTCAATCTAACGAAGAGGAGAAGGAGAGGCCGAAACGTGATTGGACAGCAGGCCGTTGTTGAAGTCCCTGGTCAACGAGGTGGCAATGTCACAATCTGTGCTGCTATCAGCAACCATGGTGTTCTACATCACCATGTTACACTCGGGCCATATAACACCCAGCATCTTCTCAGATTTCTTGCCAATCTAAGACATATTTTATTTGAGCAGCGGGTTCAAGAGCTAAATGAGAATCCCATTCCCACCTATGTGATAGTGTTGGACAATGTCAGTTTCCACCAAGCTGCTCTGGTAAGGGAATGGTTCAACATCAATGGTCAGTTTATGACCTTGTACCTCCCTCCATACTCGCCTTTCCTGAATGCGATTGAGGAGTTTTTCTCCTCATGGAGATGGAAAATGTATGATAGACAACCCTACACCAGGGTAAATCTGCTGCAAGCCATGGAATTAGCCTGTGATGACATAGGTGAGGAATCATGTCAGGGCTGGATACGGCACACAAGAGGCTTCTTCCCCCGTTGTCTCAGGAGAGAAAATATTGCTTGTGGAGGAGCTGGACATGCTCCTCAGCGTCCTTCCGGATGATGGAACCCCCCTGATAATCCTTGGGGACTTCAACATCCACCTTCAAGGAATGCAGGCTGTCGACTTCTTGTCTCTCCTGACCTCCTTCGACCTGACGCTGCTGAGCACACCGGCGACCCACAAGGCAGGCAAACAGCTAGACCTCGTACTGACACGTAACTGTATCACTGACTTAACCTCTGTAACCCCACTGCACATCTCTGATCACCACTTTATCCAATTCACTGTCTCTCTCCCTCCAATCCCTCCTACCTCCCCTCCCCTCGTAACTTTCCGGCGCAACCTCCACTCGCTATCCCCCTCCCACTTCTCCTCTATTGTAACATCCTCCCTCCCTCCCATTGACGAGTTCTCGTCCCACCCCACTAACACTGCCACCGACACCTTGCTAACCACTTTAACTGCATCACTTGACTCTCTCTGTCCCCTGTCTACCAGGTCTGCACGATCTTCTTCCCCCTGCCCGTGGCTTACGGATGTTATTCGTGAAGAACGGTCCACCCTTCGAGCAGCTGAGAGGAGATGGCGCAAGTCCAAAGACGGTCTGGACCTTGATAAGTATCACTCCCTCCTCAAATCCTTCTCTTCTCACATAACTGGTGCCAAAACCCTCTACTTCCTTAACAAAATTAACTCCGCTTCAAACCCCCACAAACTTTTCTCTACCTTCTCCACCCTTCTTAACCCACCTCCCCCACCCCCTCCCTCCACCCTGACAGCAGACGACTTCTCCTCCTTCTTTGAGAAAAAAGTCGCCGACATTAGCAGTCGGTTCCCTAAACCCACCCTTCCTACCCCCTCACCCTCCATTACTGACCCAACTAAATGTCTAAACTCCTTCTCTCCCCTGTCCGAGGCAGAGCTCTCTGACCTCATTCTCTCTCATCGCCCCACCTCCTGTCCCCTTGATCCTGTCCCCTCCCCTCTCTTTCAAACCATCTCCCCCTCTATCATAACTTTTCTGCTCCATGTTCTAAACTCCTCTCTTACCTCTGGCACCTTCCCCTCTGCCTTCAAACAGGCCAGAGTTACCCCTTTACTCAAAAAACCCTCCCTTAACCCTGCTTCCTGTTCCTCCAGAACTACAGACCGGTATCATTGTTGCCCTTCTTTTCTAAAACAATTGAACGTGCTGTATCTAACCAACTGTCTAACTTCCTTTCTCAGAACAACCTGCTCGACCCCAACCAATCGGGCTTCAAGACCGGCCACTCCACAGAGACTGCCCTCCTTTCAGTCACCACTGCCCTCCAGTCTGCCAGAGCGGCTTCCAGGTCATCCGTCATCATTCTGCTGGACCTTTCTGCGGCGTTTGATACGGTTAACCACCAGATCCTGCTCTCCAGACTTTCTGAGATGGGCATCACTGGCACTGCACTCCAGTGGATCTCATCCTACCTGTCGGGAAGATCCTACCAGGTCTCCTGGGGAGGCAAACTGTCAGGCCCACGCCAGCTCTCCACTGGTGTCCCACAGGGCTCCGTCCTTGGTCCCCTCCTCTTCTCTCTGTACACCACCTCACTTGGACCAATCATCAGCTCCCATGGCTTCTCCTACCACTGCTACGCTGACGACACGCAGCTGTACCTGTCATTCCCTCCGACCGATCCGGGGATCTCAGCTAGGATTGAGGCCTGCCTCGCAGACATCTCCGCCTGGATGACTGAGCACCACCTCCAGCTGAACCTTGCCAAAACGGAACTTCTCATCATCCCGGCCAAACCCTCCATCTCCCATGACTTCTCAATCACCCTGGGATCTGCGACGGTGACCCCCTCATCCTCTGCCAGGAACCTTGGGGTTACCATGGATGACGAGCTCTCCCTCACGGCCCACATTGCTACGGTCTCCCGGTCGTGTAGATTCACCCTCTACAACATCCGGAAGATCAGGAAATACCTGTCTGAGCACTCCACCCAGCTGCTTGTCCAAGCACTTGTCCTCTCCAAGTTGGACTACTGCAACTCGCTGCTCGCCGGTCTCCCATCATGCACAACCCGCCCTCTTCAGAGGATTCAGAACGCAGCGGCCCGTCTGGTCTACAATCTACCCAGACGCTCCCACGTTACCCCGCTCCTCATCTCCCTCCACTGGCTACCCATAACGGCCCGCATCAGATTCAAGACCCTGGTACTGACCTTCCGAGCAGTGAACGGGACTGCGCCCGACTACATCAAGTCTCTCCTGCAGCCTTACACCCCCACCCGCCACCTACGGTCTTCTTCAGACAACCGCCTGGTGGTCCCACCTCTCAAGACCGCCCGGTCCCAGCACAAGCTCTTCTCCTGCCTGGCACCCCAGTGGTGGAATCAACTCCCCACCTCCATCAGAGACACGGACTGTCTCTCCACCTACAAGAGAAGGCTCAAGACACACTTGTTCCGGGAGTACAATGGTACTTAGGAATGGTTTGCTGAACCCAACGCTAGTTTCCTCAAGAATCACAATGACTCTTGCTTAGACTGTTGCTCTTGTTGGTTAGTGGTAGCTGATTTAAACTGTTGTATTCTTTTTCTAGTTAATCCTATTTTTATTGCTTTCCTACAGGTACACCTGCACTTAGAGATTAATGTTGTGTAATTTTTAACTTGTTTAACTACATGCTCTTATGGTTTCTTCCCTTTAGCACTATTTTTTGGTTGTTCACAATATGTACTTCTTGTTTTTGACTACCCGCAATGCTGTGGGGCTATCTTGTTGTTATTATCAGTGACCTATGCACTTTGTGAAGCTCTCTCTTGGAAGTCGCTTTGGATAAAAGCGTCTGCTAAATGAATAAATGTAAATGTAAATGTGATGTCGACGAAGTGCTCTGGCCTGACCCAGCCCAAAGACAAGAAGAAGCACATTGATGACATGATGACTCCTTCGATTTTTGTCCATTTTTACTCTAATGTACAATAAACAAGTTGTATGGCCCTGGACATTGTGCTTTCTATTTGTTACAGTAACAGTACTGACAGCTCAATATATTTTAACTGGTTGCAGGTTCATATCAACAAAGAACAAGAGTGAGTTGTGAGTAGTGAGATGCAGGGTACCGTACTGTATAGGGGTACAAGGAGGAGAAAGAACCAACAAAAATTAGAGCAAAGCAGAGTAGTAATTTCTGATACATTTTTTGCTACTATAAGAGAACATGTTTTCGTTCATCAAAGACAATGACGGATAAATATGAAATTCGTTTTTTTAGATGAAAAACGTTCTTCTACCTGAGAACTATATGTTTTGAAAATTAAACTTTCGCCTCAGTTTTACTTGTGCTCAAAATCAATCTTTCGCCTCAAAACAGTTGTACCTGTGCTCAAAATCAAACACTGCTCTCAAATCATAAACAAAGTCATCAAAATGATATACACTATCATGCAGTCAGTAAACAATACACCAAAAAATAGAAAACACATTGTTCAAAACATATAGTTCTCAGGGAGAAGTACATTTTTACGTAATCTCAAAACAAATTTCATATTTATCCGTCATTGTCTTTTGATGAACAAAAACATGTTCTATCATAGTAGCTCAAAATTGATCAGAAATGACTACTCTGCTTTGCTCTTTGCAATGTTTTGCTCTTTCTCCTCCTTGTACCCCTATACAGTACTGTACCCTGCATCTCACTACTCACAACTTACTTTTGTTCTTTGTTGATATGAACCTGCAACCAGTCAAAATCTATTGAGCAGTCAGTACCGTTACTGTAACCAATGGAAAGCACAATGTTCAGGGCCATACAATTTGTTCACTGTACAGTATACGACCTACAATGCACTGTACTAGAGTATACAATACTATAGTAAAAGGGACAAAAATCAAAGGAGTAAATGTGATCAATGTGCTTCTTCTTGTCTTTGGGCTGAGTTAGGCCAGAGCACTTTGTCGACATCACAAGCACTATTTTCCCACCTTCAACATCCTGTTTACTCTCTGAACTGGCTTATATTGGTTCATCATTTGAAACAAGTGAAATCAATTTTGAGTGGTTGTGTTTAGTCAATGACATGTTTTCTCTATTTGTATTTGATTGTTGCCATTTGTGTTTACCAGTATTGATGACATGTGCATTAGAGTGCAGAAAGCGTTTTAAAAATGAGAATGTGTTTAGAATTTTGCTGAAAATTCTAAGTGAGATCCGCAAATTGTGTTTTACCATGTGAAATAGTTTAAGGTATTGATTACAGACAGTGTAATATTTGTATTTTATATTGTATTTTACACTGTAAATTGGCAACTTATATTTTCTTTTATGGCAACTTATATTTTATTTTATTGCATATTTTATTTTAATTGTATTCCACTTAGTATTGCTAGTTTATGTATCCTTAGTATAGTTAAACCATATATCTACATTTAAGATTCCTATATGTTTATTGTATGCACCCTCCTGCCAAAGCAAATTCCTTGTCTGTGCAAACTTTCATGGCGAATAAATCCGTTTCTGATTCTGACAGGCCAATTAGCTACATGAGTTCAGGCCACTGAGAACTTTGTTCAGCCAATGGGTTTTAGTGTTTTAGCAATTGAGAAAAACGGTAATACGGCATGACAACAGAAATTGTTCCACTGGTAGTATTTTTGGATGACACACACACCTCAAAGCATTTAGGGAATACACTGAGGTAAATACATTATTTTATTTCAGACCATTCTGGACAAAGAATTGTAAGATGTAGGCCTAATGAGATAAAAATCTTCATAGTAACCATCTACGTAAATACATTAAAGCTTCATGAGTGTTACTGATATAATCAAGCTACTTTGTAGGCCTATTGATGACTTTCCGATGTAACTTATGAAAATAATGAATGAATTGTCTAGGCGGGATACAAATGTTTACTTAACTTACGAACATAAGTAAATGACCATGCGCGATTCACACACACACTGTTATTTTGTAGCCTAATGATATTATTTTAACGTTATCCCTTAGCCAACATATTAGAAATTGTGATGATATCATTCTGTTGATACACTAGGCCTAGAGTGCATGTATTTATTTTTGATACTGAGACTGCAGTCGGCCAATCATCAAAAGGACTGTTTGGGAAGGAAAATCACTGATTTATTTTGCATACAAGAGAACGATCCGCGTCCTTCGGGGTGCGCGCAACCCCACTTTTACCATAGGGAACTTCCCTGCAAAGAAGCATCAGGCGTGACATCATAATCAGAAGTTGACATAGCAACGGACACATCTTGGCATTCCAAAGCATTATGATGTCACGCCTGACGCTCTTTGGCAGCCGATATTAGCTAAGACTGACACAAACAGAAACTCAGTACAGAGATAAGGTCTTAATGCGTACCACTAATATTAGTGTCATTGCACAGTTAAGAACAAGCACTGTCAGAAATATGGGAGTTACATCATCATGTGTGAGAACTTTTGGTGTGCTTTAGTTGGAAGAGAAGTCTTAATTAGGCTACCTGTGTGCCTTACCAGTTGCCAAATACTAGTAGGTAAACACAGTCTTGTGTTCACAGAAGTGTTCACAATTTTCCATCTGCAAAATTGAGAAAACTGAACTTGAGAACTTCCTCAAGCAACAGAGGGCCAAAGTTTCAGAAAATGAAGCTTAACCCTAACTTTAAACAAGATGGTCCTTACATGGAAACAAGGGTGAGTTTCTCTTTATTCAGTAGAGTATAGACAGCTGACTGGCTTTTATTTCAAAAATGGTGTGAGAGGAATACTCATCTGTGAATGGCACCTCATTTGTAGCGAGTAAATGTCATTTTAAATGGATCACAGCTCATAGCATGAAGCCTTTTCTCTCTTCCCTAGGAGTACGGTGCCTCCCTCAGAAGAGATCCCTCCACTCTGACTGAAGGGGGGAGAGGGGTGTACATGGGCCACCACCCGGCCGAGGGCAGGGGTCCCTGGGCTGAGGAGGGTGGACCTCCCTATAGAGAGAGCAGGACCACCAGACTGGGAAGGGTGGAGCCTGTTGGGCGGAGGGCACCAACGTACCAAGAGGAACTAGAACAGCAGGTGACCCCCCCTCCCTTCTATGAGTTGGGATACTGTACAAAAATACGCAAAATACTGTAAATAGTATTGATTCTGCTCATAGATAAGTGACTGGTATTGAAGGTACAAACTCACCAAAACATGGACTGCACTTAGATACATGGAATTTTCTTGCTCAACTTTGAGTTAAGATTCTGTGTTTCATCTTAGTCTATGTTTGAAACAAGTAGAGCAATGATGGTGGGCATGTAATGTTTTGACGTGAATGGTACAGAGAATGGAGGAGTGAACGTTTTGGTCAGATCAATGATAAAAGTTGTAGATTTATATCGATTTTTAACATCATTTGTAAGTTAGTTTGATTCATCCCATTTAGACCGTCTCACCCAGTGAAAGTCAGTCTCGTGTTCATGATGATGTCAAAATCTATGTTGGGTCTATCCTCAAATCTCTGGTACATGTGGCTCCAGGGGAGTGAGTATTCCTCACCGTATTCCTTTAAAATCTTGAATCCCTCCAGATCCAGGAGAAGCAGGAGCGCCTGAGGCTGGAAAAGAAAGAAAGAGACTGGGCTGAGGCCAAGATGGAGGCTGAAATGAAGAACTACAACCCATGGGGCCGGGGAGGGTGCGGCGCACCCCTCAGAGACACCCGAGGGGACCTCATAAGTACGTTGTAGCATGTTTGACTTACCTTCATTGTTGTCTCACCTTTCATATATATAGGTGCTCATCTGATCTGTGAAGCCCTCTCTGACATTGTAAGAAGGGCTATACAAATAACATGATTTGATATAGTCACTTTGTAGAGGGCCACATTTTAAACCGTTTTGAAGTCAGGGGTAAAAATGTTTGCTGGTCTGCTGCTACTTTTGAATCTTGTATTTAAAACACTTCTTATGATTTGCCTGTCTAGCTGACCTGAAGCAGATGCACAGGCAGAATGAGGAAGCTTGGTTGAACCCCGAGACCTCTCAGAGAAATGTCACCAGGCCCAACCTGAGAGAGGACAGACTGCCTCCTATAAACACAGTCTCAGGTAGACAGTCACTGCACCAGCTGGCACATTGCAGATAACACATACATTAACGTGCATGGAATACACATGGTTGTAATATATTTCATCTTTGCAGGTTCTGATCATGTCCAGACCAGTGACATTTCCAGCAGTTTGTTTGCTAACCAGCAGACAGGGGCGCACTGGGGGCAACACCTGGCCGAGGGCAGGGGTCCCTGGGCTGAGGAGGGTGGACCTCCCTATAGAGAGAGTAGGACCACCGGACTGGGAAGGGTGGAGCCTGTTGAGCGGAGGGCGCCAACTTATCAGGAGGAACTGGAACAGCAGGTGACCTCCTCCCCCCCACCTCTATATGGATATTGGAATACAGTACCAAAATACCCCAAATGCAATTAGTTCTGCTCATAGATAATGTTTCGGGATTGAAAGAACAAACTCACCATCATGTGGACTGAACTGTAGAACATGGAATGTTCTTCATCAACTTTGAGATGTGGTGGTTGAAATTGAGATGTGGTGGTTGAAATTGAGATGTGGTGAATGAAATTCCAAGGTGGACCTTGTGATGGTGGGCATGTAAGGTTTTGACAGAAAGGGTCGAGAAAAGGGAGTAGGTAGCCTTTTGGTCAGATGAAACAGAGCAGTTGTACATCAAAGTAGATTTGTGTTTTTTTTTTATACGTTACTTTAATTCACAAAGGGGATCCTTCCCATTTAGAGCCTTTAGCGACTCTGTTTCATAATGAAATAATCTTTATGCTTTTATAACCTGATAAAGGTAAATACAAGACCATCTTTATTCACAAAGGATGAATTATTCTAGTTGTGCAAGATGAAAGTCTCATGTTCATGATGTTGTCATTGTGTACGCTGACTGAGTCTATCCTCAAACCTCTGGTACATGTAGTTCCAGGGGAGTCAGTATTCCTCACCAAATTCCTTCATAACCTTGAATCCCTGCAGATCCAGGAGAAGCAGGAGCGCCGGAGGCTGGAGAAGGCTGAGAGGGACCGGGCTGAGGCCAAGCTGGAGGCCGAAATAAAAAATTATGACCCATGGGGCCGGGGAGGGTGCGGCGCACCCCTCAGAGACACCCAAGGGGACCTCATTAGTACGTTGTAGCATGTTTCACTTACATTCCATGTTGGCTCACCCTACAGGATTGCATAAGTTGATTGGAGTTCAATTGATGGCAGATATTTCTGTGTAAAGTGTCTGACTGTACTCTGCCTGTCTAGCTGACCTGAAGCAGATGCACAGGCAGAATGAGGAAGCTTGGCTGAACCCCGAGACCTCTCTGAAAGAAGCCACCAGGCCCATCCTGAGGGAGGACAGACTGCCTCCCATCAACACAGCCTCTGGTAGACAGTCAATGCACCAGCTGGCACACTGCAGACATCACATCATTTCACGCGAATGTAATACACACGTACACACAATGCATATGACTGTTCTACTTTATCTTTGCAGGTTTTGCCCCTGTCCAGACCTCCATGTTTGCCAGAGGAAATGTGTTTCCTAACCAGCCAACGCTTCATCAACTCACTGAACTGGATAAGTATAAGCTTGGCCTAAAACAACAGGTACAGTGTGGTATGGTATGGTTTGGGATGTGTTATGTACAGATTTCAAGACCCTGGCCTCTGGTGGCTGTTGGGTCTTTTAGCTTCAACAAGCCATTGATTTAAAGGATGTTGTGTACTGTACACAAACACACACCCACACACACACAGGTACACGATGTTGTATAACAAACTGTTTACCTTTCGGGCCCTGCCCAGATTGAGGAGAAGCATCTTAGGGAGGCAGAGGAGAGGGAGAAGCTACGCCTGGAGGAGGCGAAGGAGGAGAGGAGGCTGGCAGAGCAGAGGGCTCAAATGAAGAGGGAGTTTGACGAGGAGAAGGAGATCCGAAAACTCAAGGAGATGGAGGTCAGCTGGGCACTGATTGGCTAAGAGGGATTTGGCAGACATTATTGTATATGCCTTTGCAATATACAGTATACAACTTATCTTATGTGGACCACACACTCTTGAATAACAATGCTGAACAATCTTGATAGTAGAATTGGATTTTTATGGTGTGGACAATACACGTAAGGGTTGATTAAAGCGAGTGTAACATGTTCTTGTGACTCAGCTGTAATTAGCTAAATAAAGTTTGGTTTTCTTCTTGCAACAGAAAAGGGGCAAAAACAAGGAGCTGGTCCGTCTTGCAGAGGAGAAGAAGAAAGAGGTGGAGAAGAAGAAGAAAGAGGTGGAGGAGAAGGAGATTGCTGCTGGGAGGATGCGCTATGAGAAAGAGAGACAGACGCGCTTTCAAGAGGTGAGAGGACCACACAACTTTATTAGAAAGATTTGAACAAACAGAAATATCAGTATGATCCCCATCTTACTGTCTATCTGCAGATGCGAAGGGAGATCTCGCCCCCCATCCCCACCCTCCAGAAGAGACACAGGGCCCCCCAGTCCACCCCCAGTCCCCCCAGCATGGACAGCAAATGCCCCACCACCCCCATGTCTGTAAGTTACCGCTTGTATAAACCATAAACGTAGTATGGAGAGCATTGTCTGAAAACAGGTATAAACTGATGTCTCTCTCCCCCCCCACACACCTTTTAGAAGGGTTCTCTTTCAGGGCTCCAATCCCAGACAGCTTCTGTCCCAGCTGTTAGGAAGGAGTTGAGAGCTGCAGGTAGGCCTAACACACACACAAAAACACTAAATGTTCCAAATAGCTAGAACCAACACATTGTGGATTAGTTGGTATGTTGGTATGTGATTGTTTGTGTATGTGTGTCAGGCTGCCTACCAGAGTACGAGAGGGACATCCTCTGTAAGTTGTCTGCAATCCGTAAAAAGCTGCTCAGAGAGCAGAAACGGGCGGAGGGCCAGATGATGCGCTCAGAGTGAGAGGAGCTGGACTCACTTGACAGGTAACACCCTCCGCGACTGGGGCACTACTGCAAAGTTTAGGGGAGAATAGAACAGAGTTTGGTCATGAAGTATGAAATGCTAAATTTCTCTATGTGGCTTAGGATGGAGAATTCCTGGGAGTTTATCAGACTGCCAGATGACTACATCCTGTCAAAGAGGGTGGACCCAAAGAACATGAGGAAATACTGACTCACTTTTCTCTCTCTCTCTCTCTCTCTCTCTCTCTCTCTCTCTCTCTCTCTCTCTCTCTCTCTCTCTCTCTCTCACTCTCTCTCTCTCTCTATCTCTCATTCTCTCTCCCTCTCTTACTCTCTCTCTCTCTATCTTTCATTCTCTCTCCCTCTCTCACTATCTTTCTCTCGCTCTCTCTGTCTCTGTCTCTCTCTCTCTCTATCTCTCATTCTCTCTCCCTCTCTTACTCACTCTCTCTCTCTCTAATTCTCTCTCACATCTCTTGCTCTCTCTCCCTCTCTCTTGGCATTCTGAGAGTAGAGTGCCTTCTAAAACTGCAACCTTCTTTACCCTACGAATCCATTAGATTATAAAAAGTTCCGAAAAAAAGTGGAGAATAAATGGCAACTTATCACATCTGGAAATTAATTGCTTGTTGAGTTAATTAAAACTAGCTTGTATAGCATCATCATTAGAACTGCATTATTTGACGTCTGTATTAGGCTATTTACATTTGAATGTCCATTTTATGTGAATTGCGATTGTTTCAGTTGAAAACGTAGTGGACTGAATAAAAAAAGGTCCACTGTGGATACTTATTACATTTACATTTATTCATTTAGCAGACGCTTTTATCCAAAGCGATTTCCAAGAGAGAGCTTTACAAAGTGCATAGGTCACTGATAATAACAACAAGATAGCCCCAAAGCATTACGGATAGCCAAAACAAGAAGCACACATTGTGAACAACCAAAAAATAAGTGCCAAAGGGAAGAACAATAAGAGCATGTCGCTAAGCAAGTTACAATTAAACAACATAAATCTCTAAGTGCATGTGTACCTGTAGAAAAAGCAAGCAACAGTCAAAATAAAAATAAGACCAACTAAAATAGACCAACTAAAATTTCGCTGCAAATACAACAGTCCAAATCAGTTACAACTAACCAACAAGAGCAACAGGTCTCTAAGCAAGAGTCATGGTGATCCTTGAGGAAACTAGCATTGGGTTCCGCAAACCATTCCTAAGTCCCGTGTACTCCCGGAACAAGTGCGTCTTGAGCCTTCGTCTTAAGCCTTCTCTTGAAGGTGGAGAGACAGTCTGTGTCTCTGATGGAGGTGGGGAGTTGATTCCACCACTGGGGGGCCAGGCAGGAGAAGAGCTTGTGTTGGGACCGGGCGGTCTTGAGCGGTGGGACCACCAGGTGGTTCCATGGTAACCCCAAGGTTCCTGGCAGAGGATAAATGCCAGATGCCAAAAAGAAAGACCTCCTTCAAACCTACGTGGAGTTCAGAACTCCACTTTGCCATTAAGAGCAGCAAAGATCAATATTGTGCCTTCTGTAAGCTCTGTCACATTTATATAGACGTGAGTAGTAGGGGGAAAGGGGCTTTATTGCGGCATGCCTGCGCTACGCAAAGGCACAAGGATAATGCTTGTTCTGCCGGGCACTCTTCTTCTTAACACCATTTTTTGCTCCAAACACAGCAGCGGATGATAAAACAACCGCTGTTGAGTTGACCAAATTAAAATATATAATTTCCTCCTTTTCAGGGTCATGCTTCTGGTCACCCTATAGACAAATGAACTCTGACATGAAAGAATATGGGCTTGAATTTGGCCTCCTCAACAAGGCCAAGACTAACTTTAATGACTTCATGTCTTAAAACAATTTGCATTTTGCACTACATTACAAAACTGTATCTGTACCATTTGTTTCTCCTGTAATATTTGTATTTATATTGTAGATTACGACACTTTATATTTTATTCTATTGTATATTTTATTTTAATTCTATCCCACTTAGTATTAAGTGGGATAGAGTTTTTGTACCCTTAGTATAGTTTATGTACCCTTAGTATAGTTAGACCACATATTTAAATTTAAGATTCCTTTATGCACTTTCTTATTATATGCACCTTCCTGCCAAAGCAAATTCCTTGTCTGTACAAACATTCATGGCGAATAAATCCCTTTCTGATTCTAATTAATATAAGGAAGATGGACTTGATTCCTAGATATTGAGCTTAACATGTAATGCCATGTACTACTCTTGTTCATATACTTACTGTATCATTGCTCCATTGACTTTTGTTATAATTGTTTTGAGAATTAGGGGCCGCAGTGTTAGAGCCATTGGAGCCATATCCAGTCTGTCGGCATTTCTTTACTTCATTGTAAAACCACACGAGATGCACAGAAAAAAAATGTGTCCAGTGTGCAAATGCATGAAGGCAAAGACCTTTTATTGATGCTGTGTGTAGGCCTGTCTTTAGAGCTACCACTGCGGGTAATGCCTGGAACACACTGGGCGCAGAGCGCCACAAAGACATCTTTTTCTGTGTGATTAATTCTCACCTCAACAAACAAAACACAGTGCCGTTATAAATAAGTGTTTTTGCAGCATACATTTTTTCGGACCCGGTTTCAGATCCATTATGTAAACACCTATACAGCAGCAACCAGGGCCGGCGCAAGCACCTTCGCCGCCGTAGGCAAGATGTTTCAACAGCCCCCCCCCCCACCCATCCTCGGCGCCCTCTGCTGGTGGTGCGGGACAGTTAATTAATGGACGCACTTTGGTATTTGGCGCCCCCCTCCTCATGGCGCCCTAGGCGGCTGCTGCCTAGTTCGCCTATAGCAAATGCCGGCCCTGGCAGCAACACGCACGTCTCACAAACATACACACATATACCTTCTCAGATCCACATACACCCTCTCACTCACACACACATGCTCTCCCATGCAGTACACCCTCTCTCACACACATAAACCCTCAGACACACCATCAAACATTTTATTTATTGTGTGAACTACAATGATCAGATAGATGTAGAGTATTGTAACACTGTTACAAAATACATTGTGAAATAAATAAGTATTTACAAATTGTTCTTCTGCAAAGCAAACATAGCTTTGTAAATATACACAGTTTAACAAAATTCTGAAAAGCTTTATGATAAATTTTACGCGCATACAGTTTTTTTTACAAATGCTTACACACAAATCCAACAACTGCACACACAAAATGCTAAATGCCTCGCTTCTCTTGCAAAATTAAGTACTGCATAAAAAAATTCACAAACACCTCTCAAAAGCACACATTTGTCTCATGTAGCAAACACTTTTGCCATAATATTACAGTTTTGGATATATCATATACACACAGTTATTCAAAACCTAAAGCTCTTCTTTCATTAGCTCCTTTGTACATTTCTGTACAAGATTGAAAATAAATGGCAGAGACGATGAAAAATTCATAGACACGAAATCAAGATTGAAACCAAACTTATTTTTTTACTATAAGCATTTGTGGTTGTGAATACAGTATTACAGAGTACAAAAGAAAGAGTGTAGTAGGACAGAAACCAAACCTACAGGTAATTTTGAAAAAGGTGATTACGGAATGGTGTGTCTGTGTGTGCCATGAACTGTAGCATACAGTAAAAGTACGATTTCCTACAATATTGTCAGAATGTCTTCTTACAGTCACTGTACTGTTGGACGGTATGATACAGTGATCCGCCAGACTGTGACCAATCATGCAGTGCACTGCAGTCAATGGATGCATGGGTGCTAAAATATATGTTTGTGTATAGTATACCGTGTGTTGAAACAGCTATTATGTGTACATTAGAACATGTGTATATTACAGTATATTGTTACATACCTGTTATCTTTTCTACAGTAAAGGTTCAAATTATACCCACCACTGTAAATCAACTACAATTAGGCTATTTATAGGCCTATTCTAAAGCCATGATAGGTTGGTGTCGAGTAAAGCAATGTGTGTTAACACATGTGAGGACTTGGTGTAAGGCACTGATGAAATAGTGTGTCATTTTGATTGGTTGTGTTTGAAAAAGAAAATCAAGATGCTCCCTGTTAGAATTTTGTGTGTTACGTGGAGAATTGTGTGTTGTGTTTTGCAAAAAGTGTTTTATGAAATTGAAAACGGAGTCAAAGCCCCTAAATGTGCGTTTGGTTTTGCAGATTTGTGGTGTGGTTCTGGTGTTTGAGTGTCAGGTTTCAGAAATTGTGTGAAAAGTAAGGAATTTGTGTGTAAGCATTTGAAAAAACTGTAATAATCACACAGATCTGGCTCTTCCAAGAAATGATGTATGAAACATTGCAAGCCACCTTAACTGAAGAATGTATATGTTTAGTAACAACCACAAGTAGGTGTTCCTTTTGCTGTCATCAGATAGGGCTTCCACTAAAGAGCTCAGTTATCTGAAAAGAAAGTAACAAGGTTATGAGCGTTGGTGTGTGATTCCTTTCTGTGTGTGTGTGTGTGTGTGTGCGTGACCTCACCTCGACACTCATATCTGAGGTCTGAGAAGAGGGCGTGTTCTTGAGAGAATACAAACAGCCCCAGTCGGCCTCCAGCCAGCGTGAGGTCATACACTGGGCCCGAGTCCACCATGATGTCCCTGCCATCATACACCACCACCCTGGGAACACAACCACAAGTCAACCACAACACTATATACCACATGCCCCGAGAGAAACCCACACAACTCACAACTGCACATGACCATTTGGAAACATAAGCCACGGAAACCTCGACCACAACATCAAGACACTAAATCAAAACGACTCGACCCCAAACTCGATCCAGCCACGGCCGGAGTGGTATACCTACCGGATGAAACCAGTCTTCGGCCGGTGGATGAGGTGCAGGCGGTAAGCTGTGTAGTCCCTCCAGCCAATGTTGTTGGGGTCATGCCACAGTGTACGGACCTGACAACCACACACACACGGTCAGACTGACCCCATCAGAACTCAAGCTGTGGACGAACATGGTGTCTCCCATCTGGGTTATGCAGAGAAGTGTGGAATAGATGCACACTTTACATGGACTATTCATGTCGCCCAAGGACCATAGAGTAAACAGGAAGAAGTGGGGACATCACCTGATGCCGGGTGTTGCCAGTATGCCACAGGGCGTTGCGAAGGCCCCTGCCTGGGCCGGAGGTGGAGTTGACCACCTTGATGGAGACGCCAGCGGAGCCGAAGGCACGAGAAGGCTTCTTCTCCCAGTAGGCCTGAGACAGCTACCGGAAGTGGCGCACACAGACGGGTTAGGTGAGAGTGAGTGTGTGTGTGTGTGTGTGCGTGTTTCACGTCGGACTCACCTGTTTCCACATCACCACGTAGAAGCGTCTGCTGGACTGGTAGGCAAACACCAACCCTGCGTAATCATCATCTCTATCTGTGTTCACGTAGAACGTTGCACTGAAGTCTACCGCGTTGAACTTATCAAAGCCTACACACACACGCATGGACAAACGCAGGCAAAGACATGGAGAGAGACACACATAGACACAGATACAACACATATTACATTGTATGCGATTACAGTGCCCCAGGTTTGAATTTTCTATAATAGCTCAGACATTGATTCTACCATCACAGCTCTAAGACAAAAGTCTTATTATTGGTATTAGGCAGTGTGCTGGGGCTCTCACTGAGGGCAATGCCAGGGTCTGAGTTGGCAGTCTGCAGCAGTTCTGTCCCCTCACTACGGATCACCCAGAGCGGGTCTGACTGGGCCGTGCCCCGGGGGTCCAACAACACAGACTGGAACTTCCTGAAATCGGTGGCTCCAATGTCACTGTTTTCAGGACACGGGTCCAGAGCGTCTGGGATGCTGTCGTTGTCAAAGTCATCCTGGCAGGCATCTCCGCGACAATCCCCTGAGAGACAGAGAGAGGCGTGGAGGGATGGAAAGAGACAAGTGGAGGAAGTGAGAAAAAGTAGGAGAGGTGGAGCGAGAACGAGGTACGGTAGAGTGTGAATGAAGTGTGAGGGTGGGCACAGACAGAAAAAAAGAATGAAATCAGAGAGGAAAGGATTATAAGAAGGGGAAGAACGGGGGGAAAAGGGAAGGAGGGGAAATTCAGACACAGTGAGGGCATAAAATAACAGAATGCTCAGAAGTAGGAAGGGAGAGGGAGAGGGAGGGGGGAGTGTTAGGGAGAGTATAAATAAACAGTGTGACCCTGAATGTGTTCTAGTTTACTGACCATCCACGTCTAGCTGGTCTGGGTTCGGCACCAGTCTGCAGTTGTCACGGTCGTCAGGGATACCGTCATTGTCATCGTCATGGTCACAGGCATCGCCCTTGCCGTCTTTGTCATGGTCGACCTGGTTGCTATTGGCGATGTATGGGCAGTTGTCTAGAGAATTCTGATGGCCGTCCTCGTCAATGTCATCGTTGTAATCACACTTGTCCCCGACTAGGTCGCTGTCAGAGTCAGTCTGCACACAAAAACAGAACAGAAGTAGTTATCTTTCAGTCTTAACAAGCCCACCTGCTGCAGGTCAGTAGCCAATGTGTGTGTATATGTTTACCTGTGAGGGGTTGTGGAGGAGGGGACAGTTATCACACTGGTCTCCCACTCCGTCCAGATCAGTGTCCTTCTGGTCTGTGTTGTACACCAGAGGACAGTTGTCGTGCCCATTCAGCATCTCTGGACACGCACACATGCACACACACACACACACATCCAGTAGTACATATTAGTACTTGTACTGTGCTTAAAAAGGTGACAGTAACAATATAGATGCCCTCTGAACAACCCCCACAACACTTTTTATGTCCATAAGGTTCATCATAAAAAACCCTGTCAGGTGAGAAAGAACAAATTGAGGGTTCTATCAAGACCAGAGCAGGATTCTTTATGATCCCCCAATACCTCCTCCTCCTATAGAAATATACACATTTCCTTTTCTCCTGGGCCCCCAGTTACCAGCTCACCAACTGTGATGAGCATTTTGCAACCTTCTCCATCCATTACCAGATTTAGGGTTAGCCATAGCTTGCCTTGGTTAGCCTCTAGCCAACTACCATTTCCATCCATGTCAATGCTGCAGAGTTAATGTTAGCTTTAACCGTGACCAGCTCAGGTTAGCATCTAGCTAAGTACCGTCTCCATCCATGTCAATACTGCAGAGTTAGTGTTAGCTTTAGCCGTGACCAGCTCAGGTTAGCATCTAGCCAACTACCATTTCCATCCATGTCAATGCTGCAGAGTTAGTGTTAGCTTTAGCCGTGACCAGCTCAGGTTAGCATCTAGCCAAATACCGTCTCCATCCATGTCAATGCTGCAGGCGTCCCCCTCTCCGTTGGCGTCCGTGTCTGTCTGCAGGGGGTTGGGTTCGAAGGGGCAGTTATCACAGCGGTCCCCCACCCCATCCCGGTCTGAGTCAAACTGCCGAGGGTTGTACACCCGTGGACAGTTGTCCTGGAGAGAATGTATGCACATACGCAAGGTAAACATTAGGCCTACGGTACCTATTCAATCAATCATCTCTTTTTTTACAGTCAGAATCCCAATACCGAGGTGACATTTTCATTTTTTGTCATTTAGCAGTGAAAGTGATCAGAACAACAAGGAACAGAAGTTTTAACAGTGTTTCAGTGGTCAGGCACTATGTATTTACTAGACACAGTGCAAAGTAACCACATCTCAGCTACCAGGCTCGGTGAACCTAATGTATGAACTGCATGTATAGTACAGTAGTCCATAGCACAGTGCAGTCAAGTCAGTGTCATGTCAAAAGTGCAACATCAAACAATTTTGGGGATGCAGGCTCTTGATACTCTTGAGTCTCCTGGTACAACAGGTGGTACACACAAACAGGCTTACCCTCTCATCAATGATGTCATCATTGTCATCATCAGGGTCACAGGCATCCCCGTAGCCGTCCTGATCACGGTCTTCCTGCCCCGAGTTTGGCATGATGGGACAGTTATCCTACAGCCAATCAGATTCCATCTTAAGGATCCTCCACCCAACCGGGATACAGCTAAGATATTTTAGATATTATGTGTGTGTGTGTGAACACACGTGTGTGTGTGTGTTACCTCCTGGCAGTGGTAAGTAGCATTCAGATGACATGTCAAGCTGTGATTGGGCCATCCGTCCAGGTCGGAATCTTCGCCACATAGGAAGCCGTCTCCGGCGAAACCCACAGCGCACACACAGCGGTACATGGGCTGTGAGGACAGCCCCAGGTACACACACCTGGCATGCTTGTGGCACTTGTGTGTATTGTCTTTGCAAGGGTTGTAGGGCTCACACACCTACATACCCACACCAAGTATAGGGCTTTTAATGACTCTGCGTATGATGTCACTGCCAAACTTGCATTCATGGTTACATAGTGGCCAACACACACACACACTCACACACACGTCTACCTGTTTGGAGGTCTTGGCAGCGTGCAGTCCGAGGCCGTATGGCTGTGATCCTCGGTAGCGAGGCGGACAGGGTTGACAGTGGAACCCCGGCTCAGTGTTCACACACTCCGTCACACACACCCCCTCGACGTCACACTGTAACGAGAGGCGGACACAGGCACACATGGTTGGACGCGGTCTACTCTGGCTGGCGCGCCCGTACCAAGCTCATCCCCGTGTGCGTCGCGTGACGTGGCCGGTCACCTCGTTGACGTCCTTGCAGAACGAGCCGTTTCCGTGGTAACCCAGTGGACAAGCTCCACACTCCCACGATCCATCGCTGTGGGTGGCACAGTCCACCCCTGGGAAGCACGGCCTGGAGAGACAGCTGTCTGGAAGACACACACACACACAGATAGGATGAGGACGCGGTGTCTGACGTTCCAGGGGTCAGAGGGGGCGAGAGGTGCAGAAGTCAAAGGTCACCGATGGGACAGGCGTCTCTGTTGCAGGCTGCGTAGTCCACCGAGTCTCCGACACACTTCCTGCCCCCGTGCTGAGGGCTGGGGTTCGAACACTCTCGCTGGCGGCTTGACAGTCCGCCCCCACACGACACCGAGCATTCTGTCCACGACGACCAGGAAACCCAGCCTCCGGCAACTACACACAGTCGTGAAAACACCCACAAAAAGACACACGCATCATGTTCTTCAGTTCCACGGCAACTGCAACTGTCCATGTGCGTGTGTACTGTCGGTGGGACACATTGTGCGTGTATGCGTGCGTGGCTACCAGCTTGTGTCGGTGTGTGTACTGACTGGGGGACACATTGTGCGTGTATGCGTGCGTGGCTACCAGCTTGTGTCGGTGTGTGTACTGACTGGGGCAAGGTATGCCGTCGCACGGCTGCATCTCTTTGGTTTCACCGACGCAGTCTTGGCCCCCTCGCTGAGGAGGAGGGTCGTTGCAGAGGCGCACACGCGTGACGTTCCCCTCGCCACATGTCAGGGAACACGCTGACCACGGAGACCACCGTCCCCAGCCTCCGTCCACACGCGCTACACGTCACACACGTCACACACACTGACACTGTAATACTGGTCATGAGTTCATGTCTCTGTTCCGACAGACTGGCGTGTGTGATGTGTGCGTGTTGTGTGTGTCCTACCTTTGCGGTCACACTTTACCAGGGAGCAGCTGCGTGTCTGAAGGGAGGGCCCGGAGCAGGACGTGATGACATCATCGCAGGAACGTCCCCTTTGTTGCGCTCCACGCCCACAAGTGACAGAACATTGTGTCCACTCTGACCACGGGGACCAGCCGTCCTCACTGCCTTGTGCTGCACACACACAGACACACACACAAACAAACACATATAGACCCACACACAAAAAGTGCTTTAGTATGTTTGTAACAATAAAAAATGGCCCCTAATTCAGAAGTAGATTTCAACACAGAACCCTTTTCAGTTCTGGAACCACAGTTCCAGCAAGGCATAAACAGGATTTTTCATTAGACCATGCTAATCCGCAGATGAGACCGATGATGCTAATGATTCATGAGATGGAAGCATTGGGTGGGGAGGTTAGTGCAATACACTCACCTGAACACTGGGGGCAGCACTCGCCCTCAGTAAAGGAGAGGCTTGAACATGACACGGCAGGGCAGGACACCTGTCTGCACACCACCTCCCCTTCCTACACGCACACATACACACACACACACACACACACACACACACACACGTAGAAGGATGTCTAGGAGGCTTCCTTAGACATTAAGCATTATGACTCTGGACTAGCCTCATGAAGCACATCCTGTGGCTGAAGAAATATTACATTTACATTTAGTCATTTAGCAGACGCTCTTATCCAGAGCGACTTACCGTACAGGGACATTCCCCCCGAGGGAAGTAGGGTAAAGTGCCTTGCCCAAGGGCACATCATTTTGCACAGCCAAAATCGAACCGGCAACCTTCTGATTACTAACTCGATTCCCTAACGGCTCAGCCACCTGATTCCCCCCTGACTCGACTATATAAATATAGTAGTGTGTGAGACTGCCAGCAACAATAGTGCTGTATGTAAGAGACTGACCTGACAGCTACAGTAGTGCTGTGTGTGAGAGACTGACCTGACAGCTACAGTAGTGCTGTGTGTGAGAGAGACTGACCTGACAGCTACAGTAGTGCTGTGTGTGAGAGACTGACCTGACTGCTACAGTTGTGCTGTGTGTGAGAGACTGACCTGACTGCTACAGTAGTGCTGTGTGAGAGACTGACCTGACTGCTACAGTAGTGCTGTGTGTGAGAGACTGACCTGACTGCTACAGTAGTGCTGTGTGAGAGACTGACCTGACAGCTACAGTACATTTACATTTACATTTACATTTATTCATTTAGCAGACGCTTTTATCCAAAGCGACTTCCAAGAGAGAGCTTCACAAAGTGCATAGGTCACTGATAATAACAACAAGATAGCCCCACAGCATTGCGGGTAGTCAAAAAACAAGAAGTACATATTGTGAACAACCAAAAAATAGTGCTAAAGGGAAGAAACCATAAGAGCATGTAGTTAAACAAGTTAAAATTACACAACATTAATCTCTAAGTGCAGGTGTACCTGTAGGAAAGCAATAAAAATAGGATTAACTAAAAAAGAAGAATACAACAGTTTAAATCAGCTACCACTAACCAACAAGAGCAACAGTCTAGGCAAGAGTCATTGTGAACCTTGAGGGAACTAGCGTTGGATTCAGCAAACCATTCCTAAGTACCATTGTACTCCCGGAACAAGTGCGTCTTGAGCCTTCTCTTGAAGGTGGAGAGACAGTCCGTGTCTCTGATGGAGGTGGGGAGTTGATTCCACCACTGGGGTGCCAGGCAGGAGAAGAGCTTGTGCTGGGACCGGGCGGTCTTGAGAGGTGGGACCACCAGGCGGTTGTCTGAAGAAGACCGTAGGTGGCGGGTGGGGGTGTAAGGCTGCAGGAGAGACTTGATGTAGTCGGGCGCAGTCCCGTTCACTGCTCGGAAGGTCAGTACCAGGGTCTTGAATCTGATGCGGGCCGTTATGGGTAGCCAGTGGAGGGAGATGAGGAGCGGGGTAACGTGGGAGCGTCTGGGTAGATTGTAGACCAGACGGGCCGCTGCATTCTGAATTCTCTGAAGAGGGCGGGTTGCGCATGATGGGAGACCGGCGAGCAGCGAGTTGCAGTAGTCCAACTTGGAGAGGACAAGTGCTTGGACAAGCAGCTGGGTGGAGTGCTCAGACAGGTATCTCCTGATCTTCCGGATGTTGTAGAGGGTGAATCTACACGACCGGGAGACCGCAGCAATGTGGGCCGTGAGGGAGAGCTCGTCATCCATGGTAACCCCAAGGTTCCTGGCAGAGGATGAGGGGGTCACCGTCGCAGATCCCAGGGTGATTGAGAAGTCATGGGAGATGGAGGGTTTGGCCGGGATGATGAGAAGTACAGTAGTGCTGTGTGTGAGAGACTGACCTGACTGCTACAGTAGTGCTGTGTGTGAGAGACTGACCTGACAGCTACAATAGAGCTGTGTGTGAGTGACTGACCTGACAGCTACAGTAGTGCTGTGTGTGAGAGACTGACCTGACTGCTACAGTAGTGTTGTGTGTGAGAGACTGACCTGACAGCTACAGTAGTGCTGTGTGTGAGAGACTGACCTGACTGCTACAGTAGTGCTGTGTGAGAGACTGACGTGACAGCTACAGTAGTGCTGTGTGTGAGAGACTGACCTGACAGCTACAGTAGTGCTGTGTGTGAGAGACTGACCTGACAGCTACAGTAGTGCTGTGTGTGAGAGACTGACCTGACAGCTACAATAGTGCTGTGTGTGAGAGACTGACCTGACAGCTACAGTAGTGCTGTGTGTGAGAGACTGACCTGACTGCTACAGTAGTGCTGTGTGTGAGAGACTGACCTGACAGCTACAGTAGTGCTGTGTGTGAGAGACTGACCTGACAGCTACAATAGTGCTGTGTGTGAGAGACTGACCTGACAGCTACAGTAGTGCTGTGTGTGAGAGACTGACCTGACTGCTACAGTAGTGCTGTGTGTGAGAGACTGACCTGACTGCTACAGTAGTGCTGTGTGTGAGAGACTGACCTGACAGCTACAGTAGTGCTGTGTGTGAGAGACTGACCTGACTGCTACAGTAGTGCTGTGTGTGAGAGACTGACCTGACAGCTACAGGTCGTGCAGCTGTCCAGCTCCCAGTCATCGTCCTCCGGATACACGCGGCCGTCTTGCACACACTCAGACCCCTCCTCCTCCCTGCTGCCCGGGCTGCTGCTGTTCCCCAGCTCCTGCAGGGAGATGCGGATCTCCTCGTTCTCCTCCGTCTATACACGCACACACATGCACACAGGCACACCCATACATGCACACAGACATACACACATACACATGCATGCGCACACACAAACACAAAGCCCCCCCCCCCAGTTTTTACATGACCGTTTAGCCTGAGCCGGTTGTAAACTAGTAGTATGATGTGTGTGTCCTACTGCTCTCTCCAGGTCCTTAAGCAGGCTGCTGGTAAGGGCTCGGAGCCCATGCAACTCAGTGAGCACTGTCATCAAGTCCTCGCACGAATGATGACACATCCCCGAGGCCACGCCCCCTACCCCAGCAGTCGCTCCCCCTGCAGTACAGAGAAGAGGAGCTTGTGAGTGTGAGGTCTGCTTGTGCATGTGTGTGTGTGCGTGTGTGTGTGAATACTTGTTACCTGAGGTAAGAGCGTCTGCACTCAAAAATATCAGGAGCCAGGAAAAACTGCCCAGCAGACTCATGCCTACAGAAACACATACACACACATACAAACACACACTCACCCATACACGCACATACACACACATACAAACACACACCCATACACGCGCATACACACACACATACACGCAACAATGATACATTGACACACTCACACAGACACAAACACACAAATAAATGAACACATGAACATTGATATTAATATGCCAAGCACTCATGCTATTAAAAATAATGACACAGTGGCACTTATGTTGACCATTAAATCTTCCTTCTTCCAAGTGTCTAAGGCAGTGAGTCAGTCACTTAACCAGTCAGTCATTTAGTCAGTATTCCAGGCAGTCAGCCACTTACGGTTACTTAGTAACCATCAAGCAGTCAAGTCAGCAAATCAAACAGTCAGAAAATCATTTAGTCAGTCAGTCATTAGGCAGTCAAAGAGTTGGTCGTCAGTCAGATCGGTCAGTGTGTTAGTGAAGGTTGAAGCTGCTAGCCTTTGCTAGGGGGCTGCTTTCCAGCAGCAGTCATGTAACAGTTGTCACAACTCACCTGGATAAAGGATCATCAAGACCTCAGGCTGTCAGTCAAACACAAAAAGGACACGGACAACAGACAGAAATCCAACCGACCTGCACGAGCTACAGCTCTGGTTTGACTGAAGCCTATTTGTGTGTGTGTGTGTGTGTGTGTGTTTGAGTGTGTCGGACCGGAATGGGACCCATATATTACCCGTCTGTCTGGCGATGAGCAGACCTGCATATCTCCCAGAGAGAACCCCAGCTGGAGCGAAAGAGCAGTGTGTGTGTGTCTGTGTGTTCATGTCTGGATGCAGATTTCCCAGACACATCATTTACACACACACACCCCTCCCCTCAGTGTGCATACACTTTTTTCTCTCTCTCTCTCTCTCTCTCTCTCTCTCTCTCTCTCTCTCTCTCTCTCTCTCTCTCTCTCTCACACACACACTCACAGACACATATACAGGCTCATTGCTACATATTTTGTCCAGTACTTGAAGAAGAGTAAAAACAGGGACTTTCCTATAAATCACCCGTTGCAATCACATGCGTGGTGTATGTGAGACCTGTTTGGATGTCTCCGCTTCATAAAGTGAGGTAGATCCTAAGGCTAGAACAACATCTCCAGCAGCCTCATCTCCCACCCACAGGACCCCCTCTCTCTGCCTTACTCTCCTTCTCTCTATCTCTCTCTATCCTTGGGCCCTAAAGTATTCTACCTTTCTCCTTTGGGATTCCCACCATTCTGTCTTTCACTCTCTCTCTCTCTCTCTCTCTCTCTCTCTCTCTCTCTCCCTCTCTTTCTTTCTTTCTTTCTCTCTCTCTCTCTCTCTCTCTCTCTCTCTCTCTCTCTCTCTCTCTCTCTCTCTCTCTCTCTCTCTCTCTCTCTTCCTTCCATCTCTCTCTCACTCCATTCCCTCTCTCTG
This sequence comes from Hypomesus transpacificus, assembly GCF_021917145.1. NCBI lineage: Eukaryota > Metazoa > Chordata > Actinopteri > Osmeriformes > Osmeridae > Hypomesus > Hypomesus transpacificus. The sequence goes on from NC_061072.1 coordinate 4,267,969, forward strand.
CCTTCCCTCCCACTCTCTCTCTTTCCAGTGGGATCTCACAGTGCCCTGGTACTGTGTTCTATGTCCCTAGCTGAATAATCCTGCATCACTTTTTCCATCTGTAGATTCCGCTTGTGTAATAATGACTCCTACAGATGTTCAACAAACACACACACACACACTCTGGAACTTCACCATGAACAACAAATCAAAGCAGAGCTTGAACTCCTATTTCAAGCAATCCCTCTCAATTACATTGGTTTGAAAATGTGTGGCGACAAGAGAGAGGGAAAAACAGGAATTAAGGGTCCATACAGGTCTGCAGTCTCCTAAAAGAGAAGGTCTGAAGTAGATATGGACAGGAGCGAAAGCAGGCTATCTTGGGAAAAGAGTTAGACATGTACTGAGGTAGACACATGGTCTGAGGCAGAGACATGTACTGAGGCAGAGACATGTACTGAGGCAGAGACATGGACTGAGGCAGAGACATGGACTGAGGCAGAGACATGGACTAAGGCAGAGACATGGACTGAGGCAGAGACATGGACTGAGGCAGAGACATGTACTGAGGCAGAGACATGGACTGAGGCAGAGACATGGACTGAGGCAGAGACATGTACTGAGGCAGAGACATGGACTGAGGCAGAGACATGGACTGAGGCAGAGACATGTACTGAGGCAGAGACATGTACTGAGGCAGAGTGAGACTTGGACTAAGGTAGAGTGAGACATGGACTGAGTGTGACGGGTATGTAACGGCTGTAGCCATGCTCCGTCACGGCAAGGCTTGTTCGCCACTCACTGGGCTCGAACGCACAACCTACAACTTGCCAAGCGTGACCACTACCAGCTACGCCAAAGAAAAGCTAGCTCTTTGTTGACGAGGGTGGCCTTTTACATACCTGAGGAGCGACTTTCACGGTTTTAACTCCATAACATGAGGCAGAGTGAGACTTGGACTGAGGTAGAGTGAGACATGGACTGAGGCAGAGTGAGACTTGGACTGAGGCAGAGTGAGATATGGACTAAGGCAGAGTGAGACTTGGACAGAGGCAGAGTGAGACATGGACTGAGGCAGAGTGAGACATGGACTAAGACAGTCCAGCTAAATTCTCTCCACCCCTCTTCTGTGCCACAGTGAAACGGGTCACCTAGTGTTGTGTTATCAACTTAGCTTCCCCGTAGTTGATTATCTGTTCCTTTCCCAGCATACAAATAAAGCTCATTGAATTACCACAGACTTATATTAAATGGATTGACATGGAAGGGATACATGAAGGAAGGCAGAGGAAACATGTACGTGGAGTGGGTTTGGCAGAAGGGGAAAGACTAGCAATGTCATTGTTTATCAAGCCTCATATTATACCAATCATTCAGATAGATACTGTTGTGTGAGTGTGTATGGTGGTAGTGTTCAGGTGTTAAGGTAGCTCTGCAAGGAAGGGGGAAGGGAATTAATCTTGTTAGCTGGCTATCCTGTTAGTGTCTCTATCTTTGCAGATTAAACTCTTAATACACTCACACTGGTAGCTGGGATTTGAAGTTGAGAGGATGTAGGATAGAAAAAGACGTTATAACACTTGCAGACATCTATCACTACAGACGTATCTGTGTTTGCGTCATGCGTTCCGTGGAAAAGCGCGATATGGACACAAACGGCCTAGGTGTGACAGAGCAGCAGGGATGCAGCTTGCGGAGGTCACGGGCAAACGAGCTTGTACTTAGCCTTTATTTTAATTAGCGCGTGACACACTTTTGCTTTTGTCCTGTAGCCTACGGTGATACCCTACCGGATCTCGAACAGGGATTATGCTGAGTAAGACTTGGAGCTTCGAGGGAAGCAAAAAAAGCCCCTTTGAGTCACTCCGTCAAAAACGTTAGGAATATCTGTCAAACGACGATGACGGACCAGGCCGACCCCTCTGACTTCATCCCTCAGAAAGAGATTGTTTACAACGGCCTGCTACCGTACGCAGACCGTCTGGACCAGGAGGCTACTCGGCTACTGGCCGGGATAAAGGCGAACCTGGCCCGGGCAGTCATGGTCAGAGAACTCTGGCCCGGTGTCTCTTTCTGGACAAGGAAACTATTCGCGTAAGTAGTTGCGTGGATGCTAGTCTAGCCTCCATCATTGGTAGACTGCTGTATACATTAAGACTAAATGTCTAATTAGAATCTATAAAATAATGACATGTGGATTATATATCTAACTTGAATTGAAATTACACGCTAAACAATAGCTATTCTCGGTACTCATAATAATTGTTTATATCACGGCGACCTGGCCCAGTTGTTTAATCCCATATTGTTGACCAACAAGAAGATAAAAATGTTTTAGGAAATGTTGAAATTTCTTTTTAGAATATCCTATAGGTTCACGTAGAAGCTAATTTCAGCCATTGTTTTATGAAGGTTTCACATTGGCTTCCAGCTCCCCATGCCTTAAGTGACGTTGTTTGTGTCTAGCCAGTTAATGGGTCACCTGCTAGTGCTTCAGCAGGAAGCGATCAGTATTAATTTCCCCTATTAGAAGACCTTTGTAGGCCTACTGTTTTAGTGTGTGCATGTGTGTACCTGGTTTCCCTTCCATCACTTAAATCCTGCCCAGTTTTCCTCAAGTACACAAACAATGCCTTAAATGTGAGTTCATGTTTAAGGTGTTTAAACACCTTTCTCTCCCCCTCTCTCTCCCCCTCTCTTTCTACCCCTCCCTCCTTCTTTCCCCCCATCTCTCTCTCTCTCTCTCTCTCTCTCTCTCTCTCTCTCTCTCTCTCTCTCTCTCTCTCTCTCTCTCTCTCTCTCTGTATCTCTCTCTCTCTCTGCCTCTCTCTCTTTCCGCCCTCTCTCTCTATTGCTCTCTCCCTCCCTCTCTCCCCCTCTCTGTCTATCTTTATCGCTCTCTCTTCTCTCTCTCTCCCTTTCTCTATCTCTCTCCCCCCCTCTCTCTATCACTCCCTCCCTCCCCCTCTCTCTCTCTCTATCTCTCTATCTATCTCTCTCTCTCTCTCTCTCTCTCTCTCTCTCTCTCTCTCTCTCTCTCTCTCTCCCTCTCGCTCTCCCCCATCTCTCTATCGCTCTCCCTCCCTTTCTCCCCTTCTGTCTCTATTGCTTTCTCTCTCTGCCTCCCTCCCTCTCCCTCTCTCTCTCTCTGCCTCTCTGCCTCCCTCTCTCTCCCTCTCTGTCTCTCCTTGGCAGGTTTCTGAAGCTGTATGGCCGCAGGTTCAGTAAAGAGGACCATATTGTGTTCATTAAGCTGCTGTATGAGTTGGTCACTCTGCCCAACCTGGAGCCTCATATGATGCAGAGCTTTGCCAGGCTTCTGATCAACCTGCTCAAGTATGCCTGCACACACACACACGCGCACACACAGACCTGACAACACACACTCATACACATACACATCTCACATCTCACACCCACACAGCCCTGACAGGTCTCACAGTCTGGGGTCTGATGACTCACTTCCTCCGCCGACAGGAAAAAGGAGCTGCTGTCACGGGATGACCTGGAGTTGCCATGGCGACCACTGTACGCGCTGTGTGAGAAGGTCTTCCATTCTAAAACGGAACACCTAGGCCTGATCTGGTTCCCCAAGTACGCAGTGATACACACACACACACACACACATCCCATCATCCTCATGCATGAACTAACACGTGGACTAATGGACTCTCCAATTCTCTCCCTCCCCATCATCTCTCCATCTGACCCTCCTTCTTTCTAACTGTTTGTTCCCCAGCTCTTTGGAGAACCTGCTGAAAGCAATGGTGAAGAGTTGCAGATTGTGAGTTTGGCACAGCGATTGCAAGACACTTCATTAAAATAATACTCCATATATTTACTGTCATGTCACACTGTGTGTCTGTGTGCGCGTCTGTGTACGCGTCTGTGTACGCGTGTGTGGGCGTGCGTCTGTGTGTGTGCGTGTGTGCGTCTGTGTACGCGTGTGTGGGCGTGCGTCTGTGTACGCGTGTGTGGGCGTGCGTCTGTGCGTCTGTGTGTGTGCGTGTGTGTGTGCGTGTGTGCGTCTGTGTGTGTGTGTGTGCGTCTGTGTGTGTGTGTGCGTGTGTGTGTGTGTGTCTGTGTGTGTGTGTGTGTGTGTGTGTGTGCGTGTGTGTGGACCAGGTATTTCCCTGCGTCCTCCACCCAGGAAATGCTGGATGAGTGGCGCCCCCTGCTGTGTGTGTTTGACGTGATCATGCAGAAGGCCGTCAGCTACATGGAGCTCTTCCTTCCCACCATCATGCCCCCCGAGGAGCACGCACAGGGCTTCAGGTGGGTGTGCGTGTCTGTGTGTGTGTGTACGTGTGTGTGTGCGTGCGTGTATGTGTGTGTGTGTACGTGTGTACGTGTGTACGTGTGTGTATGTGTGTGTGTGTGTGTACGTGTATGTGTGTGTGTGTCAACGACAGAAATTAGTCTGTTCAATGAAGCGTCTTCACGAGTATGTTCTTTTCTTCAGTGCACCTCTTTCTCTGTGCTTGCTGCAAACTGTCCTCCAGAATGTGTTATTGAAGTTTTTCCTATATTCTGCCACATTTCTGAGTGTTGAGGCCTGTTCTAGATTTAGACACATTACTGAGTGTTGAGGCCTGTTCTAGATTTAGACACATTCCTGAGTGTTGAGGCCTGTTCTAGATTTAGACACATTCCTGAGTGTTGAGGCCTGTTCTAGATTTAGACACATTACTGAGTGTTGAGGCCTGTTCTAGATTTAGACACATTCCTGAGTGTTGAGGCCTGTTCTAGATTTAGACACATTACTGAGTGTTGAGGCCTGTTCTAGATTTAGACACATTACTGAGTGTTGAGGCCTGTTCCAGATCTAGACACATTCCTGAGTGTTGAGGCCTGTTCCAGATCTAGACACATTACTGAGTGTTGGGGCCTGTTCTAGATTTAGACACATTCAGTGTTTCCCACAGATTAGAAATCTAATTGTGGCGGGGAGGGGGGGTCGTAATAATTCCTTCGTTAATAATTTGTTACACAGTTAATTTGTTAATAATTTGTTACATTAAATATTAATCCAAAATGATTCACACCTTCACAAATGAACAACAACTAACATATCATTTCTGCATTATGCATGTAGCAACGCTAGTGCTAAACAACTATTTAACTGGTCGGCTCCATGACGCCGAGTAAGTAGCTAGCTCTTGAGACTTCTCACCAAAAGAACGAAGGGGAAACTTCGAGTACTGTAAGTCGCTCTGGATAAGAGCATCTGCTAAATGACTAAATGTAAATGTGAGTAAGGTACCTAGCGAAAAGTAGCCGCAACTTTCCTCGACTTTTAGCTACGGCACTAATGCTGAAGGCTCGCTGATATAGCTGTCGGTCTTACTAGAACGGCATATGTACTGTATGCATTGTTGCTAACGTGTGCTGATGTTGTGACTGTGTGCATATGTGGGAAAGACGCATCAGTAACAGAGAGACGGAGGGAGAGCAGGGGAAAGGAAATGCAGCTGAACGAATACGCTGCGTGTTTTAACCTAAATAGCGATAAAAATTTTTTTTTATGAAACGCAATGTGTGGCGGCCGGTGTTGATTCTGTGGTGCACCGCCACAAATTTAGTCTATGTGTGGGAAACACTATTACTGAGTGTTGGGGCCTGTTTTAGATTTAGACACATTACTGAGTGTTGAGGCCTGTTCTAGATTTAGACACATTACTGAGTGTTGAGGCCTGTTCTAGATTTAGACACATTACTGAGTGTTGAGGCCTGTTCTAGATTTAGACACATTACTGAGTGTTGGGTCCTGTTCTAGATTTAGACACATTATTGGAGGTGAGGAGCTCAGGAGATGGAAGGAACATTCCATGCAGTTTTCAATTCCAACATAGTTAGTCATAAGGCTTACCTGAATTTTCCAAGACTATTTGTCTTATTTCTAAATCCATGAGGGAGTGTCAGTGAGAGCACATAGTGTGCAAAAATGTGTGTATCTGATTGTGTGTGTGTGCTCTTTAAGGTTGTGGTTTGATGAGTTGATGAGTCTGTGGGTATCAGTCCAAAGTCAGCCCAACTGGGAAGGGGTGAGTTCAACACACACGCACACACACACACACACACACACACACACACACACACACACACACACGCACGCACACTCTGAAATAACGCACACACACACAAACAAAAGAATGTTCCCCCACACACACTCAACAGTTGATTTGTGTCTCCAGTGTCTTGTAAACCTGTTTGCGCGTTTGGCCAATGACAACATTGGCTATGTGGACTGGACCCCTTACATCCCCACTGTGAGTAACACGTCTGTCTGTGTGTGTGTGTGTATCTGTATTTTAAAGGGTTGGTTTTTCATTCCGCTTTTAAACTGTCTGGGTTGTGTGTGTATATGTGTTTGTGTGTACGTGTGTGTATGTGTGTGTATACGTGTGTTTGTGTGTGTGCGTGTGTGAATGTATGTGTGTGTCTGTATTTTGATGGATAGTTTTTTTATTCCATTTTTCACGTGTCTGGGTCGTGTACGTGAGCATGTGTGTATTTTGATGGGTCGGTTTTTCATTCCATTTGTAACCTGTGGTGTGTGTGTGTGTGTGTGTGTGTGTGCATTAGATCTTCACCAGGATCCTGCGCAGTCTGAACCTGCCTGTCGGGGTCAGTCAGATGGTGGCTCCTCGATACCTCACCAACTCCTACGACATGGGTTACCTGGTGGTGTGGATCACTGCCCTGCTGGTACTGCTCTGCACCCTGGGGGACAATCACTGGTGGAGGAGGAGGAGGAGGAGGGGGAGGGGGAGGGGGAGGAGGAGGAGGAGGAGGAGGAGGAGGAGGAGGAGGAGGAGGGGGAGGGGGAGGGGGAGGGGGAGGGGGAGGGGGAGGGGGAGGAGGAGGAGGAGGATTGATGAAAAGGATGATAATGAGGGAAGGGTTGAAGAGGAGGATGATGATGAGGATGAAACGGATGAGGGGGAGGAGGAGGATGAGGATGATGATGAGTAGGATGATGAGAAATAGGATGTCGAGGATGATGATGATACTGATGACAATTGTCCCAGTACTGATGATGATGATGATGATAGTGATGATAATGAGTGTGTGACCCCTGACCTGTGTCCCTGTAGGGTGGGCCAGGGAACCCTGCGCAGAAACAGCTGACCTGTCTGTTAAACAGCATTGCTTCCTATTACCACCCCTCCAATCATGGACGCTGGCAGGTCTGACCTCACACACACACACACACACATTCACACACCACTGCCGGGCCCTCCTGTTTCACACACACACACACACACACATTCACAAACACACACACCCCTGCCACACTGTAATGTATTTTCTGTTGTAAATTGGCAACTTATAATTAATTTTATGGCAACTTATATTTTATTTTATTGTATATTTTATATTATTTGTATTCCACTTAGTATTGCTAGTTTATGTATCCTTAGTATAGTTAGACCATATATTTAAATTTAAGATTCTTATATGTTTATTGTATGCACCCTCCTGCCAAAGCAAATTCCTTGTCTGTGCAAACTTTCATGGCGAATAAATCCCTTTCTGATTCTGATTCTGATTCAAAACACAATGACCCGACAGAGGGCATATGTTGATGCCAGTGTGTGTGTGCGTGCGTGCGTGTGTGTGTGTGTGCGTGCGTGTGTGTGTGCGTGTGTGCGTGTGTGCGTGCGTGCGCGTGTGTGTAGTCCCATCTGATGAGGCTCCTCCAGCGGCTGCCGGCCAGCGTGGTGCGTCGTGTCCACCGTGAGCGCCATGCCCAGCCGTCCTGGATCACGCCTGTCCCAGATCAGCACAAGCTGAGCGACGCTGACCTGCACCACTTCTCCCTCAGTCTCAGTGGAGCCGCCCTGCTGGCCATGTTCAGGTACTGCTGCTGGCGTAGAGACATCCGCTCAATACAGATAGGATCAAATAGAACAATCTATATCTAGAGAACTGCAGTGAGCTAATGAAGGGCTGCTGGGTGTGTTGCATGTGCCCCCCTGCTGGTGGCTGGCAGTAAGACAGGCAGTATGGACGCTGCTTACGCACTGCAGAACCTGGCTCTCCTCACCCCTCAGCTCACCATACCTCCCGTACTGGAGAAGTGAGTTATGTGTGTGTGTTGTGTTTGGGTGTTGTGTGTGCGTGTGTTGTGTGTGTGTTTGTGGGGGGGTGTATGCTAATGACGATGCTATTCATAGACATTTCTACTTGAATTTACAATCAACAGTTACAAACGGTTACAATATACCCTAATTGATAACTAAACTTGCATAAATGTAAACTTGTCATGTAAATAATCATTGCATGCTGCTTAAGGGGTTAGGCTTTCTAACCCTACAGTGAGTTATTTCTATACCGCAAAACGAATGTAATGTACATCTGTGCGGTCTAATGTACATGTATGTTTTCTAATATATATCTTTGTGGTCCATTGTGTGTATGTGTATGTGTGTGTATGTGTGAATGTGAATGTGTATATGTGTGTGTGTGAATGTATATATGTGTATCTATGTGTGTGTATGTATATATGTGTGTCTATGTGTGTGTGTGTATGTGTATACGTGTGTGTATGTGTGTGTGTGTGCATGTGTGTGCGTGTGTTTGTGTGTGTGTTTGTGTGTGTGTGTGTGTTTGGGGCGTCCCTGCTGGGTCTAGAACGTATGCTGCTATGCAGACTCTTACAGAACCTCACACGCTCACGGCGACCCTCAGCTGTATGATTGGGATGGCTCGCAGCCTCATCTCCACCGGCAACCATTACCCAGAAGGCCGCACACACGTTCTCCCGCTGCTCATGGGAGCGTTGCCCGGGGTCGATCCAAACGACTTCAGCAAGTGCATGGTAGGTGTTACACCAGGGGCGAGCAAAGTACTCCTCCAGCAGTCTCTGCCTGGTGTGATTCATAGTGTCTCCCTCCTTCTCTCTCTCTCTAGATAACATTCCAGTTTATCGCCACCTTCACCACTTTGGTGCCTTTTGTCGACTGCTCATCTGCTCCCTCTCAGCACACTGACCTCACAGAGGTAAACACACACACACACACACACACCCTTACACACACACACCATCACTGAGATATGACACACATATCTGATATATGTGACATATGTGTAACTCTCGTAATCAAAAGGTTGGGAGCTGACATTAGCTAACGTAACGTAACACCAGTAGCTGCATAGCGTTCGGTGGCCTGTCTCATCATTGTTTATCACAAGAAAACATATCTTTTAGTGAGGGGTGAAGAGTTTACGAACCCTAAACCCCCTAAAAAAGAAAACGTCCACATTGTCCTTGTCCGACCTGACACACACACTCACACACCCTCATTCAGACACACACACACCCTGACTGACACACAACTGAACAGACAAGCGCACAGACACACATAAACACAGTCATTGACTCGAGCTTTGTCTCCTCTGGTTTCAGATTGAGAGAGAGCTGTGTTTTGCCTCTGCTGAGTTTGAAGACTTTGTTCTCCAGTTCATGGACAGGTACAGTCTCAGTAGACAGGCATACTCAGTGAGCTTCTGCTAGTCATAGAGGGGAGATGGTCATTCAACGTTTATGGACAACATTTCAATTCAGTTACGTAATGTCATTTCTAATGATTCTATGATCTCAAATTGTTTACTTGTTTGTAAATGAGCAGAACAGCAACAAAGTGTGTTTGAAAATGTGTGTGTGTTTATGTGTGTGTGTGTATGTATGCCTGTATGTCTGTGGGTGTGTGTGTAGGTGTTTTGCCCTGATAGACAGCAGCAGCCTGGAGCAGACGCGTGGGGAGACAGAGACAGACACACAGACCCAGCTGGAGAGCCTGGTGGAGCTGGGTCTGTCCTCCACCATCAGCACCATCCTCACACAGTGCTCCCGCCCCATCTACAGGGTACACACACACTCTGGAACACACACACACACACTTGGGAAGACACACACAAACACTGGAACACACACACACACACTTTGGACCACACTCACACACACACACACACACACACTGGAACACACACCCACCCACTGGAACACATACACACATTCTGGAACACACACACACTACTCTGGAACACACACACAAACCCATACACACTATGACACGTGCACACGCACTATCACACACACACACACTATCACACACACACACAAACACACACACACACAAACACACACACACACACTAGAAGAACCCCGTCCACACACACATGCACATTCCAGAATGTCTATCCAGAATCCTGTCACATGACCTGAGAAGAATCAGTAGATGTCAACAGTTTGTGAGGTTGAAGTGACATTTCAATCTACTGAGCTGCTATTCCTGTCCTTGGTTCTGGTTCTGACTGGATGCTTTAGGTGGCTTTGGAGAAGGTGTACAATTTTGCCACAACGAACATCTTTGAGACGTGTGTGTCTGGCCGGATGGTGGCGGACATGTGTCGAGCAGCAGCCAAGGTGCCGTGACTTTGCTAGTTCTTCTTCCATCCTTCCTCCTGCACATTACAGTCATATCGGCCGTTAACAACCGTCTGACCGTCTATGGTTGTGCATGCATGCGTCATATGTGTATGCTTACATGAGTGTGTGTCTGTGTGGCGTGTGTTTGTGCGTGTGTGTGTGGTGGGTGTGTTTGAATGTGTGTGTTGTGTGTGTGTGTGTGTGTGTGTATTTGCAGTGTCATCCAACAGAGTCTCTCAGACTGTTTGTCCCTCACTGCTGCAGCATCATCCTGCACATCACTGCCAGTCAGTACCGTGTGTGTTTGTGTATCACGCTGTCTACTACAGATACTTGTGTGTTGTCCATTGTGTATTTGTTAGTTGCTAATACTTAGTATATGTTAGTGTATGGTAGTTTGAAGCGTGTTCATGTCTTAGTGTGTATTTGTGTGCATGTTTGCACGTGTGTTTGTATCAACCTGTATTTATGTATGCGTGTTTATCAATGTGCATTTATATGTGCGTGTGTGTTGACAGATGAAGAGCTGTTAAACGAGGAGGAAATGGATAAGGAGCTGCTGTGGAATCTGCAGCTGCTCTCAGAGGTCAGACAAACATACCAGTTCTGCCTGACAGCACACATACACACACACACACACACACACATACACACACACACACACGTACACGTACACACATACACATTTACGCACACACATACATGCACACATAAACACACACATTCACAAACTTACACACACATACCCCCCCCCCCACGCACACTCACATACACACCAACACACTACTAAGTAAATGACTGAACAAACTATTTTTGTGATTGGAGACTTAATCCCACAATTCCCAAGACATGTGTCATGGAAAGCTTTACAGAATGGTTCATCAATGTGTGTGTGTGTGTGTGTGTCTGTGTGTATGTGTGTGTGTGTGTGTGTGTGCGTGTATGTGTCTGTGTGTGTATGTGTGTGCGTGTATGTCTGTGTGTGTGTGCGTCTGTGTGTGTGTGTGTCTGTGTGTGTGTTGCAGGTGACTCGTGTGGACGGGGACCAGCTGTTGCTGTACAGGGAGGACCTGGAGCAGATCCTGTGTGTGTGTGTGCGTCTGCGCTGCAAGCAGGCCTACATGCTGGCCTGCTGTCTCCTGGAACACACACTCCGCTCTCTGTCGCTCACGTACCCCACCGAATACCGCAGCACACCTGGGGGCTTTGACACACACCTGCCCATATGGGTACACACACACACACACACACACATTCAATACACATGCAGGACGTACAGACACATTCAACCATTTCACTTAGCTAAACTAATCCTTTGTTTATCAGTCCAAACTGTAGCATTGTCTCTCTCTCTCTCTCTCTCTCTCTCTCTCTCTCTCTCTCTCTCTCTCTCTCTCTCTCTCTCTCTCTCTCTCTCTCTCTCTCTCTCCCTGTGCAGGACTGGGGCAGGGCTGGGGATGTAGCTGCACTGGGGGTGTGTTGGCACGTGCCCAGTAAAGAGGAGGAGGACTTTGTCTTTCAGCTCTTGTCCCGCCTTCTACAGCCTGAGCTCCAGCGAATCAGAGATCATGTCTCTGGCCAGCAACCGATGAGCAGGTCAGCTCTGCTTCAGATGATCTCAGTTCTCAATGTCTTCTGAAAATGTGTTCCAACGCACGCTTGGTTGCATCTTTTGACCACAGGGAGGAGCTGTTGCAGAGTTTGGCAATTGTGCAGCATTGCCTGCTGGGAACTGGAAGCATGCTGCCCCCTCTGGATGGACCAGCTGTCCCTGATCTGTGAGACACACACACACACACACAGACACACAGACAGACACACCGACACACACACACACACACACACACACAGACAGACACACACAGACACACACACACACCTCAAAATTTACATTTATGCATTTAGCAGACGCTTTTAACCAAAGCGACTTCCAAAAGAGAGCTTTACAAAAGTGCATAGGTCACTGATCATAACGACATAGCCCCAAACATTGCGGGTAGCCAAAGCATGAATCAACATTGTGAAAACTAAATAAGTCCCAAAGGGAAAAACCATAAGATCATGTAGTTAAACAAGTTACAATTAAACAACATGAACCTCAAAAAAGTGTAAGGGTACAATAGTTTACAAGTCAGTTACAACTAACCAATAAGAGCAACAAGTCTCTCAATAAGAGTCATTGTGATCCTGGAGGAAACTAACATCAGGTCCAGACACACATTCCTAAGTACCGTTGTACTCTTGTAACAAGTGTGTCTTGAGCCTTTCTTGATGTCAACATGTATTATATGATGGTCACTTATTTTTTTTCAGAGTTCCCACCATGGTGAGCCTGGAGGAAATAAAGCTGCACATTGGAGTGGACTATGGTGAAAACACACACACACACGCCCACACACACAGAGACACACACACACACAGAGACACGCACACACAGAGACACACACACACACAGAGACACACACACACACAGACACACGCACATACAGAGACACACACACGCCCACACACACAGAGACACACACACACACAGAGACACACACACACACACGCCCACACACACAGAGACACACACACACACACACAGAGACACACACACACACAGAGACATGCACACACACAGAGACACGCACACACACACACACACAGAGACACACACACAGTAGAGCTGCCTTGGTGTCGCAGCTCTCCTCGTGCTGTGTCCATGCTGAGTTGGCTGTGTGTGATTGTTCCCTGTTCTCCAGATGCCTCCAGGGAGAGGTACAGAGAGACCATGTGCACCACCATGAGATTACTGCTGCGTAAGTGACAGGCAGTATGTGGGCCGCCTGGCCCAGCCCTGTGCAGCATCACTTCACACTCCCGGAGAGACCGTCATGGGCTCGGTTTTGACTTCCTATCTCACCTTGATTGCCCCCCCCCCTTTTCTCTACCCCTTAGATCATATTCTGGAAAATTCAGAGGATGACACCAAGTCCCTGTTTGCCATTATAAAGGTGCACACCTTGTCATGAGTTACTGTGTTTCGAGATGTGTGTTTCGTAAGTGGGGCTGCTCCAAATACTAAAGAGCCCCCATCTCCATGTCCTGGTCTATACAGTGTGTGTGCGTGTGTATGTGTGTGTGTGCAGATCATCAGCGACCTCCTGTTTTTCCGGGGAACGCACAAGAAGGAGTTTGACTCCCGCTGGAAGAGCTATACACTCGTCAAGAAGTCCATGGAAGACCGGGTGAGGCAACGTGTCGACACACACGCCAGAAACACACACACACTAGAAACAAACACACACACACCAGAAACACACACAGACACACCAGAAACGAACACACCAGAAACACACACACACCAGAAACACACACACACACACACATCAGAAATACACACACACCAGAAACACACACACACACCAGAAACACACACACCAGAAACACACACACACCAGAAACACACCCACACACACCAGAAACACACACACCAGAAACACACACACACACCAGAAACACACACACACCAGAAACACACACATACACACCAGAAACACACACACACACACCAGAAACACACACACACACACATCAGAAACACACACACAGACACCAGAAACACACACACACACCAGAAACACACACTCACACACACCAGAAACACACACACACACACAAACCAGAAACACACGCACAACAGAAACACACACACCAGAAACACACCTACATGCGGCACAGCTCAGCTAATGTGTGTTTCTCTGTAGCTCCATGGGAGGAAGCAGCACATTCGCGCTCTGCTCATCGACAGAGTGTTGTTGCAGCACGAGGTCAGTTGGCTAATGGTCATCTCTAATGGTCAAGTGATGGCTGTGTAGTGGGGTTGTTCTGCAGTATGTTGTGTGTAACTAGCGGCTGTGTTCAGATGAGGAAGCTGGTTTGCGAGGGCTGTGAATACAAGATGGTCCACCAGGAGCTGATCAGCGATCTTCTGCTCCTGTCTACGAGCACCTATAGTCAGGTAGCCACACACACATACACACACGCACATACAAATCCTTACGTCGCTACCTCAGTATATTCACCCAGCCTGTGTGTGTGTGCGTCCTTGCGTGTTTGTGGGTGTAGGTGCGTAGCAGGGCCCAGGCTGTGCTTATGGCTGCGTTGGGAACCTTCACTCTCTCCTACAGAGATGTGGCTCCCCGAATTCTCAAACTGCTCTCTCCACAACACACCTCAGCGACACAGCAGCAGTTCAAGGTACAAAACACGCACATACACCAGTGGCCATTTCTTGAAGACTGCAAGGGAAGCTCAGCTTCGCCTAACATTTCAAAAAAATCACGGTCAAATATTTACTATCGTGTTAACATTTTAAATGCGTTAGAACACGTTTATATCGAAGATACATATATTAGCAGGTCGACTGACTGATTTCCTTCTCATACGTTGGGCCACAGTGCATTTCCCTGTTGAAGCTCAGCTTCCATGGACTTCAATGGGGCTGCTTTGAACAGTTCCTTGTTTCAGTTTAACCTAATTTCCACATTTCCTCCTTCGAGATTAATATTGTTTTGTTAGATTGTTTGTTCCTTCATTAATTCATTCAGTAGGTTAGGCTAGTCGTGTAGGGGTGAACTAGCCAGTGAACTAGCCAGTGAACTAGCCAAATAAATGGAACATTTTTAGGATGTAGGCCGAAAATGAGCTTCCCCTCTTTGAAAGACCAGCAGCCGCCACTGACATACAAATGCACATACACACACACACATACACAATGCACATACACTCACACACATTCACAATGCACATACACACACACACATACACAATGCACATACACACACAGACACACTCACACCACACACAGACACACACATGAGAGTGTCCAGGAGTGACGCTGTGCTTCTCCAGGGCGCGCTGTACTGTCTGCTGGGGGTGTACGGGGGGGTGTGTCTGGCCAGTGGGAGAGACTGGGACTGTGTCGGGGAGGTGTGGCCGGCTCTGGTGCGCTGTGGTCTCTCCCCTTCCATGACCCTGGAGAAGCCCTCCATTGGACGGCTCCTCGATGACATCACAGACAAGATCCACCGGCAGCACGAGACGATAGGCCTTCACTTTACGGTGTGTTACACACGCACACACCAAACACACCCACACACCATAAACACACACCATGTACACATCATACACCATACACATACTGTACACACATCTAAACACATACATACACACACACACACACACACACCATACACATACTGTTAGTGTCTGATTTGCTCCCCTCTGTGGTCACTGTCTCTTCCAGGTGTCTGACAGCTGCGTAGAAACAGCCAATGAGATCTTTGCATCTCAAATCCCCGCCCCCAGCTTGGAGGCACCGACCAAACAGGAGCTGAAGGAGGGGCTTCAGCGTCAGCGAATCAGAAACCTAGTGGCCGTCAGGTTAGTATGCACATACACTCACCTCCTCACACACTCACACACACTCACACACACTCACACACACTCACACGCACATCCTGTCTTCTGTAGGAAGTATGAGAAGCTTGTCAACGACCTCTTGGACTGCCTTGAAGACAAAGACCTGTGAGTGTATTTTTGTGAACATGTGTGTGTGTGTAGGTGTACTGTTTGGGAATTTTGGAGATTCCAGCCCCTTTCCTCCACAAGGACATGTAAGTGAAGAGAAATGGAGTTACAGAAACAACCCTTCCTTAGCCCATGACCTAAATAACTTCATGAAATGGTCATAAAGTGGCAATTTGCATCTATGACATGGCTGCCTTCAAGGTTCGTGGATGGGGTATAGAAATGATGTTGTCTTGTACATGGATGTTTTACGTGTGTTCTATCAAAGAATGTGTGTGCGTGTGTGTGTGTGTTTAGGCCGTGGAAGTTTGAGCACATGGCTACAGACCTGCTCTCTCTTCAGCTGAGAGACGACCACCCCCTCCCTCCAGATGCTATCCTGTACTTCACACAAGGCCTCACGCACGACTCACTCAGCATACGCAAGGTGTCTGTCCCTGTGTGTGTGCGTGTGTATGTGTGTGTCTACGTTTTGTGGTCTGTCTGGGTAGCAGACTGGGAGCAACATGAAGGACTTGTTTCCAAAGCGTCAGTTTCTCCTCCTATCCCCTAGGTGGCCATATGCACTGTAGCTGCCATCTTAAAACAGCTGAAGAGACCACGCAAGAAAGTGTCTCTGAAGCCCCGGGACGTCAGTGAGTAAACCCACAGCTCAACCAAGTGAACAGACACACGCTGCCGTCATTGAGTCTAACTTATACTGTGACAATTGTGTGTGTGTGTCTAGGTGGTATAGTCGACTCGGAGCATCTGTGTGTGGGAGACAGGGATTCAAACCGCTGGCTACAGTACGACAGCAACAGGCTCCCACTCAGCCAGGAACAGTGGAACTCTCTGAACTTTGTGGAGAAGACTCACTGGGGCTATTACACATGGCCTAGGTAAGACTGGCTGATTGGCAAGCTGACTGGGGTCAGATGGCTGAGCGGTTAGGGAGTCAGGCTATTAATCAGAAGGTTGTTGGTTCGATTCCCGGCCGTGCCAAATGACGTTGGGTCCTTGGGCAAGGCACTTCACCCTACTTGCCTCAGGGAGAATGTCCCTGTACTTACTGTAAGTTGCTCTGGATAAGAGCGTCTGCTAAATGACTAAATGTAAATGTGACTGACTGATTGACTAACTGACTGGCTGACTGACTGGATGACTGATTGACTAACTGACTGACTGATTGACTGATTGATTAACTGACTGGCTGACCGACTGATGATTGTCCATTCATCCATGTGTCCATCCATCTCTCCTGTGGACCCTGGTCATGCGAACAGAGAGATCGTCATCTATGCACCGTATGGAGAGCAGCCAAAAGAAGCCCTGGAATATGAGGACATGTGTGAGGTACACACACACGTACACACACACACACTACTATGGTAACTGTGGGTTACTATTGTAGTCTCTACATTCCTGTACATGTGAACTGTATGTGCGCGTGTTCTTAGGGTGAGAAGATCATCTATGAACATTTCATCGACCCAGAGTTCGTTGGCCAGCTGATTGAGTTTCTGTGTCTGGAGGATCGCAAAGGCAAGGACAGTTTCAGTCCTCGTCGATTCTGCCTGTTTAAGGTACACGGTGTCTCAGACACACACACACACGCTCACACACACACACGCGCCATCTTTGTGTGCTGTCCAACCACGTATGTTTCTATGTGTACCTGACAGGGGCTGTTCCGCAACTATGGCGATGCGCTCTTGCCATTGCTGTGGCCCCACCTGGAGCAATTGGCTGGGGACTCTCACGAGAGCTCCCAGAGGTGTGTGTGTGAGGTCGCAGCTGGCCTCATCAGGGGCAGTAAACACTGGAGCTACAGCAAGGTATACACACACGCACACACACACTAACGCACACACACACACACGCGCGCACGCACACCACTCATTGAGCATTGTAGCCGCCACTGTTGCGGTCTGATAAACCATGCTTGTTTGTGTGTGTGTGGGTGTGTGTGTGTGTAGGTGGCGAGCATGTGGAAGCTTTTGGGGCCTCTCATCCGGACAGCATTGTCCAACATCACAGTGGAAACGTACACAGACTGGGGCACCTGCATCGCGACAGCATGTGTACGTAAATACATCACATATAGGGGCCCTGTTCCATAAAGCACATTTTCTTATGTCAGTTCGTCTGACTCATTTCCAGTTCATTCAGTTCCATAAAGCCAATTCAATTGAGTTCAAACTCAGTTACTATGGCAAGTTATGCTGCGAAACTAACCTTGTCCGGGGCAAGCTAACTGTCAGGCTTGGCCTGTGTTGTTGCTTAACACTGACCCAATGGGAAAACAAAGATTCACCAACGGAATGAATCTGGCGTGATGCCTTTTTTTTTACCACTATCAGTTCAATATGTACATTTATAGGAAATCAACTTAAATAAAATGTTATGCATTAAACAATGATGAACAATGATTTCAGAATGATAAAAACCTACATAGCCTATGTTAAACATATGACTATATGGTAGTTTGTGAAATCAAATGTTTTAGGCGATGCTACATATCTCATTTCAAATTATCCAGGTATAATCATCATAGCTACATAATAGTTAACAGTAGCCTACAATTGAACCTAAATCCATAGCCTACATCTATTCTCTATTTTTCCGAAACTAAAACCATGTTAAAAGGTTAGGATGATGGTTACTATATTGATTATTAGTAAAAAAAAAAAAAAAAAGAATAACAATGTAAAAAACGTCAATTTAGATGTTTAGAGGATGTGTGTTTTTTTTTCTTTTATTTTTTTTATTTTTTATGGCCTTGACATACGTAGCCTATCATTCATGTCAATCACGGCATGTCATTTTATTTTGATGAAGTGGTGGATGAGCTGTCATAGTACATGTCATAAAGAGAACGTTCTTTCTGGAAGCTATGATCCATGTTCTACCTCTCAGGCTTACTAAGAATAGGGTGCATCCACTGGAATCTGACTTGAATTAGTAGGATTGCGTGAACTAGAATTGGCCTTTATGGAACTGCTTTAACTTTTTAGGTTAATTCAAGTCAGGTTTGGGTTCTTTAATCCCATCTTTTTTGAGCAGCCTTTAGGGAACAGGCCCCAGGTATACAAACATAGAATATACACACATATACATACATAGAATATACACACATAAACACACATATACACACATAGAATATACACACATATACGTATATACACTTAGAATATACTTATAGGGTTTACACACATCAAGTATTCACACGTTGTAAAGTCATGTGCAACAGCCAGTTGAAGAGGCTGCGTGTGTGTGTGTGTGTGTGTTCCAGGCGGGTCGGGACCCCAGGAAGCTGCACTGGCTGTTTGAGCTGCTGATGGAGAGCCCCCTCAGTGGGGAGGGGGGGTCATTCAGGGACGCCAGGTCAGTGTGTGTCAGTGTGTGTGTGTGTGTGTGTGTGTGTTCACCTAAAATACTTTCCCCTCTTCTCCCCTCGACATCATTTCTAAAAGTAGGCTGAGCTGAGCTGTGAGATGTGGCACACATGACTATTTCATTACCCTTCGTTCCTCATGTTTCATCTCTCATCTCTCATCGTGTCTCCTCGTCTTCCTCTCCTCCAGCCTGCTGTACGTGCTGCAGGGGGGCCTGGCCCAGCAGGAGTGGAGGGTTCCTGAGCTGCTCCACAGACTGCTGGCCTACCTGGAGCCCAAACTCACACAGGTCTACAAGAATGTGAGGGAGCGCATCGGCAGGTACTAACACACACTAGATGTGACACATCAAAGGTCGGGTTTCTTTACTCTTTAATAAGTTCTTTCTTCGTTTTCTATGATGTTTCAGCACCAGCTTTCATACTGTTTTAGCTTGTCGCAGTTTTTACATTGGCCAAACAACCAAGACTTTGCCCCTTGATTTAATGGAAAAGGGGTAAACTGGACAATTTATTAATTAATATTTGTATATTAATGTTAATATGAACCACACATGATGGAATTGTAGTTATTTGATTCAACAGGTTTAATTCTAATATAATAAAATAGAACTTTAATAACATTTCAAACAAATTAAATCAATGACAAGGCAAACATGTTACAAAGTGAAAGTTAAATCTGACCTACTATACCATGATTGTTGTATATCAGAGAGAGATAAAGGTAAGAGGTGACGAAGGAGGAGTAGGAAAAGCCCCTCAGGAGATCAAGAATCCACAGAACAACGCTTCATAATCCCCTTTTCCAAACGATTACCTGTAGCTCAACCAATCAGATCACATCTTGACCCTTACTTATCAACATATGACTGCCAGTGCAACAGTGAGTCACACAAGGGCAGGGCTGTCTTCCAGCCTACAATCTTAAAGTAATAGCAGTGGGTCCCGACAGTAGTTCTTTGCTTTCTTTGCTGCTGTCTCATCTTCCCCTGCTCTCTCTCCCTCCCCCCCAGCGTGCTGACGTACATTTTCATGATCGACGTGGCGCTGCCCCACACGCGCCCCACCTGCTCCCCCCACGTGGCCGAGTTCACCAGCAGGGTCCTGGCCCGACTCAAGCCCTTGACCTCGGAGCAGGAGATCCACAACCACGTCCGCGAGGAGAGCCTCCAGGAGCCTGACGAGAAGACCCAGGCCATCAAGCTCCTCAAGACAGGTGGGCCTCCGCAGCGTCCCTGCAGGGCCGGGGAGAGGGGAGGGGCCTGTGGAACCACGGTAACCCTCTCTGGTTTGTGTCCGCCAGTGTTGAAGTGGTTGATGGCCAGCGCTGGACGAACCTTCACTACTCCTGTGGAACAGCAGCTGCAGCTCCTCCCCCTGCTCTTCAAGGTACACACACACACACACACACACTTTGACACACACACACACTCACACGCATAGACACAGACACACACAGACACTCCCATAGGCGGACACGCACGCACGCACTTTCCCAAGACCCTGACAACTCAACCAAGACAGCGTCATTACCCATTCATTCGAACTCTTCCCCTAAAATTCCATTACTGTCCGTTCACCGACTCGGAATGATTTTTTAACGACGTCTTCTCGGGCCTCTCCGCCTGTGTCTGGGTCCAGATTGCCCCCGTGGAGATGGATGAGAACTATGATGAGATGAAGCAGGATGCTCGCACCTGTCTCTCTCTCATGTCACAGGGACTGCTCTACCCGGACCATGTCCCCACAGTCCTGGCTGCTCTGCAGGAGGTAAACACACACACATACTCCTGCTAGAAGTCTTGCACTCACCTGCTCACTTACCCAAACATTCTACCACACAAACATTCACACTCCTGCTCAAACTCACTTAGAATCCGAAGTAGAATAATGTTGAATCGCCAAGTAAGTGTACAAAAACAGGGAATTTACTTTGGTGGGCAGGTGCATACAGTAAACATAATATCATCTTAAAAAGTGCATGTATTCCTTAAATATAGAATATAAAAATGTAAGAACTCTCTCCATACCCTACCACACACACACACTCCGGCTAGAACTCACTTCCTCAGACACCCAACCACACACTTACACACACCTGTTTGTTTTGCTCACATCGCAGGCATCACAGGCCCTCAGCTCTTTGTGGAATTAGGATCCTCCAAGTCTCCCTTTTCCTCCCTGTTTTACACCTTGCTTTCTTCCCCTCTCTCTTCTATCACTCTCTCCCCTCCCCCTTCCCGTTGTCCATCCCTTCCCATCCGTCTCTCTCCCCTTTCGTCCCTTTCCTCCCCTCCCTGCAGATGTCGTCCCATCGCTCGTGGCACGCGCGTCACTCGGTGCTGTCCTACTTGCAGATCATGGTGTTCTACAACCTGTTCACCATCCTGGCCCTGCCCACGCAGGTGCTCCGCATCCGGGCCCTGGTGCTGCAGCTGCTGCAAGACGAGCAGCTGGAGGTAACCAGGGGGACACCACACCCTCCCAGCGGAAGACACCATAGGCTAGGCATGACCGCAGCACTGACTGTGTCAGATGATCAGGGGATCTCCCTTCTCCTCTTCTCAACGTTGTCTTCTCCTCTCATTCTTGCTCCACCATCCCTCCCCTTCCTTTTTGCCTCCTTTCTTTCTTTCTTTCCCTCTCTCTCTCTCCCCCTCTCTAATCCCCAATCTCTCTCTCTCTCTGTGTGTCTCTCGGTCTCCCTGTCTGTCTCTGTTCCTGTTGTGCTCCAGGTCAGAGACATGGCCGGGACCACCCTGAGCGGTTTCCTACAGTGTCAGTTCTTTCCCCTGGACGCCAGTCTGCAGAACCAGCTCCAGTCCCTCAGTCACACCTCCCTCCCCAGGGCCAGGAGCAGAGAGCTGTCTTCCACAGGTGCACACGCACACACACGCACGCACGCACACACACACACACACACACACACACACATGCACACACACTCGTAGTATTTGTGATTCACGATGTGATTTGAGGTTGAAACGGTGCGTGTGTGCAGACCTGGTTCGCCGCCATGCGGGAGTCCTTGGCCTCAGCGCCTGCATCCTGTCGTGTCCGTATGACGTCCCTGTCTGGATGCCCCAGATCCTCATGGACCTTAGCAACCACCTCAATGACCCACAGCCCATAGAGGTACACACTGTTGCACCCAAGTCACTTGGGAACACACACACACACATAATAGCCTATTATCTGGAACTAGCATTGGGTCTCTTATGCTTCGTAGTTGACGGTGAAGAAAACTCTGTCAGACTTCAGACGTACTCACCATGACAACTGGCAAAATCACCGTCAGCGCTTCACAGATGACCAGATACTGGTGCTCACTGACCTGCTGGTGTCACCCTGCTACTACGCCTAGGCAGGTACAACCTTACCACAACATTACCACAACATTACCCTAACCCTGCTACTACGCCTAGGCAGGTACAACCTTACCACGACATTACCACAACATTACCCTAACCCTGCTACTACGCCTAGACAGGTACAACCTTACCACAATATTACCACAACATTACCCTAACCCTCCTACTATGACTAGACAGGTACAACCTTACCACAACATTACCACAACATTACCCTAACCCTGCTACTACGCCTACACAGGTGCAACCTTACCACAATATTACCACAACATTACCCTAACCCTCCTACTGTGCCTAGACAGGTACAACCTTACCACAACGTAACCCTAACCCTCCTACTATGACTAGACAGGTACAACCTTACCACAACATTATCCTAACCCTTCTACAACATCTAGACAGGTACAATCTTACCACAACATAACCCTAACCCTGCTACTACATCTAGACAGCTACAACATTACTACAAACTTACCACATTACCCTAACCCTCCTACAACGTTTAGACGGGTAACAGAATGTTGCCACATTATCCTAATCATTCTACTGTCTGAACATGTCCCTCAACATGATGTCAGTCGCCTAATCGCTACTTATGTAAAAGAACTAAAAGACACCTTTGCCATCACTTACTATAGTCTTCTTTTTATCAATGCACTAATCCTTGTCCTTTCTCTTTTCTCTGCTTCTCACCTGTTAACCTCCTCAGCATTTCTCGCCAGACAACTGGATCAAAGTTGTAGTTTTTACTTTTAATGAAGAGCAAGAATGGAAGTGACAATACAGTGGATGGAGAGTGGGTGGTGCCAGGTGAACACTGGTGTGGATAGGGAGAGTGAGGGATTTAGTCAGTCTACTTTGCATAAACGTATGTATCGGCATATACTTTAAAACATCTCTATTGTTACCTTCTGTTAATCCGTGAGCAACACAAATCCTTGCTCATTGACACGTTTCATTGTACATATTAGTCATCTTTCACTGACATGATGATGTCATAACTAGGAAGTTCAGTTAGCTTAATTTGGCCTCTTTAGATATGACAGAAAAATGACACTCTTAGTAGACTTCCAGTATTTGTTCAATGGACTTCACAGCTGTTTCAGTAACAAAATGTATGCCTTTGAGCTGTTAGTGTGTGCATGGTAGAGCTGTTGGTTCGAAGCTAAATCATCTTGCTGCCATAACATTTCACATATTGTGGTTGTGGCCCAACTATTGGTCCATTAAGCGCTGGTAATCTAGTATGAGACAACCTGGCTGACCAGACAAGACCACTAGTGTATGGTCAGTAAATACTCTGTTGTAAGAAGAAAAACAGGATAAGCCCATTAAACCAGACAACCTCCAGGATGTAGGCATCAAGAACATCCGTGAACAGCATTACTGTTTAATACAAAGTACCTCAAGATCCTGGAATGTTCTGGAATAAAGAGTTCTGGAAAAAATAACCATGTCCACATGGCAAAGGATCCCACCTCGCCAGTGAAGTTTGGTCATGTTTGGACATGTGTGGCTGCTGTAGGAACAGGCTCCATGTCTTCACTGATTAAGTGACTACTGAGAGCAGCGGGAGGTTTCACTCTGTGTAGTACAGGAAAAAAAGAAAAGAGAAAACTCTGATCTGCCCAGATACAACCAAATGGCTCTAAACTCATTGGATAGCGGGTCCTCATGCAGCAAGACACTCGCCACAAACACAATGCCAGAGCAACCAAGGACTTCTTCATGGCCAGTTATTAGCTTGCCAAGTCAATAATTCGATCTGAATCTAATGGAGCACACATTTTAAATGCTGAGGGGAAACAGAAAGCAAAGAGCCCGGTGAAATGAACCGGAACCAACACCAGCAGCAGTATAGGCCTGGAAGGACCACAGTAGGAGATGCCAAGTAGGAATGAAAATACCTTCCCAGACAGGAGTTGAAGCTCAGCGCATCCTTTCAAATTCAAAGTGTTGCAGCACAGATCGTAAACATAGAAAACAAGACTCACGTGCCCAAGGCCTCTCTCTCTCCCTCTCTCTGCCCATGGCCTCTCTCCCTCTCTCTCTATCCAAGGCCTCTCTCTCTCCTTCCCTCGCTCTCTCTCTCTCCCTCCCTCCCTCCCTATCTCTCTCTGTCCATGGCCTCTCTCTCCTCCCTCTCTCTCTCTGCCCAAGGCCTCTCTCCCTCCCTCCCTCTCTCTCTCTCTCTCTCTCTGCCCAAGGCCTCTCTCCCTCCCTCCCTCCCTCTCTCTCTCTCTCTCTGCCCAAGGCCTCTCCGTGTTCACAGCACCTGCAGTAGGACTGGTGGGATGGTTGACTTTAATATGCACTGATCTGAATAATGTTTCAGGTGTTCCTCTCTGAAAGAGTACAGATGTAGCGTAGTGCCAAACATGTTCTATAGCTGTGCTGTAGACCAAAGCCAATAAACATGACTTCAGACCACCTTGGGAGTGCGTGTGGATTTGACTCGAGTAGAATGTAGACGTCTTCTTTTTCAGGTTTGGCTTTGATGGACGTACCTCTGTTGCCCTGTCAACAACAGTAGAATCTTGACTTGAACCCTTCTGAAGATACATTGTCATCCGTGCAGGAACTTGTCACCGACACAAATGTATTTGTTAGGGTTATTTGCCATAATTAGTTTGAATTATTAACACTTTGACTGTTTTGTTGGCAATGAAACCTGTTTCAGACTCGAATGAATAAGTGTGTTTTTATTTAGAGGAACCAAGTGTGCAGACAAGGCATCAACAAAACCTGCATGTGGCAGGTATAAATACCAGCTCTTTAAATGTGCCCTCCGGTTAACACAGAAATCAATAGTAAAAGCTCAAATTGCACAGGTAATACTTCATATGGGTATAGACTGTCAACAGTGCCTCATCACTACCCAGCAGTCCACCTCATTTATCAATTTACAGCGGCCATAAAGGGATGAACACTCAGATCTGAGGGCTCTTCCCAGTGTTACTGATCTGATTTACAACCAACTCACAGTACACACTTCAGGTTACTGCAGCCTTGTGTCTTTCCATCCAATCAAACATTCCAAACCAACAGTGAGGACCACACTGCCCAGCGACACATACTGCTCCAGCACGGACGGCATGTCTTACATCATATCCTGTATAATGCTAGATGCTATCACATTTTGCATTTCAAGGACAAGTATTGTATTATACGTATACTATTTATGGCTACATTGAAATGTCTTGATTAACTGTAGACTGCCAGCAGCTAGTACAGACAGGTGTTTGTTATGCTTAATTTGTAAATCGGAAAGTGCCAGAACGCAAAGTGCATAGGAGAGCGGAGGGGCAGGCATGGGTTCCAGAACGCGTAGTGTTGACAATTTAGCTACTTTGAAAATCTATCTTTTGTCGTTGAGCAGCAGCAATATAACTGTAACTGTCCCTCCATGTTGTCATAGCCAACAGTCATGTTAAGTTACCCCCACCCCCACACCTTGGTTTGAATTTACATATTCATCTAGCAACTTTAAGCTACTTTTCAGAGAGCCAATAGCGACTTCTGGTGAGATTTCTTTGGGCAACACAGTGCTGAAAACAACCTGCTATGTAAGCTACACAAATCCCCACCTATTAATAATTTGCATTATACAAATGTTATGGCAATAAGTTAAAATAGTTTAAATGACTCTGAACAACACGCAAATGAGCACATCGCCATGCGTAATTTACCACATGAGGTACCGGATTGCCGCAAATAGGTACCGGAACACAGACATTCAAAACCAGAGAGGTCTCCTGTTCTGGCAGGATCCGGCACAACTTAAGCACTGGTACAATATACAGACAACACAGCCCTGCCCTGTTACCATGAAGACAGAAAGTTATGTGAAGTCAAAACATACTGGCTGTCCTCTTTAGGCTCTGTACCAGTCTGTGCGTGTGTTACTGAGCTCCTTGTAGTCTGTCTCTGACCAGAGTCTCCAAGGAGAATAGATGTGAGTCCGAGTCCTCAGGCAGGATCGTCCTCAAAGCCTCAGCCAATTGGAACAGGTACTCAGTGTTCCGTCCACTTGGCCCTACCGCGTCCACAATCTGATTGGCTATGTGCTCCAGCGGGGCGGGGCCTAGGTAGTCTGGGTTGTCATGGGAGCCGATGTAGAGCAGCGCTTCACCAGGGGGCGGGGTGAGGGGTGGCCGGGGGTGGAAGGTCACAGTGATGACCCGGTAACCACCCTTCTCCCGGTAGTCGAGGTAACGCTTCACTTCTTCCTCTCTCCCTGTTGGCAGTTTGTACGCCACACCCCACACACACCCCTGGAGGGTACACACAATATTTACAATCAGGTAGAGAGATGGAGACAGACAGATAGCAAGATAAAGACACATTTGTCAGGTTGTGGATCTTCTTTGATCTGTTGTTGTAGTAACAGAATTTCTGCACCGTCAGTTCCTATGACACCGTTGACCTTTCAAAGTTTTAGCCTACTTCATGCATACGTATTGTCTCAAAGATGTTCATGACTTTTCCTTTCAAGGATAGTAAAGGATTTTATTAATGTCCATAACCTTTCTAGACCTGGAAGTCACAATATTTTATATCCTGACTTTTCCAGGTTTTTCATGACCATGGGAACTCATCAGTTCTCCCAGCCATACATGGCTGTAAATGTACTGTGGTGTAGCAGGACAGGTGGAAAACAGTACCCTGACCCTGGCTTAGGCTTTTGAGGTCAGCCTATATTCCTAATTTAGGTATTCTCAGTTGTTAGGTGAATTATTCATTCGTATTCACATTTTCAAATTATTACTATATTATATGGGGTATATTACCTATGAGTTTGCACTAACAGTAGGCTATGTATGTATAACATGTTATTTATTATAGTTTTAGAAAACCCGCTAGGGTTTGTCGAGAGGTACCTGAACTTGTTATAAATGGCTACAACAGTAATAAACTTGTCACTTGAAATGTGTCGTCTCCGCTCACCTCAGCCTCTTCCACAAGGGTGACGACCCGTCCAGGCTGGATGGGAAGAGAAGCGAGAGAATGATTACTATCTCACTCTCAACGATCAAGAAAGGTTAGACACACAGTCCCTGACCATGAGCAAGCTAGCGTTGGCTATTCTACCAAGCTAGCTGGTTAGCTAGTTTCTAGCAAGCCACATGTTAGGTACTGTACAGTTTCTCCAGTCCAGGCTCACCTTTCCAGGTACTCCACGGTGATCGGTGCTGCCCTGCCAGAACCGGCGACTGAAACCTTTGATGTAGCCCACACGTTTCTCCTCATAAGGAAAATCAACTTTCCATATTAGAGAACCGTATCCAAAAACCCACATGGCAACAACTAACTGGACACCACAAACAAACTACTGGTGTTAGCTAGCCAGCTTACATAGAAGCTACTGTATGCGAGGTAGCCTAGATTAGCTGGTAGCTATCTGGATATAGCGAGCATTAGCTAGCCAGCTATACTGTAGCTATTATTAAATTGAATTTAGCTTTCATAAATCATAACTATTTCATGTTTTCGCAAGCACTGGCAGACAGTTTATAGTATACTGAGAGTCTACAGTAACTAATTCACATAACTAGCTAACAGACGCAGCAAACATATGCTACTACTTGAAGCATGTTTTCTGCTTGCGAATACAGTACGTTCGTGGATGTAGAGACGACCTATGAATCTGTCGATTCCTAAGACAACTTACAGAACGTACAGAACTGAAGAACCGACTCTTGTTCGGCTCGCTAAAGGCGAATGTCAGGATTATAATGGCATGTTTCGAACACCAGATGGTGCTAAGACTTAATAATAAATATTGATGTTTTTATAAAATCGTCTGCTACTAAATAGCCTACTGCTCTGCATACTAAATGTTATAATTATGAGTATATTTATTGTATAAAAAAGAAATGCACTGTAGTTAGTAGAGCTATAGGGTATTATAGCCTTCTGTGGGATCGTGTAGTGTATGAACAGTGTAGTGTTGCAGTTTTGAGATTTGTTGATCCTATTCATATGAGAGGAAAGTAGTTTAAACACAGTTGTATAGTCATGTCATTGTTGGAAGTATTTGCTGTAGGATTTTTATAGTATAAAGGCCATTTTGTTAAAAGTGTAGCACAGTCAGTATAGCACAATAGTGGTATTCGTGGTACTGTAGTTGCAGAAGATGAAGAAAAAGGAGGTAAGATATGTGAAAAGATCCCTCAGCCAACCCCCTCCTCTTCCTTTCCTTCTGTCTCACTTCCCTCTCTTCCTCTGTTCCATGTCCTCTACAGTTCAGGTATAAAAACAAACTATTTGTTCGAAAGGTGCCATTAACACAAAGGTTTTTGATGAAATGTGTAGGTCGGTGTGTGCTTGTGCATGTGTGTGTATTATTGCTGTGTGTGGCCGTGTGTGTGTGCATTTTTCATGACAGCTATGTGAGCTTGTCATCCTGCTTCTCTAGATCAATGGAGCACAGTTGCCTAGCAACCTGGTGATCGGAGGAAGGAGGTGGAGAAAGAGCAGCATAGATTAGAAAGAGGAGATGGGGGACCAGCCAGGAGAGCAGAAAAGAGGGGGAAGGAGGAAGAAAATAAACAAGAGAGGAATAGCGAAGGGGAAGGAGATAAAGCAAAGAATATCAAAAGGAAACAGAGGCTGAAGGTCCTTTAGTCACAAACAGTGTGAAAGAAGGGGCTCATAAACAGGGAATAAGGGAGTGTCTTGTCCTAGGTGGGGGGGGGGGGGGGGTAGGGGTGTGAGTTGGGTGGGGGGGTTCACTCAGAGTAGAGGCTCCCTCAAAACCACAAAAAATTAGAGCGCCTGGTTGTGCAGAGAATTGGTTACCATGACAACAGGGAGGAGAAGGCACCAGGTGACTGTCAGATCGTTGGGATGCTAATTGTCCATTTTCAATCCCCCATAAAGTTTAACAGCAGCAATGCCTCCCCATGTTATTCTAACTCAGTCACAGAGCACACCTCAGCGACACACCACACGCCTCTCACTCTCTCTCACTCTCTCTCTTTCTTCCGCTCCCTCTCTTTCTTTCCCTTTCCCTCCCTCTCTCTTTTTCCTTCTCTCTTTAACACTCCCTCTCTCTCTTTAACTCTTCCTCCCTCCCTCTCTCTCTTTCTCTTTCTTTCTTTCTTTCTCTCTCTCTCTCTCTCTCTCTCTCTCTCTCTCTCTCTCTCTCTCTCTCTCTCTCTCTCTCTCTCTCTCTCTCTCTCGCTCGCTCTCTTCCGCTCCCTCTCTTTCTTTCTCTTTCCCTCCCTCTCTCTTTCTCCTTCTCTCTTTAACTCTCCCTCTCTCTCTTTAACTCTCCCTTTCTTTCTCTTTCTTTCTTTCTTTCTTTCTTTCCCTCCCTCCCTCCCTCCCTCCCTCCCTCCCTCCCTCCCTCCCTCCCTCCCTCCCTCCCTCCCTCCCTCCCTCCCCCCATCTCTCTCTCTTTTTCTCTCCCTTTGTCTCTTTTTACTCCCTATGTGTTTCTGTCTGTCACTTGCACACACACACACACACACACGTACTGAAAAACACAGACACACAGAGTGCAAATATCACAGAAGATCTGAAGCATATGTGTGAAATCTCTGAGGAGACCGCCAAACACCTGATCATCTGAAACACACTCTCTCCACGTGCCTTCTCTTTCGCCTCCTTCTCTTTCCCCATCAGTCAGACTCTCTTTCCCCTTCCCTCACCATTTCCTTCCTTCCATCTCTCCCAGCCGTCTCCCCCCACCTTCCACACTCTCTTATTTCCTGTGTCTTATTTGGTCCGTCCTCTATAATCCATCTTTCTCTCTCCTTCCATTCTCCTTTTCCCTCTTTTCCTCTCACCCCCAAATTTGTCTTTGCCGTCACCCCCTCTGTCACCCTTACTTCATCTTCCTGTCCTCTCTGTTTACCTCCCCCCTCCCTGCAGTGCGTTTAGCCACTTTGTTCCCTTAAAGATAAAGATAATTAAATCAGCGACTAAACGGACGGGAGCGCTGCTGGCGTCACTATGGTACCGCTTTGATGTTCTATTTCAGTGTGATAGTATCATCATCAACTCATCATTCCCAAAGTACTGCCTACACGCACGTACAGACACACACACACACACAAACAAGGCACTTCCGGTGGCTTAACGGGATGTGAGGTCAGGCTCTCCTTGTGAGGAAGCATGTCTCTGTGTGTGCTTGTGGAATGGAGCCCTCTCCTGCTGTTGTCACAGTCTGAAGGGGGCTGCACCACGGTTGGATGGAACCCTGCCCAGTTCCAGCCCCTTGGGAACCTGGATGAGGGCCTGATATATTTAGTGGTTAGTTGGAGGAGGAAGGTTTATGTTCTTCTAGTGACTTGGTTACTATATGGATTTACTCTGTCACCGACCTCTCTGACTCCTGACCTCCAGCCTCCTCCAGGCCAGAAGACAGCCTTGGGCCTTGGCGTCGTTTTGAGACACACTCGCAGGTTGATTGGTGGCTCGAGGAGGAATGTAATGAACTATAGATCGCCAGTAAGCCTTTCCATTAGGACGTCCGCACACAGACCGGCTTGGTGCACTCTGCACTTCTGACTTCCAGGCTCCTTCTGTGGGTCATCTGATCAATGCTAATGCCTGGAAAGGGTCCTAATGAACTCCAGATCTATAGCCTGCTGTCTGGGTACGTGTAGTCACGTTTGTGTGTGACAAACAGACAGGGTTAATGTTATTTTGTTTTCAAATATTACATTTATTCAAGGACAGGGCTGTACTATTATTACAAATGAGACTGAGGTTGCACAGAAATGACCTCCCCCAACACACTTTCTCTCATACAAAACATACACACGCACACACACCTGCACAATTTGCTGTTTGCACTATTGGCAAGTGGAATTAGTAAATATATGACCTACATGGAAAGTCATTACAACACGATTAGAGACAAACCTCCCATTTAATCTCATTTAAAGAGGGGTGGATGCTTGTCACACAGTCTCTCGCCCTCACTTTCTCTTTCTCGCCCTCTCTTTCCCACCCTCTCTGTCTCTCTCTGACCATCGTTTGGGTCCTGTTGTGGAGGGAGCATCAGATGGACCCACGGCAACTCTCTCCACAGCAGAGGTAAGTATACGATGCAGTCATTAAACAATGGTGTTAAACTCATCCATTAGAATCAATAGCACATTCACACACTCTCACGTATGTAACCACATCTAATTGAGTCTGACCAAATTTACCCTAGGATCTCTGAATGTAAAAACAACTCCTTGCTGTTTAGTCACTGTTACAAACCTCGAGTCCCTCATTCAGACAGAGAATCACACACACGCATTGGCACAGTCTGTGTGTGCTGACAGACCAGGTTTTTATTTTTGGCTTTATATTCTCCCTGCTAGTAGTTCAGACACACACATTGCTACACGCACACACACACACACACACTGACCTTCTCTCTGCTGAGTGGGCAAAGAGTCAGGGGTCACTGCTCACTGACAGCTTGTCAGAGGGAGAGAAAGAGAGAGATACGACGGAAGGGAGAGAGAAGAATAACTAAATGGGGTGGTAGAAGAAGGGAGATACAGTATGGCTGTATAGTGGAAGAAACACTCACCACAATTCCCTCTCACCACAGAACACCTCTGGCTCACCCTGAGGGGCGTGCAGGGCCCTGCTGTGTTGTGTTACTGCAGAGTAATTAGCCAGCTCTAAAACTGTTTTCACACCCAGGGTAACTGTTAGTAACACATTTAGAAAAGTACCTGAGAAAAAAGATGGAGGTTGGACTGTATTTTTCCATTGTTTACTTGAACTAATATCTATCATATACGTAGATTATAATATCATATAAACAATACAAAATGTAATTTATTGCAAGTGTTTGTCTCTTTCAAGAGCCCCAAACGAGGATGCCACAATGTATGTGTTGCAGCCATGCGTTTACGGTGGGGTCTTCTTCTGGGTTTTGAGTGGTGTTCACATGGAGCTGGATCTATTGACGGACCACTGGACAACAGGAAGTCTGTTATTTTCCTATTTCAGATGTTCCTTGTAAGAACTGTACATGCTTTTCAGCACTGCGTTCTTATTTGATAAGGCTTTAGTGATAAGGTCAGTTCACGATTTGGGGCGAGTGCCGTGGAAGAAGTGAGGAAGAAGAAGACGAAGAAGAAAAAAGAAGCAAAGAGAGCCGGGAAGCAGGTGCTGATACGGAGATAGTTTCCATAGTAACCCCGAAGTCTCCCCCTTTTCGTTCCTCTCCCCCATCTTCCTCCTCTCTGTCCAAGGCCCCCCCACACACACACACACATACACCTCGTTCTCTGTCTCTCTCTCTTTCTTTCCTTGTCTTTCTCTTACACACAACACACAGACAGACAGACATCTTCCCATCTGTTTAGATCACGGGTGCCACATTCATCTGGTAGTCTGCCGAAATCAATTTCTATCAATCACATTCCAGTTAATACTGTGATAGATTCATGCCCTAGCACGCTAGTCAAAAACTGCTGGTCAGCAGCCTACAGACTTATACAGTTACACCCTCTACTACATCATTGCAATGTTACACCAACTGGAACCAGAGCAAGGCTGGTCCATTCAAGGTATCTGTGAATACCTCCTCCGCTCTGACTAGAAGGTCAGTGACGATCTTCTCTCATGACAACAGCCTTGTTAATGACATTGAGTGAACAATCTTGTTTTTCAGAATGCAGTGGTTAGTATTGTAAGGATGTGTCAGCAGAGCTGGAGGAAGCAGGCACCCAGAGAGGCCCTGCTAGGGGGCTTTAGCACGTCAGCGCTGGGTAAACCAGCGCTGAGCGTGCCCTGTCCGAGACAGCCTGGAACACAGGCCAAAGGTCTGGTAGAGATTCTGAAACACAGTGTTGCTACTGCTGCTCTGGCTACTGCTGCTGCTGTGAGTGTGTGTGTGTGTGTGTGTTGTCAGCCAGGGTCAGAAAGGATTGACAATGGCTGCCGGACTTGAAGCTATATGTATTCAGAGAAAACAGAGCAATCTAACTATTTAAAGTATAACACCAGAATTAGAACACTAGTTCTTTCTGTTTGGGACTCGAACATATGAGAATGAAGGAATGCTGGGTTCTGAAGTGGCTGTGAAGGGGGGGGGGGGGGGCTGAGAGGGGTCCTGAATATCCTGTTGACTGTTCAGTGAATGAAGGGTGCTGTGTTTCCTACTACAGCTGGGGTCGAAAGGATGAATTGAGAATGGAAATGTGGAAGGACATTGCGCTGTGGGGAAAATATTGCTTGTAATGTACTGTAAGATGGTCAAGCATCACATGCCTTGGGGGTAGAATTGTGGAATGTAGATTTGGGTCTGCTTTCTACAAGAAAAGGTCAAACATTCTAAAGGATCTACAAGCATGTTAGAGTTTACATTAGATCAAGTTTTTGATTCTTATAACTTTTACTGTTAGTCTAGAATTGGTTTAGTACTAAATGTATTTGTAGAATCATTTTATGGTGACTAACATACTAAGAAGTAATTCCTTTGATATGTTGGAATAGATTAAGAATGCCCTGAGTTTTGACTTAGAAGTATAATTTAACATCCATTGTGTATTTTAGATGTCACTATAAGGTCATAAAACAACATATGAACGATGTTCAATTGAGCAAGTATGACCACAGTTAGCTCATTGTGAACTAGTCCAAGGGGGCCCAGGGCTCCTCATCAGAAATGCTGTGATTTGGTACAGTGTCTCGTAGTGTTCAAACCAATACAGTCTAAAGGGATTTCACAGAGTATTGTTGTAAATAGATTACAATCCTAGCTTGATGTCTGGTGGCACTAGGGCCACTGAATGTCAAGGTAGCCTATCAGGGCTGTATCAGAATACAGATATCCAGTATCCTTTATAGATTAAGTGATGAGCACTTTTCACTTTTACAATATTTTAAATAGTTTGAGCATGAACAATTGTTCTATACCATTCTAGTAAAATAATAATATTAATGGTCAAATACATTACTGTATTGGTCAGAGTTCTTGCAATTCACGACTTACAATAAATATGTAACTGTTAAGCGTATTACAGTCAATATGTTTATTTTTATTTCCCCACATTTTTGTGTTGGAATGGATTAATATCTTAGTATTTGTATAGTATTTGTTAAAACGGTGAAGGACCTGGAAAAAGTAACAGGTCAAGAGATGAAGTTAGTTAACTTTATAAGATTTCATTGTGTTAGATTTTTGTACCTATCATGTAGAATTCTCCATTTGCAATGGACGGCCTGAGGGAGCCTAGATTGAGTTATTTCTAAAGTTAAGTTATGAAGGTTAGGCCTAACTATCGGCTAATGGCTCACTCATTAGCCACGAGCGGTTATCGTCTCATTGTGGAAAGTGTTTTGAAGTGTTTTCAAGCTGTAGCCTATTTGAATGTCAATAAGATTTGCTCTGTAATTAATGTCATTATACTTCAAGTGCTGTAATGTAGGCTATTTATTTAGTTTTGCCTTTATCTTTCGGCCTATAGTTCTCACGGCTAATTGAATTGGAAGATAAAGTGAGTTTTGGTGAACAAGTCAATAATGTGCCAGTTTATAAAGAACACTTGCTCTGAAAATTACTTGAGAAATCTACAAAAGTTTATGTTAGAAAATAAAACTTGCCATCAATTCAATTAATGTAGGCTAGTAGCCAATAAAATAAAACGAACCTATCTCATTGGTTGAGGGTCTATGTGAAACAGGGCTAGTTGTCTAACGTTATACGTTTAAGAACTTAATTGAAGATGTAGACTCTACCAGTACCTTTAATATTTCGCATACATCAGGAAATAGTTCCTGTTCGTTTCGGATGATAGGCTACGTTGTATTATGAGATGCGTGGAGGGTGATTAAATGGCAGTAGAGGCCTATCACTCCTGAAGAACAAAGTAGCCTATGTGTCCAGAACTCAGTCAGAAGATGAGTGTCGGTCCACAGGTCGTTAATGTGTGTGTGTGTTTCTGTGTAGGGGAGAAAGAGACAGATCGCGAGAATGAGAAGTGTGTGTGAGAGAGACAGAGAGCCATTGAGAGCGTGAGAAAGATAGATTAGTATTGACAGAAGTCAGGGTGAGGGAGGCAGTCTTATTGTATGTTCTCTCCTCTCGCATCTATTCGAGCAATCTCTCGGTTACGTTCACATCGAATTTGGTGGAAGGACATAGTCTAGTCAGGGTTATGCCATTATCATTTAGATCTTCCAGTCCCCCCACCGAATTCAAGTCTCCAGTAATTGAGTTTCTGTTCCGTGCAGACGGTGAGCGCGCGCTGTCCAAGGTGCTGCAGCAGCGCGCAGCCCCGCCCATTCGCTCCTTATCGCAACCACGTGACGTTCGAGTTCGTGGAGCATCAGACTGCACCTTTTTCCTCCTCACAGGAGAGAGAGAGAGAGACAGAGAGAGAGAGAGAGAGAGAGAGAGAGAGAGAGAGAGAGAGAGAGAGAGAGAAAGAGAGAGAGAGCGCAATCGAGCGTCTGTTGGATGCAATGGTAGACTACCTTGTCGCCAGGAGACAGGGCTTTTCTTTCTGTCCTGGTTTGATATCGGTTCCCAGTGTTAGGGAGACCTGATTGCCTGCTCCGCGTTTCTCCTCTCACAGCGGGTTCAGTGTTCATCACATGAAAAGAAGAAAACCGATCAGAAACTGCACTACACTGTCATGGAACCGACCAAAGGATGTGTTGAAGGTAGGTTTAATGACTGTTTGTGTTCGCGCGTGGGTGAATGTAAAGGAATTTCATTAGCATTTTGATTGTGCTGTATTGAAGGGTGGCGTTGGTTTGATGCAGACCGCAAAGCTAATAGGGTCTGTGTGTTTGATAGGAAGGGTCTACGTGCGTTTTTCCCCCTCCAGTGGCAGTATTCACGGTAGGCAATAGATGCTCTCGCACAGGTGACGGACGATAGGCTAGGCTACAAAAGGAAAACGGGAGTTACGGGCCGCGCTCCGGCATAAGAGAAGGACAAGAAGAATGGTAGCAAATCGAGAATCGATATTTAAACCGCATTCATTCCGCCACGTCCATCAATAAGGTGATTTGGAGCCCCAACCCTCGAGGGTTTATCGTTATCCCGTTCACAGAGACGTATGCTTCTTCGGAGGTGTGTTTTATTGTGTGTGCGTGTGTGTGTGTGCTGTGTGTGTGTGATTGAATGAGTTAGAGGCGTGTGATGAGCAAAGAACGGGGATAATTTGATAAG
The DNA here is from genome assembly GCF_021917145.1 of Hypomesus transpacificus. Taxonomy (NCBI): domain Eukaryota; kingdom Metazoa; phylum Chordata; class Actinopteri; order Osmeriformes; family Osmeridae; genus Hypomesus; species Hypomesus transpacificus. Next base: position 4,304,847 of record NC_061072.1, read on the forward strand.
TGAAGCGCATTTGAGTCATCCACCGCATCGCACGGTGTTGGAGGAGCGCTGCTCTTTGTGCAAATGAATCACTCACAGAGGCGCGACGCGGCCGCAGCTCGGTAAATGTATTTTGTCGCAAGCTAAACCTTTGTTGATCTTGGACGTATATTCACATGGTCTATCGTCAGGGACGAATCGAAAGTCCGTATACCTGTGTGTGGATTTGAATCGTTCATAGAGTGTACGCGTACGAGTGAAAAAAAAACCCGGACTGCATTCCTTGGTTTTGAGGGGTCCTCTCTCTTGCCTATATGGAATGTAGCCTACTATACTGTATGTAAACTTTCAGTTTGTCCGTGTGTTTCTCTGTGTGATCTGATCCTGGTTGATAGTGTTGTCTCTGTTCTCTTCTATAGGTCGCTGGATAGAGTGATGACGCGGCATTAAGGGACACACACACAGCTTTCCAAAGACAGAAAAAACATCCAGGTCTGCTATGAAAGTGCCGTCTCTTTCTGTCACTTGTGTGTGAGACAAACACACCTACACACACACACACACACACACACACACACACACACACACACACACACACACACACACACACACACACACACACACTGGGAAATTGCCCACTCTTGGGAACAGGCCCAGGGCACAGAGATGGAGCTCATATTACACTTTTACCATCAGTAGTACACACATGCGCGCACACACATATTCAGCAACAACATACAAGGAGTTCTGAACGTGGAGGAAGAACACGGTCCAGACCTACAAGAACCCTCCCAGGGTGAAGCAAGGCCTGAAGATTAGCAGACGACACCAAGAGGCCCTGTGCCAACCCCAGGCTCCCAGCATCCTGTCCCAGTGCCTCTGACGGCCCTATGAAGACTTTGGTGAGCCAATAAGAGCGTATCCGGCCTTCAAAGGGGGTGAAGAAGGCTCCTACAGTTAGCACCATGAGCTGTAGGCTGGAGAGTCCCTCACTGCTCTAGCCCCTGTCCTCTCCTGTGTGTGTGTGTGGGTGTGCGCGCGCGTGTGTGTGTGTGTGCGCGCGTGAGACGGCGTGTATGAGTGCGAGCGTGTGTGCGATGGCGGTGTGCGTGTGGGCCGCGGCCCCCCTGCTGTTCCTGGGGCTGTGTCTGTGCAGCGTGGGGGGGCAGGCCCGCGGGGAGGTGCTGGAGTTTGGGGGCGTGTCGGGCCAGTGGGGCCGCTTCCCGGTGTGGAACGCCTGCTGCGAGAGCGTGCTCAGCTTCAGCCTGCGGACTCACAGCCAGGAGGGCCTGCTGCTCTACCTGGACGACGAGGGATTCTGCGACTTCCTGGAGCTGCTCCTGCTCCACGGCCGCCTCCGCCTGCGCTTCTCCATCTTCTGCGCCGAGCCGGCGGAGGTCCAGTCGGGTGTGGCGGTGAGCGACGGACGCTGGCACGCCGTGCGCGTCAAGCGCGACTGGAGGAATACCACGCTTGAGGTGGACGGGATGGAGGGCTGGGCGGAGGTGAAGAGCAAGCGCCGAGACATGACGGTGTTCAGCCACACCTTCATGGGCGGGGTGTCTCCGGAGCTGCACTCGTCCCCGCTGCGCCTCACCTCGCCCGCCATCAGAGAACACAACCCTTTCCGGGGCTGGGTCACCGCGGTGACGGTGAACGGCTCGGCGACCGCGCTGGAGGAGTCGGAGGGCGTGGCCGTGAGCTCGGGGTGTGGGCCCGACCACGTGTGTCAGAACGGAGGCGTGTGCAGCGTCGTGAACGACCAGCGCATCTGCGACTGCTCCCACACCGGTTACCAAGGCAACGACTGCAGTGAAGGTAAGGCCCAGATCACCCTGACCCCCCTTGCACTGTCATCCTGACACGCACGCACGCACACATACGCACTCACACACACGCACACATACAGACTACATCCACCTACAATCACCCACTGTAGCGGGGTCTTGAGAGTGGAGTTATGCAGTTCCTGTTCTAAGTGTTATTGAGTCCAGAAGATTAAACACAGATCTCTAATGTGATTACAGTCATACAAGTCTTCATGGCCAGCTCTGTGCTCTTAGATAAATACCCTGGCTCATCATAGCCTCTTGTAGGCCAACCTCACTCTAAAGCTGGGAAGAGGTTTATACTGTCGGCCTACCTGGTACTGAAACTAGGAATGGTTTTATACTGTAGGCCTACCTTTTACTATAGCAAGGAAAGGTTTTATACTGTAGGTCTACCTGGTACTGAAACTAGGAAAGGTTTTATATAGTAGGTCTACCTGGTACTGAAACTATAAAAGGTTTTATACTCTAGGCCTGCCTGGTACTGAAACTAGGAATGGTTTTATACTGTAGGTCTACCTGGTACAGAAACTATAAAAGGTTTTGTACTGTAGACCTACCTGGTACTGAAACTATAAAAGGTTTTATACTCTAGGCCTACCTGGTACTGAAACTATAAAAGGTTTTGTACTGTAGACCTACCTGGTACTGAAACTATGAAAGGTTTTATATTGGTGATCTACCTGGCTTTGAGGCTGGTAACGGTTTCATTCGGTTGGTGGACATTGAAGTAAAGCAGGTCATGATTTAATACTGTAGACCCACCTGAAACTGTATCTAGTAATGGCTTGCTCACTAGCTGTCGATGGCTGAGATACTGTCAGTAAAAAAATGTTTTGTATCTGTTGACTTGAGATGAGTTGTGCTTGTTAGGTTCACAAGCCCATTTGAATCCAGCAGTCTAATGTCAATGGGTTTGGTAGATTCTATTATGTGTTATTGTGTTATGTGTTCCATTTGTTTTGTTTTTCTAGGATTTGACACCAAAACAACCAACTTTAAAAATAAACAGACACTACTTTTTTCTCTCTGTTTGAAGTCAGTTGTCAAACAGGCAGTGGCAACAGCAAATACTGTCACTGAGAATAAGCATTGCATAGTTTTCATGTATGAATTTGGCAATTGATAAATTCAAGTGATATGTGTCATAACAGCACTGTATCCATAAGTCGCCTACAGTACAATATGTGGCACATCAGCCCTCTCTTAACCCAGACTCCTCTACCATCCAGCATGTTGGTTGGCCAACAGGGTTGCTATGGAGAGTCCGTGCCATTTGTCTCCTTACTCATTCTCTCTCTCTCTCTCTCTCTCTCTCTCTCTCTCTCTCTCTCTCTCTCTCTCTCTCTCTCTCTCTCTCTCTCTCTCTCTCTCTCTCTCTCTCACTACCTCTCTCACTACCTCTCTCTCTCCCTCTCTTTCTGTGTATCCCCCCTCTCTTTCTCTTTCTTTCTCTCTCCCTCTCTCTACCTCCGCCACAAGACTCACACGCCAGGGGCTGTGACAAAGACATGCGTGTGTCAAACCAGGACAGTGTGTCACGAAGGTGCGTGTGTGTGCGCATGCGAATAACTCAAGAGTGATGCTGGTATCTTAGTAACAAGCCATTGGGATTTGTGTTGAGGGGGTTGGAAGCGTATGGATATGACAGTATAGTGGTGTGCTGGTCGAGGGAGGAGGTAACATGAACATACTACAGTAGTTGTCTCTGCAGACAGGTGTGCTGATGTTGACACAATCTGATCCTGTCTGGTACTGCTAGGGGGGAGAGGAGTGCTGCAGGAGAGTCTCTTTGCCCTAAGCGCACACAAACACACACATACATACACTCACACACAAACACACACGTACATCACTCACACGCACACAAACACACACACACAGAAAGACCCACAGAAACACACAGAAACACACAGAAACACACAGAAACACACAGAAACACACATGCGACACATACAGCTGTAGAAAACAAAATGTGAATACACAGCTAGATGGCAAAGGGTCTGTCACACACACACACGCACACGCACAGACACACACAGCTCAGACTTCTGCACCAACAGCATTAGCAGCAGCAGGCTCAGGTCTCTCCCAGCAGTGCAGGTCTCTGGGCTGAGAGGGAGGCCAGGCCATTTACAAAGCTTCTCTCACCAGGTACTCTGCCTCTGTTTGGATTGGCTCTCAGATTCACTATGTGATTGCTCTAGGAGCCAATAGGAGGCCGGTCTCTGCTGGCGCACCTGCAGTCTAATTGGTGTAATCTCCTGTCGCTATGGTACAAGAGTGTGATTATCGGCACCAAAATGGTTGTGTCCGATGCCTGTATTTGAGGGTAGTGTGCGAGGGCGGTGTATGGATGTAAGATGTAACTAATGAGTGTTAAATGTGTCCAAACGATTGTTAAAGGTTGTGTGTTAGGCTAGTTGTGCAAGGGTTGTGTTAGTTGTGTAAGGGTTGTGTGTTAGATTGAAATCGGTTGGCCAATTAATTAGGCCGACTAAATGCAATTTCGAGATAATCGGTATCAGCCAATGCCTGCGCTCATAAGCTGATGGCAGTGGGTGCTATGCCAATGCTAGATGAAACATTACCTGAGAGAAAAGGTAACAGTAAAATTCTTCGAAGCTCAATATATTTAATTGGGCACTCTTAATAACATATCCGAAGTTGACTGTCCGTAAAATTAGATTCTGGTCTTTTACTGAGAAATTGCTAATAACCTTAGTTGGAAATAGCCAGAAAGGTGGAGCTGGACCAGGACCTAGGGAAGCTCATTGGTGATGCCCTCTAGGAGATGGAGTTAGCTAAATTGCCAACTTGCTAGTAAAGGTCTCTGGTTGTTCAACACTGTCAAACTGCCTTGCTTGGTCTAATTAGTAATTTTATAGGTGATAAATTTGTCTTCAGAAGCAACATTTTTAATTAGAAGTTTTTAAAACAAACAGCTTGACCAGTAAACAATTTTTTTCAATGCATGCACTTATCAAAAAGCTTGAGGTCCAGCTGACTAGGTGGCTGATAACTGAGCTGGGCTGGCTTGCTACCATGTGTTAAAGATCCTGTAAAGTGGAATCGAAAATTAGTTTAAAAAAGTTCATCACACCACAGAGAAATGTGTTGTTTACTACCCATCCAAATTCGAATGAAAAAGAAACACCGATCTTAGTATGTTAAAGATCCCATGACATGCTGTTTTTGGATGCTTTTATATAGGTCCTAGTGGTCCCCTAATACTGTAACTGAAGTTTCTTTCCCGAAATTCAGCCTTGGTGCAGAATTACAACCACTACGAGCAGTCCAACAAATGAGCTTTCCTCAGGACGTACTGTTTCTGTGTCTGTAACTTTAAATGCTATGAGGAAGAAAGAGGCGGGGCTAACTGACATGCTTTGGTCATTTGCAAGCCATGATGTCTCAAGGAAAAACAATATTGTGCTTGCACGGTTGTAGCTCATTTTCTCATCGGTGGGCCAAATTCTCTGTGCGGGCAAATCAGAGAAAGGGGAAGTAACCTTCGTTCTTTTGACGTCATAAAACCAGAATTTTCAAAACCGAGCGTTTCAGCTTTATTTTTCTCAAAGGCGGAGAAGAATACGCAGGGCTTTGTTTACACCTATCAAAATGTCTAGCCACTGGGGGACCAAAGGCAGGCTAGGGGAACTCATATTAATGTTAAATAAACTTTAAATTAGGCTGAAGCTCCGCCCCCTTGAATTTATTGAATTTAGCAACAACAGCAACACTAGCTAAATCAATTGCAGATATCAGAACAGCCATACCTGCTGTCTCTGAGTGTTTTATGTGTTAATTACTTTCTCTTTGCATTGTAACAGCTGAGTAACAGAATGCAACCATCTGTGATCTGACGTAGACAGGTCGTTGTGACGTAGATAGGTTGGGTTTTTGCCCCTAACGTTTTCTCGCTCTGCACATGCTTTCAGGAACTCATTTCACATGTATATAATGTAACGAGAAGCAAATCATGGAATTTGCTTTACAGTATCTTTAATGCCATTAGAACTCCAGTACCCAGTATGCATCACAGGTTGCATGACAACAGTAGCTGCATACTGAATTTGTTGGTAGAGCCCAGTTGGCTAACTGGTTTATTGATTGAATTCTACATTGTGGTAATAAAGAAGGCTTTATAAACCTGCGCACAGTTAGTTATCAAGTAAAGGACAAATGTAACACATTATTAACGCTAAGACATTTGATTTAGCTTTGTCTACATGTTAGCTATACTGCAAGCTCTGGCTGTGGGTGATTGGTAGGGCTAGACCTGGGGGGTGGGGCTTTACCTTAGTTAGGGGTGGGGCTAGACCTGGGGGGTGGGGCTTGGCCTGAGTTAGGGGTGGGGCTAGACCTGGGGGGTGGGGCTTGGCCTGAGTTAGGGGTGGGGCTAGACCTCGGGGGTGGGGCTTTACCTTAGTTAGGGGTGGGGCTAGACCTGAGGGGTGGGGCTTGGCCTGAGTTAGGGGTGGGGCTAGACCTGGGGGGTGGGGCTTGGCCTGAGTTAGGGGTGGGGCTAGACCTCGGGGGTGGGGCTTTACCTTAGTTAGGGGTGGGGCTAGACCTGGGGGGTGGGGCTTTACCTTAGTTAGGGGTGGGGCTAGACCTGGGGGGTGGGGCTTTACCTTAGTTAGGGGTGGGGCTATACCTGGGGGGTGGGGCTTGGCCTGAGTTAGGGGTGGGGCTTGGCCTGAGTTAGGGTGGGGCTAGACCTGGGGGGTGGGGCTTGACCTGCGTTATGGGTGGCTAGACCTCGGGGGTGTGGCTTGACCTGAGTTAGGGGTGGGGCTAGACCTGGGGGGCATGGCTTTACCTTAGTTAGGGGTGGGGCTAGACCTGGGGGGTGGGGCTTGGCCTGAGTTAGGGGTGGGGCTACACCTGGGGGGTGGGGCTTGACCTGCGTTAGGAGTGGGGTTAGACCTTGGGGGTGTGGCTTGACCTGAGTTAAGGGTGGGGCTAGACCTTGGGGGTGTGGCTTGACCTGAGTTAGGGGTGGGGCTAGACCTGGGGGGTGGGGCTTGACCTGAGTTAGGGGTGGGGCTAGACCTACCCATTTGGCTCTCTAGTGAGCACCCTCTTGGGAAAGGTATTGTTGCAGGCCTTCAACCAGTTCAAATAGCTCCCAGCTATAGCCTACAGGGCATGAAACAGTGCAGTCCCCACTCCTCCAGCAAGTAAAACAGTTAACAAATTTGTCATCTGGAATGGTCGTCAGACGAAGTATTTGTGACCGGGAATCCTTTTGGTCTTTTAAAAAAAATTTTTTCCTACAATGACACAATTTTATAACTCTTCCTCATCCACTAAGATTCACAAACATTTGTGAAAATGCTGTTGCTAGTTTGGTCTTTTTAAAATCTAATTTCTTGCATAACTTATGCCGCAAGTTGCAACCTAGTAAACAAGATTATTATCAATGCACTACGAGACTAGATCATTTCTATAAATCGTTTGTCAATACCAGCAGAACGTGGTTTGGGCGAACAGAATTCCCCCGGCAGTGAACCTGTCATGCTTAAGATTGCTAAAGTATTTAGAGGCACTTTTTCAACCACAGAAAAGGCTTTTGGTCACACTTAACCTAACATTTGTATTTTGAACAGAAATACAGACCTTGTTTTTTATCTATTTCAATAATTTTAAATGACAAAGTTGACACGAGCAGTATATAGTCTGTCTGCCTCTCTGATCTCTAAATACCAGGATTGATATCGGCCATTGAAAAACAGATATTGCTCATCCACTAGTGTTAGTTGTGTCAGGGTTGTGTGTAAGGCTAGGTTTGTAAGGGTTGTGTGTTAAGATAGTTGTGTAAGGGTTGTGTGTTAGTGTTGTAAGAGTTGTCTGAATTGTGTAAGGATTTTGAGTTAGCCTAGTTGTGTAATGGTTGGTGTTAGGCTAGTTGTGTAAGGGTTGTGTATTAGTTGTGTAAGGGTAGTGTGTTAGTTGTGTAAGGGTTGTGTGTCAGGCTAGTTGTGTAAGGGTTGTGTGTTAGGCTAGTTGTGTAAGGGTTGTGTGTTAGGCTAGTTGTGTAAGGGTTGTGTGTTAGGCTAGCTGTGTAAGGGTTGTGTATCCCATTGTCCTTGAAGGCAGCTTGCTGTTAGCATTCTAATAGTTCCACCTGTTTCCACCAAAGTATCACGGCAAGGACATAGGGGAGGGGAGCAAGGGGGAGGGGGGGGAAGGGGGGGAAGGGGGAGGGGGGGAAGGGGGAGGGGGCTCACACCACATGCACATTCACACACACACTTTTACACAGACACACACTTTTTCACACACACACACACTTGTACACAGACACACATCATTACAGTATTGACTTCCGCATGTCTTCCCTTATCCTGCACTGCTGTTTCATCCTCCATGTTTATCAGCTATTGTACATCCCCATTATTACTGCCATGCTCAATGTGCAGTAGGCGCGTGTGTGTGCGTGTGTATGCGTGTATGTGTGCAGCATGTGTGTGAGGGCGAACAGTGTGTGTGTGTGTGGGGGTGAACAGTGTGTGTACTGCATGCTGTTTGTCCAGGGGCTCTGGGGGGAGGAGACTGCTACAAGGTAAGTTTAGGGTTCCTACAAGGCTCCAGAACCACACATGAACAGGTAGGAGTGTCGCCTTCCATCCACCATGTCCACCTTCTATGTGTGTGTGCTGTGTGTGTGTGTGTGTGTTGCGTGCGAGTGTGTGTGTGAGCGTGTCGTATTGTATGTGAGTAATCTGATGGCAATCGTTGGCTACCAGTGCAGCATGGGTTCCATAGTGACATCTGGGTGGATTTGCATGTGTGTAACATCGATGACCAGGACGAGTGTGCATGTGAGTACCCATGGTTACCCAGGGGGGCTGAGCATGCATGTTAATGAATGTCTGTCTCTCTCTCTCCTCGCCTGGACGCCCCCCAGTGCACAGCTACAGCCCAGGTGGGTCTCCCTCCCTCCCTACCTCCCTACCTCACTCCCTCCCTCCCCCCAAGTCTTTCTCACTCTCTCCCTTCATCCTTCCCCACGCCGCTATCTTTCCGTCTCTTTCCACACCTCTATATATATCTCTCCCGCCTCACCTCTCCTTCTATGTCTTACACTGTTATCGTTCCTTATCCCTCCCTCCATCTCTGACTCCCCCCAGCCCCCCCCCCCCCCCCCCCCCCCGGGTTTCTCGCTCCGCCTCGCCTCCCCTTATCTCCCCCTTCCTCCATCACCTTCCCCCACCATGTCTAATCTGGCTACTGTAAATGCGAGGCTGTTTCTGATTCGTGTATCCATGCGCAAGAGTGTGTGTGAAGAGTGTGTGTTGGGTGCAGAGGAACGGTAAGTACTTTCCCCTCATGGAAAATCATCATGTTTTCAAGGGGCTCTACATTCAAGGTTAGACACAGGTACACTATACATTTTTAGTGTGTGTACGTGTGCGTGTGTGTGTGTGTGCATGTGTAGGATCACTGCCTAGAATGAGAGAGATGGTCTGCTTTTTGCAGATGTCTCATGTAGAAATAATGAATCCCACACACACACATATCCACTCACTCACACGCATAGCCCCCCCCCCCCCCCCCCACCCACCACCCCTCCTCCCCAAACGGGCTCGCCCGCAAACCCCCTGCTGTGACACGACCACTCCCATGATCCTTTGCTGTGCTGACTGTGCTCTTGTCTTCCTTTAAGGTCTGGCTCACTTGATGATCGGCGACCAAGGTATGGGCTCTTACCTCACTTCCTGTTTCCTATGCTCCCCGTCACCCGTCACCCCCTGCCCCTGCCCACCCCCGCATACCCACCCCCCCACCCCCAACTGTCATAATGGTCATCGTCACCCCTGGTGGGAGCAGGCTGCAGTTGTCTCTAGACCCTGATTCAAGGTGTGTTGTGGTACGTGCCTCCTTACTGTGGGGGGTGATGGGGGGGGGTGAGGGGGCCGGTGTTGGGTCGGAGGTACCAGAGGGAGCTGGTCCTGGTCTGGCTGCTCCCCCCCAGCAGGGTGACTCCCAGGTCTGGGTGTCTGGGTCGTGGAGCAAAGCGCCGGCTCTCCGTGGATGGTTTGAACTTTACTTCCCATCCTCACTCCCTGCTCCTTCATATCTGCATAGTGTATGAGTGTGTGTGTGTGTCTGCGATTGAAGTGTGTGTGTGTGCCTGGGTGCGTGTGTGAGTGTATGAGTGTATGAGTGTAACCTTGTATGTGTTGGTTGATGTCTCCATTCCTTCCTCCCGCACTCCCCCCTCCCCTCCCCATTGGGCCTTTCGTATTATGCTCATTTCCCATTGGCTCATGCAC